>NC_071405.1:24295473-24597811 GCF_017976375.1 Cuculus canorus
CCTTAGTTTTAAGTGGGACATCAGTGATGCATAGAAACTTTGCTGGTTCCTTCGCCGGTCTGAATTTCATACAGATGAAATGTCCCTTTATTCATTAGTAAAGTTCAACCAAGTGGAATAAAGCTAAAATAAGATCATTTTAAGGTAGATTGTACCCATCAAAAACTTCATTGCCAATGACCTAAAATAAAGTTCAGAAGCGCACATGATGTAACCAAGCTCTTGATTCCTTTCTCCTTTTTCAGATATTCTTGGTTAGGAAAGATAATAGCATGAACAACATGGTCCTTGCAGTTCGCCTGCCAGTGCAGAATGAGGCTCCCAGTGTGCTGGAGTACAACATTAAAGAAGAAAAATCAAGTAAGTTCTTTACATTTTTTGATCTTGTTCTAATTATTGTACTGAATTCTCTTGTGGTCACCGCTTTTTATCCAATCTCACTTGCAATGAGCAGATTCCTCTTGTGACTGGTAGCAGATCTTGCTTTTACGGTGTAGTTCAGTTAATATTTCCTGCAGCTGCTTTATCTCAGCTTCCCTGTGGTTCTGCACCTTGTGTTATCATTTACAGATTCACAACCGGAACATAAAGCTCCTCTAGATGAGTAGGCCAGCGCTTTGATTAAGCAAGAGGAGCTATCTTTCAATAGGTGGAAGTCCTGAGCAAAGCACAAGGCACTGACAGGCTAAGCCTTGTTAACTCATTGAATCTGTCTATTTCTGCCACTGAATTTGGGATCTTCCAGGCATCTGACACTTCTACATTCCCTTTTCACGCACCTTTTCACTCACCTGAACGACTGTTTATTCCTAAACTGTTTGATGGTTTTGAACACCTGGTTGTTTCTGAGATGCAGCTGGGTCTTGAGGCAGGTGGTATCCGTGCTATTCCCAATCAGACAGCCAAGCCTGCTGTCACCGAGCAAAAATGAACCAAGATTACGGTCAGCCATACCTGATGCAACCCTTGATGTAAATGGATGTGTAAGACATATGATTTACACTTTCCAATAAATATTTATAAACACGTGAATTTTAGGGTAACATGAAACATGAACATGTATTTGAAAGAGTTCATCAAAATACTTCACACTACTTATTTATGTGAACACATCCAAATCCTCTGTCACTGAGCTCTACCCTGAAGTCATCTCCCTGGGGCGTATGTTTTCCTCTCTGCTAAAATGCTTGTGTTCCTGCTGATCAATGTTGTGGCTGATTTCTTTCCCCTTGACAGTTGTGTGAATGATTTTTTTTCCTTCTTATATGTTTCTTTGCATACCTCTTCTTCATAGAGAGACTTCAAATTGCAAGGAGCAAGGAAATCTCTGAATCTGCTGTGATCTCAAGCACAGACCGCAGGCTGTCACGGTGTTGCTCCTGCACAGAACACAGCTGCCTGCCTGGCTGCTGCATACCCCACAGGGAAGATTTCTCTCATCTGTGCACAGCTTGAAACATGCAGTTCTGGAGATGCTGCACACATTTAGTGCTCCTGCATGAGAGCAGGAATAGCCGCAGCTTCAGGTGTCCAGATTAAGAATACAAGGGCAAGCATTAGCTGCAGGGCATGGAAACTTTTTCCTTTATTTAGTTATTTGAAGTTGACCTAGGGCTTAGGTTTTGCATGGTGGGGAATTGGATTTTGATAACTCAAGTTTTCCTTTGGATAAAAGTTCTAAAATCAAATCCTGCCACCCTAAAAATATCATTTATAGAAATATTACTTCTTGACTTCTGCCCTTTGCCATAAAATGTAATTTCTTTGAAGACAGGCAAAGGAAAATGTAGTACAAAAATTTCACGGTAGCTAGCCTAGCTAGAAATACATTTGTGCCATGTTTTTCAAACTTACTTGCTTCCTATTTCTAATTTATAACTAACTTAACATAAAGTATGTGTTCAGAGATACAGCTTTCTGGTAGGAACAAGAATTAAATCAGTTTCCATCACTTTCATACAACTTGCAAAGCGGAGGAGGGTAACTAAAAATTAGCTTTCATTCAAAAAGCAGGAGAACTACCATCACATGTGCAGCAGTTCCTGTGGCTGTGAGGCTGGTGCGTTCCTATGGTGGATATTCACATTATTTTTAGCACGTGTTCTGTCAGTACAGAGCTGTAGAAAGCCTCTTCAACCCACATGGTTTTGACAGGAACACACTGGGCTTGGAAACAGTCATGTTTTTGCTCCCTGTCTGATGCAGGGTAAGTAGCATAGTTTTTGAATTTAGAAGAAATCAAATTAATTCCCTCTAGTAAAGTCAAAGGACTATATCTGGCACAAGGGGAGGTGGTAAATCTGTGTCTTGGAGTAACCTAATACATTAGCTTTGATTTATTGTCTCTGTATTACTCTAACTGCTTTCTAAAGTTGGTTGTTTTTTTTTTAAGGAAATAAAATTATATGTTGTCCAAATGCTTTAAAAGAATTAAGATTAAAACCTGAGATTCCTTGCTAAGTATCCTGGTATGTCTGGATTGCCTTAGTTTAATGAAGTGCCCTTCACTCTTCTCTGGTACTCTGTGAGTGTCAGGGTAGGACACCTCAGAACCACCACAGTAATTGCAGACCAGAGACATTGTCAGGCTGTGGAATGTAAGTCCGTTGAAAGATTGGTGTTACAGTTCCTGAGAGTGTGTACAGCATGTCAGCTGCATAGCCTAAGGACCACTGCCAGGGTTTTTCAGGCATCTAGTTGTTAACTTCAGAAAATTCCACTTCAGTTCTTCTGTGCTTGCTAAAAGGAGCCTTCAGCTTGTCACTGAACATTGTAAACAGGGAGGTGAATCCTCCTGATAGCTACCTGCTCTTTGAGCCTGCATGAAGTGAACCAGAGCTGGTGCCCTTCCAGTGCCCTTCAAAAGGAACATCCGTATTTCTGCTGCCATTTAAGAACCCCCCTCCCCAGTTGTACTAGGAACAAGCAGCTTTGGTTTTGCTTGCCTGCTCCCTTCCTTTCTGTGCTGCCAGATAAGCAGATCTGTGTGACAGATCTGTGTAATCTGTCCTACAGAGAGCTGTTTGTCCCTTCCTGAGAGGTGACTCCTCCTAAAAGGTTTGAAGAAGTGGGAACAAGTTCTTGCTATTACCTTTGTTCAGCTCATTAGACACCACAGACTTGATGCATTCAGATGCAAACTGAAAGCTGAATTTGGCTTGACAGAGATAGATCAGATTTTACGGAGATCCTCCCTCCCGGTTAAAATTTAAGCTGCAACCCATCCCAGCTTACTATTTTGGAGCACCTTGCCAGGTGCTTCTTGTGATTCTCATGAGGACTCAATGCAATCTCAGCTTCATGAGCAACACAAAGAAGGATACGCTATCCTTAGAGGTGACGTGAGAGCTCTGTGCCATCTTTACAGTGATGTCCATCTTTTACTATTCCCATATACAGCTTTAAACAGCAAGTGCCGCTCAGCTCTTTGTAAAAAGCCATTCTCATCCCATCCTTTTCTACTCTTCAGATAGCACTGGAAGAGGTTTTCTCCGGTATCATAAAGATGGTACAGAGGTTGCTGCCCAGCCCCTGAGATCCATGTATAAAGGGCTGTTCAGTGAAGTGCAAAAAAAAGGAAGCTTCCTAGAATTACACTGCCGAATAATTGTGGATCATTGTTTTTCTCTTTCTTTTCCTCATATCAGATCTGCTTTGTTGATGTTTGATGAACTATTTAGGGAAGTATAATTTTCTAAGGGGAAGATGGAATGTAATTGTGATTTTTTTTAAAAATGGAAATCCCCAAGGAATCCCCAAGGTAAGAGGGTCTTTTTTCCATGGGGAATCATCACCAGTCCTGTGAAGTAGCCCTTTGAATCATAAAATAGGAGATCGAAGAGACTGCATTTTAATTTATTTTTTTTTCTAGTTCTTCATCTTTGATTATAATTCCTTCAGAGACAGGAAGAGTAAGGCCTGGTCACAGCAGCAGGTACAGTAGAGACCCGGTGGCAGATACCACAGGGTTCATCAGAAAGTTGAGATACCCAGTAATTTTCAAAGTCATCGATCTCTGTAGCTTTGCTTCTTGGCTTGAAGTATCCCTTACTTCTTACTCAGAAAAGTGGAAATCTCCCAGAGAGAAGGCTCGTTACAAGATTTCTTAGAGTGGCAGTGTTGGGACCTGCCTCTCAAGCTCTGCTAAAAATCTCAGCTACTTTGTGTGCTTCCAGTTCTGAGAGTTGTCCCTTTCTTCTGCTTCAAACCAAAATGTAACCCTAGCCCCACATACCTCAAGAACTGAGCACCATTTCCTCAGCTCACTCCTACCCTAGGCTCTCTCAGCAAACTGGTTATAACCTCAGGTCGCAATTCTCCTTCTCCTTTATGTGTATGCAGTCAGAAATCATTCCACTGATATCAGTGGCATTGCAGCATTATTAATAAGAAAATAATCAGTTGTTTAAAGTAAATGTGCATGTTTGAACTTATATATACCGAGGTCTTGAAAGAAACATCTGAGTACAATAGACCACTTGGTGTAGGTAGCGACAGAAGCTTTTACTTTCATAGGGAATTATGAAGACGCATGCCATGGGGCTAAAGTCCTTTAACAGACGAATGCTCTGGCACCATATCCTGAGTGTAATGCTTCCTTTTTTTTTCTCGGAAGTCTTGTGAATTATAGCTAAAAATAATTTTATTTCATGAAACATTTGAGTTGACCACGTATTTCTCAGCAGCCTCACACAAGTGCTTTGGTGCAGTATATAGTAATTGTTTTCCAGACTCTTCTGTACCAAAAGAGAGCATGTTATTCCTTTCCAAATATGAAAAATGATGCTAAACAGGAGAAATATCTGCAATTGCACAGAATAAAGAACATATCATTCATATTATTAGGAATGTTTATAGAAATAATTATGGAATTGTTTTTCCAAGTCAGTACTGAACTCCTTTAGGGTTCATGTCCTAAAAGGTTTAAGGCTGGCCTGATCCTGCCACAGATGCCCACTCTTGTAATCATGCTCCTGCCTCCCCCTGGGGCTGGCTTTCTCACTTGGAGGTATCTTTTCTTAAGGCTGTTCACATGAGCCTACGCTGTGGAGTTGCTGTCCTTGTTCCTTTTTAAACCATACTCACATGGGGCAATCTGCCGTCATCTCTTCCAACGTGCAGGGCCAAGGCTGAGTTGAGACCCCAAAATCAATGAGTGCACAGCTGAGGGAGGGGTTTGTAGTGAAGCCTTCCCTGTAGTGTGGTTATTTCACCTATTATGGGAAAATTCTTAAATTTATATTAAAACTTCACATGCTTTGAAACCACCTGGTTTCAATGGAGACAAACACTGAAAAAGCTGAGGCATAACAGATGTCTTGAAACAACCTTACCACAATCACATAGGAAATACAAAATAAATTATCTCCAAGTAATACAAAAAATATCCAGATCACAATTAATACTGCCTTTGAAAGGTCAGATATTGGACACAGTAGATTATACTCAGTTTCTCTTTGATGGAGAGCAGCTGCACTTTAGGTTATATGGTAGCCACAATACACTTTGGCAGAAAAGATACAATTACTGCAATTGAAAGCATTTTAAGAGTAATCTCTGAGTATTGCTGCAAAGTTGCATGTCTGGTAGCAAAAAGGATGTTGATAAAGAAAGCCAGTGTCCCGCCCTAGTCACCTTATTTGGCCTTTCTTGAAGTGAGATCAAGGTCAGGAAGTGCAGGCTGGAGCCTGATCTGAAATGCTTGAGGCAGACAGTAGGGATGTAGAAGGTCACAATTCAAGTGAAACACGTGGTAGCAATTTGCCTGCCTGCTTAATTCTCTAGCTGCTTCAACCGAAGCAAATCTGTTTGCCATGGAAGTTCATGAGGACACAACCACTTTGTACACCCACCACCCACTGAGCTCTCTTCTCTGGGACAGAAAGAAGTGTCAGTCATACCAGATCTAGAGGCAGCAGGAAGGCAGGCCTTCTTAGGGAGTCAGAACTGCAATCTAGATGAGCAAAGGTGTTCCTTTGCATACTGAATTTTAGGAATGCTGAAATCAATTGGAGAAAGGAAAAGATTATTTAAGGGCTAATATTTCACAATCCACTTTTTTCTTTAATAATTCCAAATAAGTGCAGCCTAATGCTGTAAAAGCAAGCTTAACTCTCAAAGCTAACTTTGTCTACCTTTACTAAGTAACTTCAGCCACTTCTACATTTCATTCCTCCTTCCCAAGCACTTATGGGAGAAAAAAAAAATTTTGTTATAGAATAATGCTATTTGCACAGGATTAAAATGAGCATGTGCAGTTGTTCTGACCGTCCCGTATTAGTAACAGATGGTAATTTAACAACAGTAATCAGGCAGCAGGATATTTACAGAGGGACATTAGAGTAACATGGGGATGGACTTTGTTCATCTTTGCAGGCTTAGCTCTAAAGAAAGCTACTGAAAGCCCTGGTGTTCACAGACCAGCCAGCCTGATGTGAGGGCTGTGAGGGTGCCTGGCATGACGGAAGAGCTCAGCTGCAAGGGATACAAATTCCTGCCTGTGTCCCTGCATGGGTCAGCAGGTCTGAGTGCTATGGCAGGGCACTCACCAAGTAAGCATGAGACAGGGATGAGGAGCAGATTGACTAGGAACAACTCAGTAGATGCCCTTTGTTGGCTCAGACGCCTTCACATACTGATAATGGACTTGCTTATTGCACTCTGCTGGCACTCTGGCTCCTATCCCCAGATAGGGTCCATTATGGCAGATTTCTGTTTCATTTTCTTAACATTTCTTTTCATATATGTTGCTGAGCCTGGATTAACAAGTTCAGGGACTGAAGTCCTCTTTGCTTACATGGCACAACGTGGTCAGGTGTTTTTTTCCCACATGAACTGTATTAAAGTATTGCACAAATGAGGTCAAGGGGAAAAAGAAATGGGAGGATAACTCAGTCACTGCAGCCTACTCACAATTAGTGAGCGGCCAGTTGTGCAGATGATTTTTCTGATATGAATATTTTTGTGGAAGTGTTTGCAGTTCTTGCAATAGCTTCCTCAGTTTTGCAAGTCTTTTTGCTAACAACCCGCCTGCTGGAATCAGGAAGTAGAGTGAAGATAGAGAGGTATTTTTTCCCACAGAAAGAGAAATAACCCTCATAATTTCAGTGAAAAGCCTAAGGATGTAACCTTAAAATTTCTTAAAAACTCAGAAAATATAAGAAAACAACCTATAGGAATACAACCTCCCATTTGTAAAATTCAGTTTAAATGCATTTTTTTTTGGACCTCTTCTGAACTGGAATGGATATGGGAAAAGTGGAAATCCATAGAACTGACTGAGGTCATAAACATGGGATCTTTCACTTTATAGCTAAAATGAATGAACTGAAGTATGTGCTGGTATTGATGACACTAGCTTCGAAGATGAAGCAATTTATTTGGGTAGCACTTGCAGATTTTCATGGGAGGTTTTCAAGACAGGGCTAGATGAAGCCTTGAGCAACTCAGTTTGACCTCATGAGCGACCCTGCTTTGAGCAGGGGTTTGGGCTAGATGACATCCTGGGGTCCCTGCTAGATTGATTGATCCCACGAGAGGGAACCCAGACTGTGAGACTGAGTCTGTGGCCAAGTTCAGATCAGATGGCAGTTCTAAAAAGAGATCACAGAATCATAGAATTGCTTGGTTGAAAAAGACCTTTGAGATCGTCAAGTCCAACTGTACCTGTCCACTACTAAATCATATCCCTAAGTACTTCATCTACCCATCTTTTAAATACCTCCAGGGATGGTGACTCAACCACCTCCCTGGGCAGCCTCTGCCACTATCTGAGAACCCTCTTGGTGAAGAAATTTTTCCTAATGTCTAACCTGAACCTCTCGTGGTGCAGCTTGAGGACATTTCCTCTCATCCTATCAACTATCACTTGGGAGAAGGGACCAACTGTAATGGTACCATAGTTCTTTTTCAAATGGTCACTTTAACCAAAACAGTTGACCTCCTTGAGTAGAAACCCTATAGCTTTCAACACCAGAAAGAATTCTTGGTACCGCAAACTAAGGCGTGAAAAGCAGGGTAGGACTATTTATAACTCTGATTTCCTCTGAATAGATGAGAGGCAAAACCTGATACTACGGAATGAAATTATCAAGGTGTTGGGGTTTTTTGATTTCCCATGCTACTTTTCAGCAATAAAGCAGATAAAGAGGAAACTGCCATGGCAACCACCTCATGAACCACCCTGGAGACTTGTGTACCAGCCATAACAGTCATTAAGATCTTCAGCTTCAAGTTTACTATAGAATGTTATTTTTCTTAATATGTATAGAAGGCAAACACATCAGAAGTCCCAGTAACTAGTAGTTAGGGTACTGCAGCCTTATGAAAAGAAGAAACATAGATTTAAATCTATGGTTTATGTGCTGTCCCTAGGACAAGCAGGAGCCAGGTTTTAGGTGAGTTCAGGCTGTAACTTTTCAGGTTGTCATGAGAAGCACTGTCACCACCCCTCACCTGCCAGCCATGTGTGTCCATGCTGTCATTCCCTTCTAGGTGTGAGCAGCTTGGATGTGGGGATGTGAAAGCAGGATGGTGTGGTGGGGCTGTTCTTCCTGAGTGGTGCTACCATGTACTGGGTTGTGTGAAATAAAGGCTGAACAGTGGTATGGGGTTGGGGAGAAGGCTGTTGATTTCGGGAAGAGTGGGTGGCAAACTGGAGACAGAGGTCTGGAAACAGAGTAGAGAGTGGCATCAGGTAGTCAAGGATGGGGCCACATCTGGTAGTGCTGTGTAACTGCATGAGCCTTCGAGATGCTCTGGGCAAAGCTGAAAGGAGGCTGCCCATGCAAGCAGAAACACAGCAGAGCTGTACTGCAGTGCAAGGAGCAGAGACTGCAGTCAGGGAACAAGCACTGTTGGGATGTGCAGGAGGTTAGTGAGAAACATCAGGGAAATTTCCCCATGGCAGCCAACCTGTTTGAGGCAGATTGTTGCTAGCACTGTGCCAAGGAACTGCCCCTTCTCTTCCCGCTGCATGATGCATTTGCCTACAGAGGACACTGGCCATAAGGATATGTGGATCAGGGAGCTCAGCTGAAAATTTTCCCAAGGAAGTCAGTGTCATTGCATCCATTTTATAGATTAAGAGTTGAGGCACAGGTTGCTGAGGGTCCTGGGCAGCCTCGCACCACTGGCCCTGAACAAGTGCAGCTCCCGGCCAGCACTGTATTCTCTGGGCTCCAGAGAGACCCTTTGCCTGCCAAGCACTTGGCTTTGTTTGGCACTAAGACACCAACACTGCTATTCAGACTTTTTTGGTATGCTTTCTGTATAACCTGACAGGCAACTCCACTGCTGTACTGTGCGGGAGGCCAATTTTTCCAATTTGCTTCAGAGGAATGTTTTCCTTTATTGTTCCATGATGAAGTGTGTGATTCAGGCAAAGTAGGAAACTGTCGTCAGCTCTGGGCCTTACTAGCCTGAAAAAAACAGAAATGTGCTGGAAAAAATAACAGTTTTTAAAGCCCTCGGGGGAGAGGATTCCTCTTCCTTTCTCTCACTAAAAATGGTTGATTTCCCTAATTCCATCTCAATTAAGCAAATCATACATTTCAGCACCACAACTTGTCCAAGACAACTTTTTTCAAGGATTAGACAGTCGATGAATAGTAGAAGTTTGTGTATTTTTAGCAGGGGAGACTGGAAAAGCTGAATAAGTACTCCACATTAAGCTTGAAATTTTAAGCAGTTTAGTTGCATGTAAGGAGGCCTTGAGCACGCAGGCTAGTCTCCTATTCTTCTGTACTAAATGACTCCTGTTCAGTGTGGTAGACATCTTGACATTAAGGAGAGTAGATTGACAGATACTGTCTTTTAAAGCAGTTCCTATAGCTGCCAAAAGTGTGTCTGTGAAAATGCTCTGAAGATGTAGAGCTAGCCTAAGTATCTCCAGATAAGCCTTGCTCAGACACAGGTAACAGTCTGCCTACATCACCCAGGGCTCAGCAGGGACTAATATCAACTGTTTATGCATGTTTCTTCTTAGTGAGAAAAGTCTAGCATCACCTATACATACTCTTGGCATGAAAAACCTGTCACTGAGAAAGTCTGTTCCAAGGTATGGTTTAACTGGGCAGCTCTGCCCAAGCCTGGCCTCCAGCTCAAGGATTGTTGTTCTGCTATTACTTTCTACTAGATCTCATCTTCATCCACAGGCAATGCAAGGCCAAAGGCCACTTCTACGTGGGCTGATGTAAGGACACAAGAGGCGTTACCATTGTATAGTCTATCATGTGTGGTTTGATTTGAGATAGAGACTGAATGATTTCTAGTCCTCTAAGGATGTCTAACCTAGACATCTTCCCAAGGTTAGTCCACCTGGCAAGGATGAGTTCTCCATTGTCCCCATCATTACAAACCCTGAAAATTGAGATAGTGTGGAGGAGTTCCCCCCACTCAGAGGACTAGAAGCCCAGGGTCTTGGTTTGGCAAGAACGGTTACTGAGGACTTGGGGGATATTGTAAAACGTGGTATGAGGACACATTTTACAACCTGTTGTGCAAGTTCATAATTTCTCTTCTGAATACAGGAGTGCACAAGCAAACCAGACAGTTTCACCAAGTCCTGCTCATTTGAGCAAGTTCCACATCACTTGGATGTACTGCTTATTTTAAAATCTAAACCGCTTTGAAAACACAAACCACTTTTAATACTTAAGATGCTTGTGCAGCTGCTTTTTCAAGATGTAACTCTGCCAGATTTCTGTGTGGTTTACAAGTTGTTTTGGAAACATTCTGGTTGCTTATAGCAGGTGGGTTTTCTTCTTTTTCTTTTCAAGCTCTCACCCTGAAGTTACCTCCCCTCTCTCCATGCAAATGTTTTCATTTTTACTTTAGGCTTTAAACTTAAGATTGTAGGAAAAGCCTGTTGGAAAGACGCCCTCAGTGTCTTGTTAGCTTTGTTAATCCTCACTTTGGCTTTTTTTGCCTTATTTTTCACTCCCAAGAGACATGATGCAAAATCCGTGTGTAATCAGAGCTAGAGACTATGCGTGCTGTTCTAGGATAATATTATCTTACCCTACTCTGCTTAGTACCTTGTACATAACCCAAAAAGCTTAATGATTTTAAAACAGCTGGCCTAAATCAGTACCCATAATACCAGTGCCCTTGTCTCAGGGGCTAAACTGGAACGAATTATAATTTTTGCCCTTGGATAGTGTTTGCTATCTGAAGATCTTAAAGAGCTTAACAAACAAGAGTTTATACTTGTAAATTATGTAAATAAGATACTGCTCAAAATAAAACAAGGGCAGGAAGGACCTCATAGTTTGACCTTTGAGTAGCACCCTTAAAGTCAGTGAGAGTATAATCTATCCCAGCATAAAGAATGGGAATCAGAAGACCTTCTTCCATCAGCTTGACAACTAAGTGGGATCACAGCTCTTTGAAGCAGATATACCATTTTTTTTCCTTTTATTGTCCACCCTTTTGACCTTTGCTGTTTCAGAGTGGGTTACTTCCTTTTATCACTCATCTTTGGAAAGTGGGTTTTTATTTCCTGGAAATATCTCACGCAAAATGTGGTTCCGGGTAGCGGATGGCTCACTTTAAATTGCTCAGTTTTCTTTCTCTACTAGATTAACCTCAACTCTATGGTATTTCATTATGTATCTCAGAGCCAGAGAAGTACTTTTTTCACCAAAGTGAATGGGAAAAAGTGTTTTTAATAAAATACACCTGTGTGATCACATATATTTTTCACATTATGGTTGATTCTCAAGATTATCTGTATGACCCGATTGTTGCTGAGAACTAAACCCCCAGAATTCCAAATCATAGCATCATTTCCTGTTACACAAGGCACAGGAGAGATCCTTTATATATCTGAAAGCTTCATTTACTTCACAAAGTTTTACCAAAGAAATTTGCCTTCTGAGAGCAACTTGCAAGTATCTGTATTGGGTTTGTCTTGTCAGCCATAGCCCTGACCTCTGACAATTTGAAAGACCATGCTGAGTACAATAAATCTTGTACTGTGATTGTAACATATGGTTGGATGCTGAATTACCTGTGAAAATGTGACTTCTTCAGTAAAGATCCCACTGTGCTCAACTGCTTACAGCAGGGACCACACCAATCACGTGTGTCACCCTACTCCCCTTGGTGTCTTTGGGAGCTGTCTCAGTTCTCAACATTTCAGAAAGGCCACATTTTCCCCCTCATGCCTGCTGTTTGAGAGCAAAAAAATAGCCCTGTGTAGTTACATCTAAAACTCCAGTTAAACCTCATGTTACCATCTGGTCCTGGGAAGAAGTCCTGGATGTCCCCAGCCTCTGGCTGAAGAAACAGTACAAACCAGGTATGAAATTTCCACTGACTTTAAGATGTTTATTTGAACACTGAAAAGGAGACACCGTGTACAGATCTGAAAAGGAAGGCTAGTGCTTTGAAACCAAACAGCTGTTCTCCAGGCAGTGCTCTGCTCTTAATCCCTGAAATGGCTGGCAGTGCCCATGAGCCTGCCAGCACTGTTCACATGGATACCTGTAAGGAAAGCACTGGGGAGCTGTGACACTTTTCATTTAGCCAGATTGATTGGCTGTGCTTGAAGTACCCTCAAGAGCCACCCTCCCAGCCCCTCTGAAGCACTGATCACAATAAGGAGGAAAAAGCAGTGAAACAACTGTGCCATGTTTCTACTAAAGCATCCTGCAGCAAAGACAAGGAGTCTAGGCAGCAGAAGGATTTTATGTGAACTAAAAGCATAAAATCTGAGTGGACACCAAGGTGCTGGTCATCTGCCTGAGGTTGATGAGCCAAAACACAGTGGAGCGGTCAAGACCCCTGTGGCTGTCAGATGTAAGAATGGTCCGTTTTCTTAGCACCAGGACATTGTACATAGGGAAGAAGAGCAGCCTCCTGAGTGTCCCCTCCACCTCAACCCTAGCCTGAGAAGAGTGCAAAAGCCTGTGATTTACATATTCTTTAGTGGCATTAATTTCATTCTGCACAATACAATTATATTTTGTGAAAAATATAATTTAAAAATAGATTTCTCTTACACTTGAGACCCAAGCTTATTAACGTGTTAGTAATTCATTAGTTTCAATTGCCCAGGAACTGCCATCAGCAATGATTTTTTTCACCATGGCCAGAAAGAATAAACCCTGTAGGAAACCATAAAATCGAAATCCTGTGTGAAAGCATGAGTTGAACTCACAACAGAAGATTCTGGCAGAAGCCCAAAACAGGGAAGTTTCTACCCTTCCTTGATGAGGGGAAAAATAGAAACAACTTAAAATTCCATGAAAGAATCACTAAGAAAGACAAGAAAGACAAAACAGACTTAGGTTGCCCAAGTCAGCCTAGAACTGTGCAACCACAAACTAAAGCTTAGACATCAGATGGAAGAAGCAGAGGCATCAGACTGCAGAAGAAATAAACAGGCCTTGGGAAGAGAAAACAGATAAACTGTGAGTGTTTTGCAAGAACGTAGCACTTGGAAGTTATATGATACTGTCCAAAATGTCATCAAAATGCAAACAAGAAACATTGTCAGGGACAGAAACTAGGAATTTTGTAACAAACAGAGCTGTTGTAGAAAGACACTGTAAACACCCTAAGAACTTCTGCCAATGTAATCTAAATTTCCCTCTATCCAGCTAAACTCTTTCTCTTAGTACCATCACCAGCCTAGTGCATGAATAAGGAGGAGGAGATTTGCACTCAGGGAATTGAAGCAATAACCTGAAGGACTTACATCATGCTCTCACACATCTCTGTAAAGCGCAACAAGTATGACAAGCACAGTGTATTGTGACAAACACAACAGCCTCTGCACTGAGGGTACTTTTGTCACTATTACAATACCTGAGGCTCATTCCCCAAGGGCAGGAAACTGCTAACTTGTCTTGTTCGACAGCTAGAAATGTCAGCATCTGGAAAGGGGAAAGCTGGTAACATCTGCCTTGAAGTGATCCTATCCTCACAGCAAGTAAAGGGCTGAGGGTAGCAAAACAGCATCAAAGCTGGTCAGTGCTGCTTACTGCAAACTGTGGCATCAAGTCAGAGACTTATGAAAGGAGGGAAATATCAGTGAGAGATATGGTTAGGAGACTGTGGAGTTGTAATCTTAAATCTTAAAATAGAAATAGAAAAGTGGAATCACTCCCATGATGACAAATCTCACAGTTTGCCAGAATCTGGAAAGATAAGAGCATCTTTAACACATCCAAGCAGAACTTCCAAAGTTGGTTGTGTTCTCAGTAGTCCTCTGTCAAGACAACTGCTGCAGAATAAGGAATTCATATCTTTGAATTCAGATGTCTTTGAAGAATTACACAGATATAAAAAAAAACGTGTATAGGACTAACAGTGCCATTAGAGAAGAAGAAGCTGAAGTAATTGGGTCCCGTGAGCCTATGTAAGAAGCAAGAAGATGGAAATTGGGATGGTTTGTCCATGTGATCAGAACAACGGGATTAGCAAACACAATTCTGCAGGGAAAAAGCAAAGAGGAAAGGAAAGCAGAATGCCCAGGGATGGTCTGACTCAAAAACATCAGCATCTGTGTGGAGAAATGATGGGGAGATCTAAAAAGTCAAGGAAACACGAAGGCAGATTACAGTCAGTGCCTAAGGATGACACTCTTCAGAGTGTGTTAGTGTAATAAAGGGAAAAATGAGACAATCATAAATATTTATAGCAGTTCATATCCTGCCCATGTCCTGTTCACTTATTGAGTTGCACAAAGAACACAGAGCAGAGTATAGTCCACAGAGAACCATTAATTCATGTTACTAATGCTTCCATCACCCATAATAAAAAATTTAATTAATTCTGATATCTTTGTTTCAGACTGCTTAAAATTACCCAGTGTCCTAGGCATTTCCCCTTTTATTCCCTGAAGGTGACTTTTTTCCTGTGAATTTATAAATATCAGATAAAACTTGCTATGCCATGGCAATATGTTTGGCTCACAGAACCCAGCCTATTTTTGCTGTTAATTTTGGTCTTATCCTTGACACCCTTCCACTGTTCTGGGGAGACGTAGGTATTTCATTGCTCTTCAGATGCCCTGGGCATAGTTTTATAAGCCAAAGAAAAGTGATTTTTGTCTCTGCAGTTTTCAGCAGGATTAAAGCAGTCTGGCGGAGAAGAGTCTGCTTATAGCTTTTGCAGAAGTCATGAGTTCCTATAAATGGCAACATCATGATCCATCCCTGAGCAGCAGTGCTCATGTCAGTGGAATGTCCCAGCTACCCGCAACACATCTATGGCCAGGGAAAAACACCTCTTCCTGACTGTCTTCTCAGAGCAGGGTGCCTTGAAGGAAATAATGGCAATGGAGGGCAAGACGTGTTGCCCACAACAGTCAGCAGAACCCTTTTAGCTGTACGAACTTATTATTTTCTGCATCTTTCCAAGAATCAGAAACTTACAGCAGGACCCAGATAATGGTCTCCACAAACAGATACTAACCATTCCCACAGTGATGTTCCTATACCAAAACCATCATCTGCCACCCCACAGCACTGCTTATTGGTGAAGCCTGCTGGTGATCAGCACGTGTCTGGATGAAAAATGGTTAAGGGAAAAATATTACAGTTTCACAAGGAAGCCCTTCCCTCCAGGAGACAGTAGGGCTTTCCCCATGGATACTGGGCTGGGAGCTTGTCCAAGGGGCTGTTGTAACCTTATGCAGGCTGGTTGACACTCTCACTGTTGAAAATAAATTTTGGGCAGAGTATTGGTCCTGATGGTGCTTATGCCTTGAGTAATGATCCATCTAAATCAGTGTTTTTCTGTTCTTACTTGTTTGCAGACCACCCAAAAGTGTCCCAGTAGAGCTGTGAGTCTCTGTATGATGAATTCCTGCCTGCTGACAAATGTATTTCATTTTGTTACCTTCCATGACCTCTCAGAGCAAATGAGGGATAGTCAAGTTTCTGTATATCATCTGCTGAAAACTCTTGTCCTTAAGCACCAGCTTTTGTACAGGGACTGTTTTAGCTATATAATTCCTGATGGTTTGTGGTGTTTTATGCTATTTCACTCCATCGAGGTGGAGTAGCTTTTTGATGACAAGGCACTTCTTTGTGCATGCTCCTGACACTGAGGAGCTTGATCTAAAATTTAGGCTGCTAGTGGCAGAGCTTCCTGGTACGGGAACAAACATTAGTCCCAATCCAAGCAATTTACTCATGTCTGTAAACATGTACAGGTGCAGCCTCCCCTCTTATGTACACCTGCAACGCGGGATGCCGAAGTCCTTAAAACCATTGTCCACACAAAGGGCTTTATGCAATTGCCGGAGATTCAAATGAGTTCAGACTCTTGGGTTTTGGTTAATTCTCTGGAACAGCACTGAGTTTTGTCTTTATTTTTGTTTTCTGCATCAGAGCTGCAAAGCAGATGGATTTCAAATGATAGAAACTGTTCATGGTAGATGTTTAATGAAAGTACTTGACTGAAACATGATTCTTATTTAGGAAAAAGAAGAAACTTGATGAACATTTATTTTTGCACTTGTGGGAGAAAAGGGACAGAGACTGTTTTTCTTAAAGTATGTTTTAAATTCCACATTGCAGTCTGGTATCAGTGTGCACATTGAGGTTGATGTGTTCATGCTGATCCAACACAAATTTATGTTAAGAATGACTTCTCAGAATTACACAGCCTTTGGCTCTTTAAAAAATATATACTTTGGTATATCCAACCCAAAATAGCAACTTGCAGGGCCTGGGCTAGGACAAAGGGAGAAGTAAAAGGAGGAAGCGCCTTGTTTGGGGAATGAACAGTGAAGCTGAATGAGAGAGAATTATGAGCATTTTCTTCCAGTGGGAAGGCTGGGGAATAAGAACCAGTGTGGAGCCATAGGAGAGAAGAGACAAGCAGATGTCTCCCTCCCACAGGTGCTGGAGACCCTGTTTAGTAGGGAAACTAATACCCGGATAGGCAGGGCGAGGAGCTGAAGACATTTCACAGTGCTGTGAATCGTGGAAGACAGAGTAAGATGAATCACATTAGCTGTGGCCTAGAAAACAGAGTGAAGGAAGATGCAGAGTGAAGGAAGATGCAGAGTGGCTGTGGGCACAGCTATGTGGATGTGAGCTGGTGCTGCTTCCTAAGAACTCCTAGCTTGCTCCTGTGGCAGGCATGGTGCAGCTCTGGGGCTGCAGTTCTTCACCATCAGTAAGCAGGCATATTTGAGAAACCACCATAGAAACCCTTAAGCCTGTCAATCTCTCTGATGTTGTGTTGTATACATATGGGCACAGACAATTTGTGAGACAATAAAGCTGAAACAGAGACAGACAATTCTCTCCTGCAGATCCATCTCCGTCTCTGCCTTGGGTTATCGATCAATGTGAAATTCTCTCCACCAGCCAGTGAATTTTTTCTAGCTCAGCAGCCAAAAGCTCTATAATAACATGTGAGATTTGGGCTACACAATGCCATAGCATGCTGTTATAAAGGAGGTCATCTTGAAGAGCTGTGCAATGTGGAGTAGATTGTATTTTGCCACTTAAAGGAAAGTGCTACTGCTGTACAACACAATGGGAGAGAGAAGACAGGGGTGATACAAATAGGCTGTGCTCACATTTGTTGTGTGACCCAGTCAGAGCCCACACACAGAGTGATGAAACAGTAATTTCTCTTTTTTTGTTTTTGTGCTTCAAAGCACTTTATCTATCCAGACCAAACCAGATTCCAACAGGGAGAGTCACAAGGTCAGCCCCATATGTATCGTGGATCTGCATGTCCATAGAGATAGATGGGCTTGTAATGAAACCTTAGGCTTTGACCTGGGTTTTTTCTTTCTGTTGTTTCTATTACTGTCAGAACACTCTGATATCTTGAGCTAACCATTCACAAAGCCAGGCTGAGACATTTCTTCTCTGTTGTTTCCCTGAGGAATCCCATTGCATTTGGCCACCTGAAGTCACTTCTTTCTGATTCTTTGTACTAGTCTATGCAAATACTGGACAATCACAAAATACAAGATGTACGCATCAAATCCATGAGCTTTCTTCACTGTATAGCTCAGAGAAAAGAGTTGCTGACTATTTTTCTCATTTGTTTTTCATCAGTTCTGTACCTGGAAGGATCTGTCCTTGTATTTGAGGACGTCTTCAAACTGATTGCCTTCTACTGTGTCAGTAGGTGAGTTGGATTCATTGCTTTCATTGGGGAGTCACTTCACTCTCCCCTCTAGACTGCCTTTACCCAGTATACAGTTAAAGCACAGCCCCAGCTGCTTCCTTTGGTTTCCTCTAACCTGCCAGATCAGGAGGTATTTCAGATGCTACTCTCTATGATGGGGCCAGATCACCCACTTTCCAGCCAGGCACACCATTACCACAGCTCTCCCTAAGACTTGAAGCTTTGTCTGAGGAAGGTCTGTAGAGCTGCATAGGACTGGGGATAGCAGTGCAGAGATACCTCTGATTAAAAACAGCTTTAAGCATCCACACTCTGCTGGCAGTGACTTAGCAAACCTGTTAACGGCCTGTTGTCTGCAGAAGTCTCACAGAACTTAGTCACTTACAGGGAATTTATCAGGGACAGTAGTCTTGAAACAAGTTCTTTCTTTAGCCAAAATTTGAAAATAAAATAAAGCGGTAAAGAACAGACCTTAGTTGTTTGCTCAGCAGAGAAATACCTAGTGAAATGGGTACAGAGATGGAAAAGACCTGTAAGGTCATTTTCATTAGAGCAAGGCTTGATTGGCAGCCGATGAGTCCCTCTGTGTAATTAAACCTATGTTTCTGCAGCCTCCTCTAATTTGTGTGTTTGTGCCAAGCACAGTGATACCTCCACAACCTACTTACCCCATTCCTGTAGCAGCAGGCCTGGGTTTGAGTTGGATATAAACTTTTGACCTCCTCTGTAAAAACTCAGATGACTCTTGAAGTAGTTATTTCCATTTAAGAGGAAAAAGCAGATTCAGGATATGTTTACAAGGTAGTCACATTAGTGACTTAGTTAAGTCACATAGTAGGAATGGTCTATCTATGGTATGGTAGAGCATGCTGCAGCTTACCCAGCCAGTTATATTCACACTAATTTTAGGGCTGCTTCTGCAGCCAGCTGAGATCAACGCTGCTCAGCCAGGACTCCTACCCTCTGTCACAGATAAGAATTTGCAAAACTTTGGCTTATCAGCAATTTAGAACTTATTAGGGTAAGATGGCAAAATTGGTATTAACATTTAATTATCGGTTGATTAACAAAGTAATTAAAATATTTTTAAATGCATGTGTTATAATCAAATTAATTACTGACTTAATCAAATTTGAAAATATCCACTGTTATCTACTACCGGATGTAATAAGTAGGTATGCAAGCTCAGAGATATAGAGATATGTATGCATGGAAAGATAAATCAGTATTTAAGTATAAGAGAAGTACGAGTCATAACACATACAGATTAGCCTGAAAATTTCCCTCCCAAAGTCGGAGAGAGTACTCACATATAATGCACCAGCATTCCCAACAGGTGATGGTCGGATCTCAAGGAAACTGAAAGAGTCTTTGAGAGAATGGGATACTCACATTCTCTGTACCAGCACGCCCAATAGGTGATGGTCAGATCTCAAGGAAGGATGACCTTGCCTAAAGCATTTTCATTTGCTATGTTTGCAAATGAGATCCCGCACTACACATGACAGGCATTCCAACTCGAAGGGAGGTTACTGGTCCCAGTCTGCTGTGATTTAGAAGAGCTCAAAGGACCTTCTATATAACCGCGTACTCATAGGGTCTCAAGATAGTTGACTTTCAACAGATATTTAAATATTCCTTTTGATGTTCTAATATTCACTTTGCCTGCACTTGGAAGATGGACTTTCCACTAATTGCATCAAATCATATCACCTGGGTCACAATCCAGGTATCAGACATTCACGGAGGCATGACTGATGGTCAGCCTCTTTCTCAGGCGAGGACGGGGTCTCTTCCCAGGCGCACAGGACCCCAAGAACACTGGAGGAGTGCCCAAGTGCTCTGAATTGCTGTGTTGCAACAATGGATATTCTTTCCCCAGTGTCCCTGATGGAGATGACCAGTTATCAGTCCCCTTCTTGAAATGATATGGGAGTTTCTTTCCCAATTATAGCAGTTTCAGGTAGGCCAAAGGGGCTGCCTTGGTACCGTGGATGGCTGCCTCTATACAATGGAAATTCTCTCTACAAAGGCTGTGTTCCACTGGATCAAATAACAGCCAAAATAAGGGAGAGAAGGTGATTTTTCAAGTGCATTAAAAAGGTTGTGCAAAGCAGCAATGGAGTGGTCTGTGCAGCTAGCAGAGTGAGAATACATACCACCACCCCCTAACACATACAAGGGACCACATTCTATCTCACTCCCACCAATGAAAAGACATTTGACCATCTAAATGTGTGTACAACCTGTAGGATGAGCATAAATTAGTCTCTGACCCCATATAAAGATTTGTCCTACTAAAAGAGCAAAGAAGAGCCCACATGCAAACAAGAAATGGGCGTTTCTAGTCAAATGGCTGGCGGAAGGGAAAATCTGCTCACTTCTCCTTTCCTGCAGAAAGGATCATGACTCGAGAAAGAGTCTCAGAAAGAAAGAAAAGCTTTTCTGTTAGATCCTGTTACAGATGTTACTTCTGACTGTCAAATACACGTTCAGATGCTTCATGTGATTTCTCAGGCCACTGCCAAAAGACAAGGTAAATAGGGAATAATTTTCTGAGAGAAGCAGGTAGTAAAAAGGCTGTTTAGGCACTGACCTACCATTTGCTAGCAGCTACTAGGAGCTCTCTGTGATGGTGAGTGGAAAGACCTTTTCTCAGGACAGTAGTAAATAATCATCTGGAAATAGCTAATCGGGGCTGATGGGCTCTTCTCAAAAGAAAGTTTGGCCTGACTAGATTACCTTAGATCACAAAAATAACACCTGCACCTAACAGGTGTCTTGTCAGTGTCTTGTCTGCAAGCTGCTGCACCATGAACAAAATAAGATTTTTTTCTATTAGGTTAATGTCTTTATGTTTCCTGATTTTAGATTTATTTTTCTTCCAAGAAAAAATAAAAAAAAAAAATAAGAGAACTACTCATACATTTAACAATAACAAACAAGAAAGCAGAAGGTCCATGGATGCCTTCTTCCTCTTTTAAACCTGATATTTGCCATAAAAAAAAATAACCCTGGGATAACATCAGTTTATGTCAAACGATCTGACAAAAGAGTGCCCAGTGGTGAACAGAGGACCCGTGGAGTACACAACACATCAGTAAAATATGTCTCTGTTAATAAGAGCAAAAATAGCGCCCCTGCATTCCTTTGTCAACAAATCGGTCCTCCCCAGGTCTGCAGTCACTTACATTTTGAGGGTGTGTTTGTGTAGCAAAGACCCACTTACATGGAAAGCTATTTCTAAAATAATCTGCAGCTTGCAGAACATTTTGTTAAATTTGTAATGTGTAAAACAACCTTGCACCATTCCTAGCGACCTTTTAGGGACTATTATTACTGACTTTTCCAGTCTTTGCTAGAATGGGAATTGAGGTAGGAACAGGCTTAGCAAATTGTCATTGTGTAAGAGGAAAACCTGAACAATTTGCCAAAGCCCAAGAGCTCCATTAAATTGTTCGAGTCTTAGGGTGTGTTTCAGTGAAAACCAACTAACATCCTCTGAGAAACTGCATCTTCTTTTTTTCAGTAAAAATACAGCAGCTTTCCAGAAACCAAGACATCGGAAGTCTGAGACCAGGAAGTAGAGGGATAGATGTGTTTTCTCAGTATCAGGCAGCACTATGTCACTGTCTGTTACTTCATCCAGCAGCTGCTTTTCCCCAGGAGGGATCTTCATTCCCTAAATCCACTGTGTCTTGCCAAGTCCCCGTGCCTCACTGATTTTTAGTAGAGGAAGCAGGGTGGGGAGAGAGGGTTAAACAGGAAGAAAAAGGACTGCAAATCCCCTCCACGTGAAAAAGAATGACTTTTCTGATTATAATAATTATAATTTGCAACACCTCAGTTTCCATGGAAAGGTTTTTCCAGCCTTGTGGTCTTTCCTGAGGTGAGAGTTGTTTCAGTTTTGAGAGGAGGAAGGCAAGTGTTTTAGCCAGCGGCACAGCATGAAACATAGCCACAGGAGCTGGTGATTGCTTGTGAAGTTAGAGTATCTGAGGCCAGTGAAATGCCCATAATGCCTTAGTGGCCATGAGATCTTTCTTTGACAACAACCAGGACTTTGCATAATAGGGCTGAAATTCTGAGCCAATTCAGTCACTAAACCCAACAGTAAAATCTAGAGTTCCTTGCAATTCTGAGGTTTTTTCTTTTGTTGGTTTTACACTCTGTTTCTTTTTACAGGGATTTGCTGCCTTTCACCCTAAAGCTGCCACAAGCAATATTAGAAGCCAGTAGCTTTCAAGATCTTGAAATTATTTCTAGTCTGGGGATAGGTAAGTCCTTTAAAGCAGCCAGAGTTGTGAGAACCATGATGCCTCATACAGACGTAATACAACTGGAAGACAGATGAGCTATTATATTCAGAACAGCTGAGGAGAACTGAATACGAAAGTGAGAATGTTTCTGATTTTTATGTTTACAGAAGCACACTGAAAAAAAAGCTACTTGCCCCTTTGGATATAAACTTCCACTTGGACTTCTGTGGAAGACATGAAACCTAGAGTCTCACTGTATAAGCTGAGGCTTTCAACAGCTGAAGCACATCATAGCCTCTCAGGATAGCTTACACACATTGGAAGTAGTCGGCATCAGAGGTATATGAAAAGACGAAAACACCTTTTCAATTTACCCCTCTAATGTGTGGGGATAACGCTGATGAAGTGTCATACTTTTGAATTTTGATATTTCTGCTTCCTCTAGCAGGATTTCTAGTTGATGGAGAAATCTGTAGTGTCCCAGCATAGTCTCTCACCCCATGCTGGTCAGATACAAAAAGGAATGTTATTTTCAGTGATAGTGCTAAACGAGCAAATTTTAGATCAAATGTATAAAGTTACAGAGCTGGGAAATGCAGTTCTGTTAACTAAAGGAGTCTCTTATTGCTTCCCTTTTAAAACACTGCATTTGCGACAGCTGTTACACTTAGCCACCCTCATGCTACTTTGCTTTTCAGTTTTCCCTTAGCTGCTGGAAACAGCCAAACAATGGTGAAAGCTGAAAAGTTAGCTCACTTAGAGATACTCACTTAAGCACCCTGGGGCTTTGGGGAACTATTTTTGGATCTTCTGCATTATACCTTCCAGAAGGCGTGGGCAAACCCCACTACTTTCGGTTCAGGCAGCATCGTTGAATTTGACCATGAGATTTGCCTCAAACAATTTCAACATCCTCTATTTTGAGTATGTTTCAATTTGTCAAAGCATCCTTGATTATGGGTGTCCTATATTGCTTAAAGAAAGGTACTTTCCAACTTGAGATAACAAGTTGCAAACTTATTGTTAATTTTATCATAGCAAGTGCAAACATTTGGATTGAAATGTAAGAAGTGTATCATGATTCTCCTCTGGTTTAATTTGAGCTGGCAGAGGGCATCCTGACTCAGGCAACAGTCTCCAGCAACTTCTCCAAAAGAAAGATTAACAAAAGCATAAGCATGAAAGCAATGTTGGTTGTAGTCTTCTTCTCTCCTGTACAATCATAGAGTCATAGAATTATAGAATAGTTTGGGTTGGAAGTACCTTAAAGATCATCCAGTTCCAACCCCTCTGCCATGGGCAGGGACACCTCCCACTGACCAGGCTGCCCAAGGCCCCATCCAACCTGGCCTTGAACACCTCCAGGGATGGGGCAGCCACAGCTTTCCTGGGCAACCTGTGCCAGTGCCTCACCACTCTCACAGTGAAGAAATTCTTTCTTATGTCTAGTCCAAATCTGCCCCTCTCCAGTTTATACCTATTGCCCCTAGTTCTGTCACTACAAGCCTTTGTAAACAGTCCCTTCCCAGCTTTCTTGTAGCTCCTTCAGGTACTGGAAGGTTGCTGTAAGGTCTCCTCTGAGCCTTCTCACAGTGGTGGTCATAAAAGTGGTGATGCTTAGAGGTTTGCTTGTCACAGTGCTCTGTATGCCAGGAAAGTTTCTCACAACAGAAGAAGATCTTCTAATGTCTAAATGGGAAATGATCTTTGCTTCTTGAAGTGCCATGCTGTCTCAGTAAAGTCAAACATTACATTAGTAATGCTATTTACTGCTTCTTGGAACAAAACGTCATGGGTACAAATGGATACACAATAAGTGCTGCCTGATGTGGTACTCCCAGAGGAAAACTAACATTGTTTGAAATTCTTGTATGTTGTTTTTTATTTATTTATTTCAAAGTGATATGTTTTTTAAGGGGGTAGAAGTAAGATGTCTACCTACAAGCTGGATAGTTTTGCAAAGTATCTTGCTGTTATGTATATTGTCAGAGGATGGACTGCAGGCCCTCTCATCCTGACCTCACTGGTATAGAAGGTGTCTTAGCAGCAAAATTAGCATGATTGCACTGCACAAAGAGCACATAGTATCACAGTTGTGCCAAAGTCTCAAAGAACTGTTTAATTATCACTTCCCAGAGTGTAAGCTAAGGGAAGAGCCAGGATGGCAATGGGAGACAATGAAATTACCTTTCCTGAAATGACCTTTCCTTTGGACTTCAGTAAAGCCTTTGACACAGTTTCCCACAGCATTCTGCTTCAGAAACTGTCTGCCTCTGGCCTGGACAGGCGCACACTCTCCTGGGTTGAAAACTGGTTGGATGGCCGGGCCCAGAGAGTGATGGTCAATGGAGTTAACTCCAGCTGGAGGCCAGTTACAAGTGGCGTTCCTCAGGGCTCAGTACTGGGTCCAGCTCTGTTCAATGTCTTTATCAGTGACCTGGATGAAGGCATTGAGTGCACCCTCAGCAAGTTTGCAGATGACACTAAGCTGGGAGGAAGTGTGGATCTGCTGGAGGGTAGGGAGGCTCTGCAAAGGGATCTGAACAGGCTGGACTGCTGGGCCGAGACCAGTGGCATGAGGTTTAACAAGACCAAATGCCGGGTCCTGCACTTGGGGCACAACAACCCTATGCAGTGCTACAGACTGGGGGAAGAGTGGCTGGAGAGCTGCACGGAAGAGAAGGACCTGGGGGTGTTGGTTGACAGCCAACTGAACATGAGCCAGCAGTGTGCCCAGGTGGCCAAGAAGGCCAGTGGCATCTTGGCTTGTATCAGAAATGGGGTCACCAGCAGGTCCAGGGAGGTGATTCTTCCTCTGTACTCAGCACTGGTGAGATCGCACCTCGAATACTGTGTTCAGTTCTGGGCCCTTCACCACAAGAAGGATGTTGAGGCTCTGGAGCGTGTCCAGAGAAGAGCAACGAAGCTGGTGAAGGGGCTGGAGAACAAGTCTTACGAGGAGCGGCTGAGAGAGCTGGGGTTGTTTAGCCTGGAGAAGAGGAGGCTGAGGGGAGACCTTAATTACTCTCTACAACTACCTAAAAGGAGGTTGTGGAGAGGAGGGAGCTGGCCTCTTCTCCCAAGTGACAGGGGACAGGACAAGAGGGAATGGCCTGAAGCTCCGCCAGGGGAGGTTCAGGTTGGATATCAGAAAAAAATTCTTCCCAGAAAGAGTCATCGGGCACTGGAACAGGCTGCCCAGGGAGGTGGTCGAGTCGCCTTCCCTGGAGGTGTTCAAGGAACGAGTGGATGAAGTGCTTAGGGACATGGTTTAGGGAGTGTTAGGAATGGTTGGACTCAATGATCCAGTGGGTCCTTTCCAACCTGGTGATTCTGTGATTCTGTATGAGACAGTGTGGCTGGGAAACACCTTCTCTGAAGCAGCTGTGTAACGCTTGGTAGGATCACCTCATCTAGTCCTTCACAGTCTGAGCAAAGCATTACATTTTCATTACAGTGTCTTATGCTGACCACTACTGAGAAAAATAACCACCTTCCCTTCTGTAGAGTGGCTTACTCACCATTTCCTTAGCCTAGGAGACTCCACAGCATTATATTCTGATTTCAACATACAACTTCCACCATCCTGCATTTCCTGATGCCCAGTGGAGTTGGAACATTTAAAGGAGATCTTACGCCCGACTGTCTCAGACATGAAGGGGTTGTCAGTGTGATGCTATTATGTGCTATTCCTGAATTCTGTTGCCACGAGTGTTGCTGGCAACACTTTTCTTTTAAGCTCCTCTCTTCTCCCTCCTCTTATGGTAGAAAATTGGAAAATAAAGCTGTTCTAACCTCAGCCTCCCTTAGAAAACATGGTGATGTGCTTATGAAGTCAAATTAGCCATGGACACTAGCTTGGGCTGCGAGAGGCTAAATCAGCAATTTTATGCAGATGGGAATGGACAGTCTTAGTTCACCTGTGCATGACTTACTCTGTGGCTATGTTATACAAATGCTTGGTTAGAGGTAACAGAGGGACAGTGAGGGGTCAAGCTGCTCGCCCTGCCCTGCGGCAAGCCTGTGGCACTTGCATCTGCTGGAGGGAAGGGAGCAGTCTCTGTACCTGGGGCAGATGGCTATGGCCCTGGGTACTGTATTGCTGGCAGAGGGGCTTGAGGCAAGCAATGGGCTCAGGGCACGGAGGGGGAAAGACAGAGTCCAGCAGAGGGCAGGTCATGGCAGCGGCAGAAAGGAGATGGCTTTTCTAGCAGCGGTGTGGACCTGGCTGCAAGCAGGAAGTCATCAAAAGTGACAGCTGCACCAAGGAAGAAAACGGGAAGAAGTGGTCTGTCTTTGGGGATGTAATGGGCAAGAAAGAGATTTCATCTGAATGTGTTTCAACCCTGAGTTCTGTGTTGGCTTTAGTTGAAGAGTTTCTTTACACTGGTTTGAGTTCAGCTATGACCTTTCCAGCTAGGAGTCCCTTTGAGCTTTTCTGGGGTGCTGATTTTTAGGAAGAGGCACAGGTAAACCCTGCCCATGGCTCTGGCCAGCTCAGCTCTGTGTCCCTTTCCCCATGATGGGCTGGGGGCTACACTGGTGCAGCTGACAGGAGAACTGGCAAGGCACACCTGAAGGTGCCACCCTGAGAGCTGTACCATGTGCTCAACACTGAGCGTCATTGCACACTTTTGCAGCTCCATCTGTCCCCTCTTGGGCCTGGCATGTGATGTTTTTGTAGCAAGACAAACTTGATACCAAGCACAGGGTGGGATGCAGGAGCCATGTGAGAGCACCTGAGGTCCTCCCAGAGGAGTGTGCGATCAGTGTCAGCTATGAGCCCAGGGACCAAGCATGCTGAAAGGGTTGTTCAGTTATCTGCATCCCTGTGTTTCCACGACTGCCCATCTTCTCTTTTTAACTAAACCTATGCAGTCTCCACACAGTAAATACCCTCAGAGGTTTCTAACCTTTTCCTTCATCAGAACACACAGAGTTTGCAGGAGCCTCTGTTTCCTGACAGTTCCAGTAGTGGATCTTGGATCAGCATCTGAGTGGTTGAAAGCAATCAGTCTGATAAAGCAAGCAGGTTTGAGAACTCACCTCTAGGGGAAAGGAAAAAGATTAAACATGATACCGAATCTATTCAAAAGATGAATGAACACTTTGTTGTTTTGTTTTGTTTTGTTTTTTAAACAAGTTACCCAAATTCTAATAAGAGGCTTGTGATATATAGAAATGACTACTTGCATCTGAAAAACTATCTTCCCTTTTGCAGTCACAGGGGTTGGCTCTGGAATACTTAACTATTCTTTAGTCTTTCAGTACACAACCTTCCTGTGTATGCAGTCTTTTGCACCATCTTCCTTCTCTTACACCTGTAGGAAGGCAGTCTCAAGACAAGATGCAAAACAGAGTGGTCATGGCTATGGATAATGATCATCCAGAGCTATAGATCTTATAAGTAATTTTAATCTGCGGAAGGTTTTTAAAATCATATGTTTCCAGATTGGTTGTGTGGCAAAGCAGGATCAGACCTCTGTGTTTAACAGACTGCCACATGATCTTGTTGCTGAGTGGAGTCATCTTCATCTGATGTCTTTTGTCTTCCCGATGCATGTCGGACCCAGACCGCATCTCAGTCCTGCACCTTCCCATGGTCAGCAAGAGGGAGACAGCCCTCACCTGGGGTCTCCACAGCCTCACCTCAGGTGTTCTCAGCTGTTTGCACTTGGAGGACAGTGATCTCTGAACAAGCCATAGACGCGCTTTTTTTTTTGGTTTTTTTCCACCATTCATCCGTATTTGTCCCTTGTACCTTCCTTCTTGCACTGTGTAGCTGCACAGCATTAGCAGTTTTCACTAGATGAGTGAAAATTGGCAAGAAGAAGGTTTCTGGTGAAGTTTCTGAGCTCATCCCTGAGTTTGAAGCATCTCATGCACATAAAACAAGCAACTCTTTCTTCACACCGTTTTTTGAGAGGTGTGAAGCCTTGTGTACTATTTCTTTTAACAAAAAGTAGGACTTCTACATACCATTAATGCTAAAATTCTCTCAGAGCCTTTTTTTCATTCTTATTTTCTTTCTTTCTTTCTTTTATCTTCTTGGACAGAATTCTGGGATTCCTCCTTAAACCACAGAAGAAGAGGAGAGGAGTTAGCCCACCCTGCAAAAGACTCTGCTTTCAGCACTGCCCAGGCAGACAATTTAAGATCTACTCAGTGTTTTGCAAGTAGCACAAACCACTGCTCATGTGAAATTGAGCTGTCAATAGGAAATGACAGGCTGTGGTTCGTGAATCCTATTTTTATAGAAGAGTGCAGTAATCCCTTTCCTCCAGATGTACCTCCTCCTAAAAGCCATGCTGTGAGTACCGGTCTCCCCACAGCCACCACGCTCTCTGAGAGGAGGTCTCCCCGACGCCCCCCTCCACCTCCACCTTCTCGTGCTCTGGTTCAGAAATCTTCTCTGAAGCTCCTGCAGGATCCCATGACTTCCTGTGAAGACAATGGGCTGCATCTTCAGCCACTAGGAAAGAGCATCAAGGAAATGAATATTGAGGGTGGTGACAATAAAGACGAAGAAGGGAAGCAGAGCTACTCGGTCAATGAGCCCTTAGCAGTGAGCCCCAAGAAGGGCTCCCAGCCCTCTGTCCCCCCACGGAGGCGGCTGTCTGAGAGGACCTCGGGAGAGAGCTGTGTGGGTAAGCCTGAAAGTTGTGAAACACTGAAAGAGGAACAGATAGAAGAAAAACAAGACAGAAGTACAGAGAGCAGAGATAAAAGATCGCTGTGCAAAAAGGCTGTAGAAATGCCCGGAGAGGTTCCCAAATGGGCTGTATCTCAGTTTCAGGAGGCAAAGCCCGAACCTGCAGAGAAGAAGGAGGATGTGCATGAGATACAAAGCAATGTTGCTGAGAAAAGAAAGTCACCTCCTATCCCACCACCAAGAAGGAAGAGGCTTTCCCAGGTGCCAAAGATCCCCAGCTCCTGCCAGTTGAAGCAAAGAACAGTGGCAGAGATGGCCATGGCACAGGCTTCGTGCAACAGCAGCTCAGCTACAGTGGCAGTTGGTTCTACTTGCACACACACCAAGACTGAACCAGGACATGGCCACAAATCCATCGGCTCAGCTGAACTGAAAGGTTCACACTCCTCCCTGGAGGGCCCAGGAGGCAGCACCATGGCTCAGACATCAGCATCTGAGCCAGACTCCTACTCCACCAGCAGCACAGAAGAAGACCTGGAGATGCTGAGTAGCTCGTCCGGTAAAAAGACACAGTCTGTTATCTTGGGCAAGGCCAAGAACAGGCTGTCCTTTGTAAGCCTGTCCAATGTCTTCACAGTCTTTTTGTCTAGTGACAGGAAGCTGCAGAAAAAGATAGTGGAACTGGCACAGGACAAGGATTCATACTTTGGCAACCTGGTGCAGGACTACCGAGTGTACAGTTTAGAGATGATGGCAAAGCAGAGTTCCAGTACTGAGATGCTACAAGAAATCCGAATGATGATGACACAGCTGAAGAGTTACTTAGTGCAGAGCACCGAGCTCAAATCTCTGATAGACCCAGCCTCCTACACAGATGAACAGTTAGGTAGGTGATGGTGCTTTATTCATCCTTGGGCAGAATTTGGGAAGGTAAGGAGGGAGGCAGAATTATCCAGACACAGGTTCTGTTTTACAGAATTATAAACTGTCTCCTAAAAGCCGAGGGGTGCAAATTGAGATCTACTCTGTGGTTACCAGTGCTTGGAGGAGCAGCTCTAAAAAATGGGAGGCCAATGAGTGGGGAAACCCCATCATAAATCAGGGATCAGCCAGATCAGGGATCAGTCACTGTCTCACAAGGAGGGACAAAACTATGATGATTTTGAGTGACAGGTTGGAGGAATCACTTGATCTACCTCTGTGCTTCTCAGGGCTCAGAGGCATAGAAGAGCTGTGGGTTGCAAAACCACTACTGGCTCAAAAACGCAGTATTCACCTCTCTTTACCACGGACATAGCTTGCCTTTGGGAACTAAAAATAATACTTTTGGCTGTTTTGTTGCTTCTTATTCAGTATTCTGTGAGAAAGTAATGTACTGCTTTCCTCGTTGTTAAGAAATGGACTGGCTTGTTTAATATACATTCATGAGCGACTATGCAGAGACCTGTAGGATATTTTCTTTATCTCAGTCAAATCTGTACAGATAGAAAAGGTGTGCATACATGCACACACGTGCTCGTCTGACTTAAAACTGTTTCTTGAGGACCTGAGAACTAATGCAGAGCTATTTAGGAAATCCCTGGTTAGATGTTCACTGGTTAGATGTCCCCTGTTCACTGGCAGTTCCTTAACCAGATGTTACGGCCCAGTGAGCCTAGGGAGGACTGTCTTCTCCTGTGGAGCACAGGAATTCCCACCGTGGAAGAATTATCATTTCAGTTTATCCTGTTTTAGGTTGACTGAGCCTTAGGATTCTTTAAAATAGTTGTAGTTTGTATACATAAATGTTACTACCCCCTGTTCATTCCTCATTGACTGAGCAGATGAACTCTGTTGCCAGTGATCTTTTTGCCTCAGTGCAGAGGCGCCAAGAGGATCCTTTGCAGACCCTCTAGCTCTGCCTCTGGTTTCTAGGAGTCAGACAACAGACTTTCTTGTGGTTTCTCATACTTCTTTTTGTCTTCTGCTAAACATTAAGCAAAAGCCCAACCCACACAAACTATTTCCTCATCCATGAGTGGCATAAGAGGTGACTTAAGTATCAGTAAATTCCAGTCACTTGAGCAGTAAGGGTGAGAAATTTCTAACCAAATGTTGTTGTCTGCCTCTGAGCTGGTGGCTACCACCCCTTTTCATTCACTGCAGAGAAAGAGGTGCTTTGAAGGTTCAATTAATATCATCCCAAAGTGAATATCTCAAACAGGTCAGAGGGAGATGCCAGAATAGACAGGAGATTAATCCCACCTGGGCATCTGTAAGGACAGAGCTGTGAAAAGAAGAATAGTTAGGTGAGATTCCTCATCTTTTACCAGGGTTGGTTTTCCTCTTGCCTGATAGAGCCATGCTGGTCAGCCGGGAGTCAGGCAAAGACAGCAGGGGCTGCTAGTAGCAGGAGCTCTCCTATAGATCCACTGGCAGAGACAGCACATTGATGTTCATCTCAAGCCTATCCAGGACTTCTGGAGGGTGTTGGTAATGAAACATCTACTTTCTGGGATGTAATTTCTGTTTCCTGCTCGCAGCTATGCAGCGGTATGTGAATAACCAACTAGATACCTTCTTAGGAGTTTTACTTGCACCTGTACTACTGTGTTGATTATTATCATGGACTTCTGTGTTCTTCCTTCTCTATGCAGAAGCAATTGCTGAGACAGCTTTGTACAAATGTGTTCTGAAACCCTTAAAAGAAGCCATTGATTCTTACTTAAAAGAAATCCACAACAAAGATGGATCTTTACAGCACCTAAAAGAGAACCAACTTGTGATACAGAACACAACTACCACTGACCTAGGTGTGACGACCAGTGTGCCTGAAACCGTTGTGCTGGAAAAGATCCTTCACAAGTTCACAACCATGCACAAGGCCTACTCCCCAGAAAAGAAGATTGCCATCTTGCTGAAGTCCTGCAAACTCATCTATGACTCCATGGCTCAGGGAAACCCAGGTATAGCACTCCTACTGAAATGGTATCCTCTCTGGTCCTTCTCCACATGTCAAAGAAACAAGTTTTATGATACAGCTGATGTGGAACTACTCAAACTGGAGGTAACAGTGATGGTTGGTGTGTTTAGTATCAGCTGTCCACAGACTGTGTTCAAAATGTTAGTTACTGTGGTAACTAAGGTTAGTGACTGTGAATTTCTCTGCACTAATAACCAGTATGAGATGTTACCTGGCTAACTTTAAGCTTTGTAACTCCAAATTACAAATGTCTGTAAGTGTGTGTTTTATGTGTAATGTCCTTTTTCACACATCTTCACACAGCTCTTCGTAGATCCTCAGAGCTCTGTGCCAGCCTGTAGCAGTTTAATGGTAAATACCAGGAATGGGTCTTTGGGAAAACTCTCTTGATTTGGCCTTTATAAAGTTTCACCTAAATTGAAGAGGACATGCAGAATGCCAGTACCATTTGTTACTAATTCCTGATGCTTCAGTAAATTCCAAAAGCTACTACTATGCTTCTTCACTGTAAGGAAGTGTGTGCTCTCAGTATAAATATAGCTTGGGCCCCAGGCCAACCATTAATGCACATGGCAAGCCCTTAGTCTGTAGACACGCTGCACTTTTGCAGATAGCCCAGGAAGCCCCTTCCTCCAGTAATCTGCCTTGCCAGCTTAAGAGCTTTCTTCATATACTGCTGAGCTGATGTCCAGCCATGCATAACTTTGGAGAGAAGCCAGGTATTATCTTGGAATAACCTGTAGTTGTTCAGGAACTCACAATCTCCAAAGGTGCTCTTAGCTGTTCTGCTTCATTTTGTACTGATAAGAGCCTTGGAGCATTCATACAAGAATTGTTGTGTCCCTTCTGATTCTCACCTCAGGGTCACCCCTTGGACAGCATGCAGCAACGTTCAATGACCAACCTAGACACATTAACAGCAGAACGAGAAGCCGTGTCAGGGCAGGGCCTAAGCTGCAGGGAGGATAGAACCTCTGACTGTCTTCAAGTATTATGAGAAGCTATGGAAACATGCAGGGGAATTTGCCGTAACTTTGTTAAAACAGTTGTGTAAGTTTGAGAGTAAATTTGGTATAGATCAAAGGCTCGCAAGCCTCATTAAAACCCACAGAGGAGGCATGATCTGCTTCCCATGCTGGTGGTACATTAAGTGTCTTTCACACCTCAGTTAGCTCAGGGCTGGAATTTCTTTGCTGCAGGAAATGTTACAGTGTCATTTTATGTAACAGAAATTAGGAGTCAGGGGAATAATTCAAAAAACCCTACATGTTTTAAATCATTGGCATTCGTGAAATCAGAAAATTTCATTGTGGTTTGCTGTGCTAACCTAAGTGCTTAATTTTGGCCAGCTCAGCTGTTTTCTCATGTTGAGTTTTATTGCAAGCAGGGTGTAGGTCAGAAGCTGATTTCAGCATACCATTCCCTCTCCAGTATATACAATCAGTGATGCATTTCAGGGGCTATTCAGAAGGAAACTGGCCTGGCATTAATGAAATGAATTCTGACCAGAAAAAGAGGTTAAGAGGATGAGGATGCTACAGTCTAATTCCCAAAAGATAGTGGATTGAGGGAGAAATTGAGCAGAAATGGTCTGAAGACCAACTCAGAAGTGAAATGTGTGAAACATCTTCAAGAGAATGAACTGACCCCGAATCACTTTGATTTTCTACCCAGCAAAGAGAAGCACTGAGAAAACTGAAATATTTTTCTGACAGGGAATTCCCAGCTGGTAGAGTGCAGAAGAGCATGCTGCTGGCTGCTCAAAACAGATTTCAGGCAGTAGGCATTCTCCTCCTGGTCTCTGCCCATCAGCCCAGGGCCCTTTTTGCTTTCAGCCAGCCCTGAGGCAGTGCAGTGCTCTTCACACAGGAAGTGCAAAAGCCATGCTCAGCTTCCTGTGCAATAGTCTGTTCTTCTTTTAGCTCCTTGTACTTGCTGCTGAATTAGTTCCTTCCAAGATCAGAGCAGGTAGAACACAAAACTAATGATTCCCTCTGCTCCAGTTCCAAAATCAGTCTACCTCTGTCAGAAAAGTTATGTGTTCGGTAACGTGATAACTACTTATGTTGTCTGGTTTAATTTGCAATTTGGCAGCTCAGGCCAGGACTTTATTCACTTTAGGCTGACCATAGGGATGAGCTGAGCTGAGAATATGTTTCATATCTCAAAGCAAAGTGCAGATACCATTAAATCAAGCACTCTTTTATTTTTAGAACCATATGTTTTAAAACACAAGTTTTTTAACATTTTGAGACCCATTTATAGCAGCGTAGGTTTGACCAAGGTATCCCAGTAGGTAGCAAGTTTTCTTTCAAACTGGGGATAGGCTTACTTGGGAATATTTGTGCCTATATGTGCCCATCTTTGTACTGCTGAAAGTCATGAAACTTTGAAGAGAGCCTGGACTGGCTCCGTGTGTATTAGGCCAGTTTAAGAAAAATGAGTTCTCTGGTTTAATTGCAATGCATGCTACATGACAAAATCTGCCTGAGAAACTGCGTGTTCTTGAACCCCCTGATACTTAGGCTATGAAATGAATTAGTTAGATCCTCAGCTGGTTTAAACTAAAATTTCTCCCTCAAGTTAAAGGCAATGAACTTGTGGATCTGATTCATCACAACGAATCAGGAAGGCAAGTTCACAACCTTTGCCAATATGCCTTTCTCCCAACAGACCTCTGAGTACAACTACAAGATACAGAAAATATGTTGAAGTAGGCATCATCTATGGCTGCATCTAGATGTAGGTGGCCACAAATGGGTATCTTGTCTAGCTTCTCATTATAGACAACGGGGACTTAGTCGATGGAGTTCAGTTGATTCATCTGGCTAGATGTGGGTGCCTATTTTAAGGTGAGATGACTCATGACAGCCTCCAGTAATGATATTGATTAGTTCATCACTGGCTGTAAAAAGAGTTTACGGGTACTAGTTCAGATGTTCGCATGTACAGTGTAGGCAGTGGTATTAGTAAATGAATCCTTCACTTATTGTGCCCCAAAAAATCCTGCCCCAAAGAGACAATTATGATTGCTTTGCAGTGTCATACTGAGCTTTTCCAGCAACAAATAACAGCAACATATGACTCCAAGAATGTAACCTACAACCTAAAAATATGTAAACTGCCTGCTAAAAATACTAAGGGATAATCACTAATAATAATATGAATTTAAAAAATAGTAAAAAAAAGAGTTTGGAAACCTGCCCCACTCCCCACAAACTGGCTGGCATTTTTTCCTCTGTACACTAGAAAAAGTGAGAGACAGAACTCATGGGGAGTTGTAAGGTCCCAACCCTCTGATTGCTCCTACATTTGGAAGGTATGCCTCAATACCCAGAGGGAGAGTTGGTGACAGAGCTGGTTTATATAGAAGCACTATAATCTTATGTAGGAAAAAAAGTGCTTATTATTTATCTTCCAGAAATACCTTTACTAAGAAAAAATGTCAAAAGTCTATTGTATGATAGGAGCAGAATTAAAGTCTCTGCTTTTGGTCTGGCCAGGTGACTGACTGAAAACATCTGAATTAATTTCTATTGCATAATTTTGCATAGCTAATATGTAGTGTACTTTTGGAAAAAGAGGATGGATAGGACATACATTCCATTGAAATATTTCTCTTCTCTAGCTTTTAGAATCAAGTAAGTTTGTCATCCCCTACAGAATTGAAGAGCCAAATATTAGTTAACCTGATGCACTCCTATGTGGCTCTGCAGCTGACAAAGGCACGGACATGAAATATTTTGTCTTCACTGGGATGGCTGAGCTGGTGGAAAGGAAACTGGCCTAAAACACTTCAGCAGCTAATGTAGAACGGATGCTAGAAGCTGCTAAAACTAAGTCAGAGCAATCCCACCACGCTGCTCATTATCACATCTCACTTCTAAGATGGAAAATAAAGCTGTACACAAGACATTTTTATCTTTGGGAAGAGAATATTTGTGTTGAGGTTACTATTAATGAAGGCTGATGGACTAGAGATTATATCCTTTTTTTTCTGGCTAGCACAATTTCTACATTTGAATTACCCAGATCATATTTATCAGGGGGAATGAATTCCTCTGATCTGTAAAATGTATGTTTTTGAAATGGATCCATTCTGCCTGCATATATGAACTCTCTTCATTCAACTATACCACAAATCAAACCTTGCTGTTGAAGTATGGGACAGACAAGAGAGAGCAAAATGCTAGTGAGTGAAAGGATGGTCATAATCCTTTCTTATGATTGTGAACAAATCTCGCTTAACCTTTCTGTACCTCATGTTTCCCAGCTGTACACTGAGGCTAAAATTCATATTTCCTGGAGACATTTTGCTATACATCATGCTACTGTTCGTAAAATATTAGAGAAAGGTACAGAGTATCATGACTGTGTGCTGGTTGTCAGAATACACATGCAGGGAAAAGAAAGGCATGAATGTGTTAAAATAGGCTGTAATTTCTTTATGGAGGCCTGGGCAGAATTCCAGTTGCTATAAATCATGTATTTAATTAATAACCTTTCTATTCAAGCGCTGCATCCCAGCCAGGAGCTGATGTTGTATTTGCTTTCCTATAAACGTAATAGGATGAGTTTGTGGCAGAAGAGAAGGCTTATTTTAAGCTTCTTATAGATATTTATGAAATAGATGTTTCCTGATCCTGCAGGGAAGAGGGGGAAATAAAGGAGGCAAGTCATATCTGGAGTAGGACACCACCACCTTGAACAAGCAAGCTCAGTCCTCGTGTTGCTGAGACCACTGGAAGGGTCAGAGCTAAATTTAACTCGTCAGCTGCAAACATAATACCCCTCTGTGAGAACCCACAGATGGAGCTAGACATGTAGGTCTGGGAGCTTGGCTCTGGTCTTGATTCAAAGTGAAGCTGAGGAGCCAGTAGCCTGCAGAGACCACCCCTGCTACAGTCCTGGATGGACGTTGGTTAATGTCCCGGTGCCCTTCATGGTGCAGAGAGCATGTGGGTTGCAGAATGCTAAGCAGCACCAGCCTCTCAAGTGTCTTGATTCACAAGCATTGTTTCCTATATCTTTGTGCCTCCTGCTTCTGGTCATGTTTGAATTGTGGACAGCACCTGTTATTCCCATGGATGGACTGAGATACAAGGTATTTCAGGGCCATACTTGGTCCATACCAGTTTTACATGTCTAAGTGAGTCTCTGTGCCTGTTGAGACATCCAAGACCAAGAGAACAAGGGGAGGCTAAAAGTCCTGCCCCTTTGGGCATCCAGTCTTGGCTTCATGTGCAGTCAGTGGAGAGAAGCTGTTGCAATGCGTACAAGGAATAAGCACAGTATATCATGCCTGACCTGGCCTAGGAAATAAAGTTTGTGGCAATGCATGAAGTTGGAGCTAGATTCTTGATGACTGTCTCTGCTTTTCTCTTGTTGACACCTCCAGCTCCTGCTGACTTCAGTGTTATCTACAGACATTGGTATTGAAGAATCAGGCTTCACATTCCTACAAGTAGATTAAGATGATGTCTAGTAATTTATGCAGGTTATAAGTATACAGTATATGGAGAATGAGTACTCCTTCCATTATTGCTGTCAGACATTCCTACTCTGAGTTAGAGTTAATTAATCAAAAAGAAACTGTATATCAGACTTTCATATTTAAGCCATATAAACTGCTAGAAGTCCAGTAATATTTTTGTAAAACCTTAAAGTTCAGAAGGGTTTATAACAAGGGCTGCTGGGAAAAGCAGATAAATCAGCTTATAGAAATCAGATAGACAGCAATGAAAAATAATTGATTTGATGCCTGCTTGTATATACAACCACTCCCCAGCCAATAAAAAGGAAATAGATTCTGTCGGAGTTCTTGAAAAGTGTCCTCTAACTTTCATTTCAGTTGACACTGGAAGTTAATGGTTGGGAACATAAAATTGTTTAGTTCCAAGTTGCTGTTTCCAGTCTGCATCGGTTGGTCAGTCCACTGGCTGGTTGGTGATTTCTTTTGGTGAGATTTGATTAAAAAACACACATTTATTTTTCCAATGGATAGGAGTTCATATTGTGAAGTAGCAACTTTCTTGGATGCCCTAGCAGACACAACATGGATTGGTCATGAAAAAGAAGTGGTATGGAAGAGAAAATTCTACTACTAGTGTTGCCCTGGAAACCCCTTGGCCTTCAGGAAATCAGAAGCACCCATGCCACTGCTCAGTAAATGCTACATCATAAAGAAAAACTTCTTAAAGGGAATGGGAAAAAAATGAGCCTAGCAAACTCTTTGGTACTTAATCTTCCTTTCCAATTATTTTATACAGAAACAGCTCTATTAGCATCTGATTTACTCAGTCAAAAGGACAATAGGGCTTTTTTCTGTGCTTTTCTCTGTTCTTCTACTACCTTTCCATATCTCAGTTGTGTCATCTTTGTTTGCTAGAAAATATTAAATAAATGTAATACTAAGCTGCTTGTATTAAGGTAATATATGTGGCAGTAATGAATTGGACCCTTTACAGAGCTGAAGCTTTCGCAGAGACATAAACCAAGGCAACAACAGATAAATAAAATGTCCATCCAGATATTAATGAAACAATGCAGTCCTTTTTGGGTTGGATACCTAAGGCTGTGTCATTTAACTAAAGGCAGCCATAATAAAGCAAATAGAATTGAAAGCATTAATCCAGCTTTCATTAAATAAATTGTCTATGTTGTAGCATGTGTGGGCTCTGTTAGAAATAGACTGAATTACAGTCCTGACAGACTCTAATCCTCCAACACTTTGTTTTAACTGGATCAACTCTCTGTTCACTAGGCATATTACTGGGTTTATTTTAAAGCCACACTTTTCTTTTTTTCTTTTTTTAATCAGGGCCTAAGCTTATGTTTGTTTGAGTCCTCAGAAGAATATCTTTCTTTGCCAGTGGAGAATCTGCGTCAGCTATGAATGACAAAAAAGGAAAGCTGACTCACGGCAGAGATTTGAAATAAGTCAGTGGGAACATTTGACAAATAGTAATTAATGCCCTACCATGGAAGGGCATGTGGACTATGGGCCAAAAATGGCTAGGGCATAATTTCACCCAAGCTACATCAAGGATAGCTTTGATTCTTTGAGGTGAGGCAGACAGTTCTCAAGTGAAACGCACATCCTTATGAAACCAACACATACAAGTGCTCAGGTGAGGAAAACTGCCTACTGTCTGAGTGAGGACATTCAGAATGAAAGCAGTCTGGGCTTAGGTTAAGAAGAATTGACAACGCTGAATGTTGGGAAAGTAGGCCTGTTAAGCAATGTGTTATAACAGATTGTCCATGGTGAATTTATTACATGTTGGGAGAAAGAGAAAGCATCTTTCAAATAAGAAAAGTTATCTTTATATTCATAGATATTAATGTGGTGAAGCTTCAGTTTGGATTCTATTTTAAACAGTAATTATTTATGATGATGACTGTTAACATGCATGCTTTTTTGTCCTCAGAGAACCCAAAGACCTTTTAGAGATTACATATGAGCAAACATAGAGCAAACCTAAGAGAATAAATGCCTCTAATGCTTGTTGGCAACTTTGCTGCTACTATATAAAATGTGAATAGCGTTCTTGATGTAAATGTTAATTCAGAGGGCTGAGCTGGCAGCCTTTGCACTCTTCAAGGATTGTCCCTTGCCTTGTCCATAAGTAAGTTTCTCTTTCTCCAGTTAATAAAGAATAGCAGAAATGCATCTCACTAAAAATTTTCAAGCTCATATTTTGGGCTTCAAGTAAGTTTACATATTCTTTAAGTGAACTAATTTTTCCTTTTTCAGCATTATTTCTTTGCTAGTGTATTTAAGCTTTAACTCTTCTGATAATGTAAGCTAAAGTCTACAAAGGACATACTGGGTAAGAAGCTGTCACTGTTGTGTAGGAATGAGTCTCTGTGGTGAGTTTATTGGGACCATTTTGTTTCTCTTTTCTCAGGGAAGCTGTATGGTGCAGATGATTTCCTCCCTGTGCTCATGTATGTGTTGGCCCGCAGCAACTTGACTGAAGTCCTTCTGAATGTGGAGTATATGATGGAGCTCATGGACCCTGCTCTGCAGCTAGGGGAAGGTAGAGTATGGTGTTCGCTCCTGGGGTTTTCACTTTGGAAATCATTATTTACTCCACTTCAGTGTTTGTGAAAGTGGGGCAGCAAGGCTCTGGCTCGGCTTTACGGAGAAGCTTTGGCCAAAATTTTCAAATCTGAGGCTCTAAAATTATTGTCAAACATTTTAACTGATTTTAGCAGTGCAGTCCCCTTACATATCAGCTAGAAAGGCAGAGACCCTGCATAAACTATGACTGAGTTGCTGGATTAGTAACCTAAACAGAGACATCTAGTGTTGCTTTGTCCAAAGGCTGAACACTTGAGAGGTCTTTGCCTAAAATTAAACTGCTGCAGTCCATTGTGTGGACACTTTTATTTATTCCAGTGAGAAAAGAGCACATTTCTTCAACTGTATTGTATGCCTGGGGCCACACATTATCCTCACGATGGCTCTAGTCTTCAGTTTGAGTGACCCCTTTGACAATGTTCTCTGGCTGAGTATCATAGTGAGGCACAGAAAGGAACATTGGGTTAGAGAGGGATATCGGATTTGGATGTGAATAAAGACCTCTGCTATTAGAGAGATAAATACCCCACGGAACTGTGGGTCTTCACTTTCTTAAATATACCTTGGGAAGAAAATGCTACTAACAGAGAAAGGGTTATGTGCTTTGAATTAGGAACACAAATGCTTTTTCACCAATTAGTCACTAAACCAATAAAATGGCTTTGTTTTGATAAGTACTGAGGTTCTAGAAACAGTCCTGGATGAACAACAGCAGGCTAATTTTATTTATAGCAAATGCAGGTATAAGTCCGTAACTAAGAGCATCTCATCCCAGCACAGGGCAAAGGTTGGGAAAAGTAAGTATCATAGAATCACAGAATCACTAGGCTGGAAAAGACCTCCAGGATCATCGAGTCCAACTATTCCTACCAACCACTAAACCATGCCCCTGAGCATCTCATCAACCAGTCTTTTAAATACCTCCAGGGATGGTGACTCAACCACCTCCCTGGGCAGCCTCTGCCAGTGCCCAATGACCGTTTCTGTGAAAATTTTTTTTCTGATGTCCAGCCTGAACCTTCCCTGGTGCAGCTTGAGGCCATTCCGCCTTGTCCTATCCCCTGACATTTGGGAGAAGAGGCCATCACACCCCCCCTCTACAACCTCCTCTTAGGTAGTTGTAGAGAGCAATAAGGTCTCCCCTCAGCCTCCTCTTCTCCAGGCTAAACAACCACAGTTCCCTCAGCTGCTCCCCATAAGATTTGTTTTCCAGACCCTTCACCAGCTTCGTTGCTCTTCTCTGGACATGCTCCAGAGCCTCAACATTCTTCTTGTAGCGAGGAGCCGAGAACTGAACACAGGATTCAAGGTGCAGTCTCACCAGTGCAAAGTACACAGGGGAATAACTTCCTTGGACCTGCTGGTCATGCCGTTTCTGATACAAGCCAAGATGCCATTGGCCTTCTTGGCCACCTGGGCACACTGCTGGCTCATATTCAGTTGGCAGTCAACCAAGACCCCCAGGTCCTTCTCCTCTATGCAGCTTTCTAGCCACTTTTCCCCTAGTCTGTAACACTGCATAGGGTTGTTGTGCTCCAAGTGCAGGACCCAGCATTTGGCCTTGTTAAACCTCATACCATTGGTCTCAGCCCAGCGGTCCAGCCTGTTAAGATTCCTTTGAAGAGCCTCCCTATCCTCCAGCAGATTGACACTTCCACCCAGCTTAGTGTAATCTGCAAACTTGCTGAGGGTGCACTCAATGCCTTCATCCAGGTCATTGATAAAGACATTGAACAGGGCTGGACCCAGCACAGAGCCCTGGGGGCACGACTTGTGACTACCCTCCAGCTGGAGTTAACTCCATTTACCACCACTCTCTGGGCCCGGCCATCCAACCAGTTTTCAACCCAGGAGAGTGTGTGCCTGTCCAGGCCAGAGGCAGACAGTTTCCTAAGCAGAATGTTGTGAGAAACTGTGCCAAAGCCTTTACTAAGTCCAAGAAGACTACATCCACAGCCTTTCCTTCATCCAGTAGGCGGGTCACTTTGTCATAGAAGGTGATCAGGTTAGTTTGGCAAGATCTGCCTTTCATCAACCCATGTTGACTGGGCCTGATCACCCAGTTCTCTTGCATGTGTTTCATGATAGCACTCAAGACCACCTGTTCCATGAATTTCCCCAGCACTGAGGTCAGACTGAGAGGCCTGTAGTTCCCTCGGTCCTCCCTCTGACCCTTCTTGAAGATGGGTATAACACCAGCCAGCCTCCAGTCTAGTGGAACTTCCCCAGTCATCCAGGACTACTGGAAGATGATGGAAAGCGGTTTGGCAAGCACGTCCTCCAGCTCCCTCAATACTACAAAAGTAGTAACAGAAAGAGCCATAGCAACACCATTATATTAGTGAGGGGTTTCTGCATAGGTTAATTTTCCTGCTGGAAAGAATAATTAGCAGAAAAAAATGTCAGCCTAAGCACAGCCATTTTGCTGACATAAGTAAGCTGGTTTTGGTGACTATGCTGCCCATAGGTTCTTTATTTCAAAAGGGCACACTGCCAGGCTGGTTACTGAAATCAGCTGGGTTGAGAAGCTCAGGATATCGAAAGGAAAGCTGGCTTGAAGTCAAAAGTCAAAGATGCAAGGACTGTGAAATGTGTACTCCAGTCAAAGGGGAAAAACTTTTCAAGGGAGTTCCAGATCAAACATACTGAATAACACTTCAGACAGGAGCCTGTGAGTAACAGCAGATACAGGGAACAGATAAAAAAAAGTCTCAGTGAAGATAGCTGTGAGATCACAAAGCACAGGCCTAAAATGGGCAAAAGTCATCTTGAGTTAGGTCTTTCAAAGTTAAATGGGAAAAGTTGAATCAGCACAGGAATAAAAGGGGATTAAAAAAGGAAAGCAGAAGTGGAAAAACAGAAATTATGTTAGGTCAATACACAAAATCATTTAAATCTGGCCTCCAAATTAAAAATTTACTTTGAATGAATTTTATAACAACAGTGATGTTGATTATGGGGAAAAGGCAAGGACAGATGATGGGGAATGACTGTGTGGAAATAAAGATACTGGAAAGTGGAAGAAAAATTAATTCTTAAAGAAGATGTAATGAATTTCTGTCGTGGGGGCCTGGGAGATCTTTCTCGCTGGATTCTGAAGGAAGGGATACACCAGGTAGCGGGCTGCATCACGAGTACCCCTAACTCTGCCACAGAAGGAGAAATACTGAATGGCAGACAGAAATGCTGAATGGCAGACAGAAGACGGTAGTGACTGGATTGAAGGGAAGGGAAATCAGTCCTTGAAGGCTTGTTGGCCTGTTCCCAGCAGCACTTCGTGGAAATCGGTAAAGAAAAAGAGAACAGAGCTAGGCAGCTATGGGAGATTCTGCATCAGATCCACCCGAGTGCAGCAAGTCAAATGGCAGTGGCTTGGTCTCTCCTCTGCTACACCAAACTTTCACGGTGCTCTAAAAACGCAGCTCTTGAATAAAAGTGCTGCCGTAGCTACCGCTCGGGGGAGCAGGAACTCACCATCACCGGGGACTGGCTGCAAACCCCAGGCGGGGTTTGAGTGGTGTGGAAGTGCCACCTAGAGGCAATGCAATCATAGAATTATAGAATAGTTAGGTTTGGAAGGAACCTTAAAGATCACCCAGTTCCAAACCCCCTGCCATGGGCAGAGACACCTCCCACCAGCCCAGGCTGCCCAAGGCCCCATCCAACCTGGCCTTGAACACCTCCGGGGATGGGGCATCCACTGCTTCCCTGGGCAACCTGTGCCAGTGTCCCACCACTCTCATAGTGAAGAAATTCTTCCTAATGTCCAGTCTAAATCTGCCCCTCTCCAGTTTGTGCTCATTCCCCCTCATCCTGTCACCACAAGCCTTTGTAAACAGTCCCTCTCAGCTTTCTTGTAGCTCCTTCAGGTACCGGAAGGTGACTATAAGGTCTCCTCAGAGCCTTCTCTTCTCTAGGCTGAGCAATCCCAACTCTCTCAGCCTGTCCTCATACGGAAGGTGCTCCAGCCCTCCCATCATCTTTGTAGCCCTCCTCTGGACCCGTTCCAACAGCTCCAAATCCTTCTTATGTTGAGGATTCCAGAACTGGACGCGATACTCCAGGTGGGGTTTCACAAGAGAGGAATAGAAGGGCAGAATCACCTCCCTTGCCCTGCTGGCCACGCTGCTTTTGATGCAGTCCAGAACACAAGGCTGCAAGAACACATTGCCGGTTCATGTCGAGCTTCTCATCACTGAGCACCCCCAAGTCCTTCTCTGCAGGGCAGCTCTCAATCACATCATCCCCCATCCTGTATTGAAACTGCGGATCATTATGAAACTTATGAAAATCAGGTAGCTCTGCTGAGCTGATGAGCAATTTCTGTTTCTCTCTTGTTTTCCTGACAGGCAGGGAGGGGAGAGCAGGACCAGGTGTTGTGCAGAGCCTGGGCGGTGGGCTTGGGCCAGTGTGGGGGGCTCACAGCTGACATGGGCATCTCCAGCCCCTGCCCAGCCTGGCCCCTCGACCGCTGCTTGCCTGAAGGCCCAGCAGACATGTCCCCATCCTGCTGCCACTGCTCATACAGCTCTGCAAGCTGGGTCCTTCTCTCTCTTCAGAGGAGACCCTGGCCTGAGCCTCTGCCTCATCAGCAGAGCTGAGCCAGGAGGCAGCTGGGTAAACAAGGACTGTTAATTAACTTGGCACCAGTGACACAGGTCTGCCTGCCAACCAAAGCAGCAGCTTCCTCGTGTTCAACTCTGTTGTCTTATCAGGGCTTATGTTCATCTTTGTTGATGAAGCCTGTTCTTAGCATGGTCCAGCTGCTTCCCTGCCTGCTGCAGTTGGTTATTCATTACCTGCTGCAGTCAACACCACAGCAGCCAGGAAGGGTTCTAAGAGAAAGGGACTGGTGGGGGCTTTTACTGTTTTATCTCCCTTTTTTCTGCTTTACCAAGATTTATCCCACAACTCTGAACAGTCCAGGAATTATTCTCAGCCAAATATTTGAGCTCCCTGTCTAGTTGACGTAGATACAGGGAGTAGAGAGTGACCGGTCCTTGCAGATCTGAGATAGCTCTCAATGATGCTTGAGCCCACAGGGGACCCAGACTCTAAATGTTGTCAATTGTGTCCTGGGCTGCATCAAAATTAGCATGGCTAGTAGGTCAAGGGAAGTGATTCCAATCCTCTGCTCCACTTTGGTGACACCCCACCCTGAATACCACATCCAGCTCTGGAATCTTCAGCACCAGCCACACATGGACCTGTTTGAGCGAGTGCAGAGGAGGACCACAAATATGATTAGAGGAATGGAACACCTATCCTGCGAGAAAGGCTATGAGAGTTGGGGTTGAAAGACAGAGAAAAGCTTTTTACCAAGACCTGTAGTGACAGAACAAGGGGTAGTGGTTTTATACTGGAAGAGAGTATAGTTATGTTGAATGTAAGAATGGTTTGTTTGTGAAAGGATGTTTTGTAGGATTTTGCCTTCAGTCTCTGTTTACTTCTAGGGCACCTGCAGCCTCAGCAGTCTGGGCAGTGACATTGCTGTGAAACAGAAAAGGGTAGAGGACACTGGTAGTCATTAAGTGCCTTTTCTCTTTGGTTAATGCCAGGCACCCCTGCACTCCCTGCAGCGAGGCACAGACAGTGCAAGGGTTGGACAGCTGTCACTGCATGGGCACTGGCAGGCAGGATAGAAGTAGAAATGAATTGCCCGTGCAGGTGTGATGTTCATAGGAAACCTTTTCCTTTCACAGGCTCCTATTATTTAACTACCACCTATGGGGCCCTGGAGCACATCAAGAACTACGACAAAATCACAGTTACGCGGCAGCTGAGCATGGAGGTGCAGGACTCCATTCACCGCTGGGAGCGACGGAGGACACTGAACAAGGCCCGAGCTTCCCGCTCATCAGTGCAGGTAGCTGGCATTACGTTCTAGGAAAAAAGCCTGGAAGATGAACATGGTGTCTCCATACTTACTATTTTTTAGTATGATGGCTATTTTAAAAAAAAATACCCCAAATCACTGTTAAAAAACCAAAAGTAGATACAGTGCAAGATTTCCGTATCCTAAAACACACCTCATTTGAAATATGTATTACTTACAAAATGTATTTTGAAGTCTTGAAGTACTTTCATAATGTTATAATTTTAAGTATGACCGCAGAGTGATTTTATTGTTCATTCTCAAAGGAGGTATGCAAGCAGTCTTCGCACGTGGAGAGCTGCAGCAGGGAGGCAGGGAGCCCCTCTTCTCCATGTCTATAGGGCCTGGGGAAATCCTGGGCTAAGTCGAGGATGTGTGAGCGGGCTACACAGGGAGGTTTCTAGGTGGCATAAAGCTGTTAATAGAGCCTGAGACATCTTAAGATCCGGTCAGAGAAGTGTCCTGCAGAGCTTGGCTACTCCTGTCCAACTGCAGGGCATACCTGGCAGTGGCTGGCTAGCCATATAGCCCAGCAAAGATCTCCTCACTCCCAGGAAGGGAGTGCCGTGGTGAGGCTGGCTGCAGCTCCAGGCAATCGAGGTGCCCAGCCAGCCCCGTGTCCTGTGATCCAATTGTCATCCACAGGGAGGCAGCAAAGGCCATGCGTTGGGTTCTGTAAAGCCTTTACAAAGCAGACTGAAAACTGTGAGTGCTGAGGGGAAAGCCAGGGGAAAGTCTCCTGAGTAGGAGACACAGTCCATATAGCCCTATGAGAGAATGGGGTCCCCATATTGTAGTCAAAACAGCTCCTGATGATCTCAGAACATATGAATGGTGGACAAGACACATCAAATACTTGTCCACCCTCCAGTGCTTCTCTGGCAGTAGCTCATAGCAAGTACCAAACATGGAGCGTAATAGCTGGGAAAGCAAATGCCACATTTCCCCAGAATACCACTGCATCCAGCAGCCTATGGGCTGTTTTCCATTCTTGTGAATGAGGGATAGTATCAGAGACGTGAGCCCATCCTGGTGGAAACAACAAGCATGCTCCTGCACACCTCTGTCTGCTTTATTCATCTGCAGTGATACGCCATAAAGGCAGTGTGGAAATTCATAGTCCAAATATTTGGCAAATCTCAATACTGCTGTGGAATCCAACTATTTTCTGACAAAAATCTCTGGCAATTTTTTAAACTTCACAGATACAAATTAAACACACAGGTTCCACTAAGGCCAAAGGTTCTCTAGATTCTGTTCCTCATGAGTTTGGCAAGGGGAAAGTTATCTTAGTGGTCGTCATTGCCTGAAACAGGATACAAGTAAATCAGCCCCCTCAGCATAACTTCTTCTATTTCCATGTTGATGAAAGGACATTTGGAGGACACACTCTCAAGGTGCTGTTTGGATGACAGTGGATCACTAACATACCAGCCCTTTCCTCTTTCTCTGAGGGGTAGGGGAGGTGGGGTGTCCATGCCAGATCTCTGAGGTTTGGGGCTTTTATTCTGCTCTGTTACTTTGCATCTTATTTCTTCAGGAGCTGTAGAGAGACTGGAATGGAACTCATTAAGAATATTCACCAGAATCAGAGAAGAATGTTCACTTATGTATCTTTACAGGGCTAATTATTCAGTTAAGTGTCTGTAAGTTTAAGTATTTGCTGATTCAGAGCTTGCTCATCAGAGGGGAGAAAGGAGAGAATAACTAGGGCACTGGAGGATGATTGGAGGATATTTGGAAGTGTTTAGAAGCTCTAGGCAGTTAGAGTTCTGCCTCCTTTGATCCTAAGTCATAGTGTTAACTGCAAGAGCTACCCTCATATCTCTCTTCAGGATTTCATCTCTATCTCCTTTCTGGAAGTCGGCGCTCAGTCAAGGACACTTGCTTCCCGGAGTGATACCACAGCTGAGCAGCTAAGCAAGCAGTGTGCTGGAAAGTTTGAAGTCTCCCATCCCAAGGACTATGGACTCTTTGTTTATGTTGATGGCCAGTGGTTGCAGCTGGATAAAGATGCTCTTCCTCACCATATCAAAGCCTCCCTGCTGAAGAGTGAAACCAAGAAAGATTTCCATTTTATTTATAAACCAATAGACCACAAAATCCCAGCCTTTCCAGTTGTCAAGGAGTCAGACTTTCCCTAAGGGCCATGCTGCTGTTCGGTTTTGTTTGCTGTCATTCTGAAAGGGTTGGATAGTTTATCTCATGAGATTTTCTGGTATCTGCAGACCTCAGAAGGACTTTGAAGCATGGCCTTTGGCACAGGGCAGATGTGCTAATTGTTGATGCTGTCTGAATAAAGGGCATTTCTCAACAGAGTTCATTTGCAGAAATAAAAGGAGCATTCAGGAGAACATTCATCCTCTGGAAAACTTGAAATATCAAACCTCAGAACCTCCTGCTGGCAACCAGCTGATGTCACAGAATGTAAATGGACAGTGGAGAAAATTCAGAGATCTTGCAGAAAAATGGATCCTTACTATGTAATAAATTATGGCAGGTGTGGACCACCTCTATGCACAAGGCCTGTAAAAGATGTGCACAAACCTCAATACTGTCTGGAATTAAGATTGCACGTACACCCAACAGTATCTATTCACCCAGTTTGGGTAAACTGAGTCTTGTCTGATGTTTTCAGTGGCTCAGGCTGCCACTTGTAGCAGAACTCCATTTCTGTCTCGCTGTCTACAGCATTTCATTGCCTTTGAATTCCATGTCATTACAGACCATGCAAGATGATCCTGTACATTCACTAAGAACATATTTTCTGACATCTATTTGTAACTAAAATCAGGTAGTGCAGGCATTTTGATCAATGTATTTTTCTTAAAGATTTGAAGTCTTCACCATCAATTTTACATGTACAGCATTTTTAGTCACATTGGTTGTATGATAGTGTCTGGTAAATTGTATATTTATTTCCATGTGTGATATGGTGCAATTATTTTAAAATAAGCATTTGTAAAGAATTTACTAATTTGCCCAGATTAGCAAACCGGATTAAAATTTGAAAGTCAAAAAGAACTAGAATTAAATTCCTGTCCTTTTTTAACCGGTTGTCATTTTGTCTAGTATTTTCATATCTTTAAATCCCACCAAGTTATTAGTTAGTAAATTTAGGCTGTTGTAGACAGAACTTGTTAACTCTGCTTTCTACCTGTGCTTTCAGTCATTCAGTCATTCAGTCACTGCAGACTTAAATTTCCCTGCAAACCTAAATTCCCACAAAATAAATTGAACCATGGCAAAAATGCATTTAATGAAATTTGAAAACAAATTTTCACGACTGGATAATGGAAGCAGGAGCCTTAATTGCAATCCATGTCTTCTGGGTGCCTTCAGCCAGGCAAGATTCCTGCAGTGAACACAAAAACTGGATTTCTTGCATGCAAGAAGTAAGTAACTTCCAATTGCAGCTGCGCAAACTTGTGATCAGGCCTAGCAAAGCTCTGATTAGAAAAAAAGGGTATTTTACTGTGGGTTTTGCTCGAAGTTGCTGCTGTTTCCTCCCATTAACATTAAAAAAATAATTAGGACACATTGGGCCAAGTTGCCCCAAAATCTCTGCCCTATCCTGAACCTCCAAATGTAAGATGGTATCACGTGTAGCTGGTCACTCTCAGTCTCTGGGGCTTGAAATGTCCATTCCTACATGCCCCTGCTGTGGCGTGCACTGGCCAGATCTGCATACAGCCAGCCAATCAGTGCTGTGCGCCTGCCGGCTTGGGCTGTAGGCATGTCCTGTCAGGAAGGGACAACAACCAAGAATGAGGAACAGTGAATAACAACAATCTTGGTTTCAAGGTCACCATGTGCAGAGCTTGCTTTGTGTGACACCAGCACCAAGGTGACTCCAAATTAATTTTATTTTTCTGATCCTGTGCAGCTGTTAGCACCTCTGGCTTACCTCTGGGCAGCACCTCTGTAGGATGCTGGAGCTGAATCCCTCCGTTGTACTGCCATTATGCTCTTGCAGGACAGTGTGCTTATGCTGGAAGCCTGGGCTGCTCTCCGGATGGCACTCGGGAGGCCATGACCAAACCTGAGACACAGATTTCCAGTACGGATCTGGCAGAGGAGGTGCTGCTCTGAGGGCACTCTGAGCCATTGCTGCCTCCAGTGCCTTCCCAGGTCTATGTCACCTGGCCCATGGCCCAGGACCCCATTTCAGCTTCCCAGGCTGTCAGCCCCTGCCCCTGTGATATTGCAGCAGGGCTGGTCTCCAGCTCTCCACAGTTATGTCCCAGCCTGGCCTCAGCCTGTTCCCATCCCCAGGGCTGTGGCAATGGGACATGCCCCCATGGAGCGCCCTGGTCCCGGAGACTGCTAGCCTTGCTGTTCCAACACCAGCTTCCCAGTGTCCATCCTGCAGGCTGTGACAAGGACACCAGCTCTCATCCTTCCGCTGCCCTGCCCTGGATGTCATGTGCTGATGGCTCGGTGGCAGGCCCTAACAGGGGCTGCATACAGGGTTGCTTGAGTGCTCCAGCTGTGAGGTAGGATGTCTTCACCCCGGCAGGCTCCTCACCCTTGCGTTCTGGTTGATCTCACAGCAGTTTTCCCCTCTGGTGGAAGCACTACCAGTAAATCTCTGACACACAGCACAGAGAGGCCAATTTTCCTGTTTCCACCATAGGTATCATCACTGACGTCCTTATCTCCTGAGGGCTGACCTGCTCCATGTTGGCCACACCAAGATGATCCTGATGGTCACCACTCGGCAGTGACAGCAAGATGATCCAACTTCTGGGCAACATGACTTGTGAACCTTCCTTTTTTTTTTTTCTGAAGCCTGCCCCACACATGCATTCTCCAAATCCTGTTTTTCACCAGCTCTCCCAAAAGAGATATCCCATATAGGCACCTCTCTCCTTTCTTCCCTACACAAACCAGGGCCCAGGCTATCTTTCTAGCCCACCTCCCATTGACCTCCTCACCCCCTTTGGTAGGACTCCAAGCCGTGTACTCATCGTGCCTCTCACCACCTGTGTCACACTGCACAGGGTCCACTCACACTGCCAGACCTAGCGATGTGGTGGGTCTGACCAGCAGCTTGGATCTGCCATTACTGCTGCAAGTTATTTTAAGCCCAAGGAGCAAAGGTGTATATGTCTGCTCAAGTCCTTGGCCTGGTCAGGTTATCTTTATACTGTAACATTCACAGTTAATGAGCTGAAAGTAATCTGATCATAGAATCATAGAATCACCAGGTTGGAAAAGACCTTTGAGAACATCAAGCCCAACCGTACTTGTCTACTACTAAACCGTATCCCTAAGCACTCCATCCACCTGTCTTTTAAATTCCTCCAAGAATGTTGACTCAACCACCTCCCTGGGCAGCCTGTTCCAGTACTTGATAACCTTCTTGGTGAAGGAATTTTGCGGCACCCTGGGACATCTGAGTCAGCAGCTGGACTTGGGAGTGAGAGGGAACCATGGATTATAGGGCTGGTCAGTGGTTCCCGTGGAAACTGTGACAGTGCTAAATCACTGCAGTCCAAAAGGGTTTAGAATGAGATTTACCAAAGCCTAGTCCCCAGATCAGGCCTGCAGATCACAGATCCCAGTTTTTAAAATGCAAGTGGTGCCAGCCTAATGTCTTTGGGCTTTTACAAAGGCTCTCAAATAGAACAAAACCAACTGCAAAGCTCTGATTTGATTTGCAGAGGTTGCCATGGCTCTCCCAAATTCAGAGGTTACTGATGGTAATGCGAGCTACTGTGCCTGGCTGTGAGCTGCCCGGAAGGAAATCCCTGGACTGAGGCTCAGTGCAGAGCTCGGCTTACTCAGAGGCTTTGGGGCACCTGGCTGATTTGGTCACATTATATAAAACACCAGCAACAACTTTGGTCAATATTCATCTCTGGTTACAGGGGTGACGTGTTTCCTCCAGGGCCTATCCACAGTTCTTCCTTGCCAAGGAATGCGAGCTGGGAGGTGACCTGAATGACAGGATCCCCGAGAACCCCAGGACAGAGACTGCCGCCTCTACAAGTTCAGCAGTGGAACTCAGGCTTTGCCTGTGCCCAAGTCATCCACAAACACTCTGTCTGAACAAATGTGCTGTTGTTTTGGTAACCCTGGCAAAGACCTGGGTTCCCAGTGTCGAGACAGCATGTCCCTCTAGCTGGAACCTGCCACCCAGTGTAATGTGTGCTTTGGGCTGACATTTCAGGTAGTGAGAAAAAAAAAGTCAAATGTGGCTATCAAATAGGTATTCTGAAATGCTTCATTGGATTTTATCCATTTGCTTTGCCATGGAGTCTCCTCAGTCTGCAGCCCAGGAGAGGAGGAAGCAGTTCAGTCGGGTGACCAGTGGCCACGCCAGGTTAGTCAAGATGGTCATGGCATGACTCATGCTCTGGCCCTCACATGAGCCATCAGCAGACAAGGGTGTTTCAGGAGACTTTGACCAAGTAGGGTTGTGCAATCCAGCCAAAGCCTCCTCAAATGTTGCAAAGAAATGTTGTGCAATGATCGCTTATTTATTCACAAGGAAATGACCCCAGTGTGAGAAAGAGGAAAGAGACCTGCTGAACCCAGCAACTTCTGCAGAGAAAAAAACAAAAGGCCCAAGTGGCCCCTTCATGCATAGAGCTGGTTTAATGCTGCTTTGCACCCAGTGGTACAATCTGTCAATAATTCACTGAAATAATTACACTATCAGGTCATGTATAACCGGGGGGTGTGTGTGTGTGTGTGCGTGAAGAAAGCCATTCAAATCAAAGACAATTCTCCTGTTGAATTCAAGAGCTTTTGGGGCATCATCATCCATCAGGAACCAAATGTACTTTGAAGTCCGGCACAAGATTGGCTTTTTGCTACAGGTTTGTGGAGTGATTCAGGCTGGCAGGGACCCTGGTGATCACCAGTCCAAGCCCTGCTCAAGAGGGGGTGCCTGACAAGGTTGCTCGGGACATCCTTTCCATGCTGCATGTCTCTAGGGCTGCAGGTCGCACAGCTGCATTGTGTCCCTGTTCTAGCATTTCAAGTGCTTGCACTGTGAAAAACGGTTTCTTCCTATTCAGCTTGTGCAAAGTCCCTGTCTGTCCCACCAAAGTCCCTCCTTGGCTGGGTGTTGTTGCTGCAGGACACTAGCCAGCTCTGGAGACGGTCTATGGGATTACAGAGTTGTAATATTGCTGTTGTTTCCTGCCTCTTTGGGGGTACCATGGCCCTAGGAAGGAAGCAGCTTCTGATTCAGAGTTGCCTGAGCTCTTAGCACGAAACGCTGCTCAGACAGCACTTCATCTTAAGGGTCCTTCCCCTCTCCTGCTCCTCCATCCCTTTTCTCACAGGGCAGAGTCTGAGCAAGAGAACAAGGGATCTTCAGCCTCCCATCCTGAGATGGGCATGGCTGCTCAGCACCTCAAGTCATCCTGGTAAAAGAAGCTGCAAAGTGGTTTGGACAGAGCTAAAATACTACTACCTACAGGAATTTCTAAAAAAAGTGCATTATCTCCAACTCCATGTGAACTGCCTTCTGCTTTATTGCTAGCAGAGAAGGCAGGGGGGCTACGTGCGCTCTGAACAACTGTGTCCATGTGAGTTTGCATTACACAGAAACAGCCAACACAGTGTCAGCACACTATGGAGGCTGCTCATGCCTCCTGCCCTCCAGGTCCTCTCAAAGGAAAGGTGGTGAACTGCTGTATGCAGCAGGATGCTGGGTGGAAACATACAGTATATTTGGCTCACTATGGCTGGGAGAAGGCCTGGAAATCTGTTCCTAGCAGAAAGGAAGAGGACAGGAAGAACTGGCTGGTAAAGACAACACCCTTCCCAGGGGTTATGGATGTAGACGGCTATTCTGCTCGGGAAAAGCTTTTGTAAATAACACAGCCTCAGCTTTGCTCTGTTCTGCCTCGTGATGATAAACTGTTTGGAACCTGACAGTTTTCCACATTTTGCAGCAGTCTTTCCTGCACCCCAGCATTCTAGGAATGGCAGCCTGAGCAGCTGTGTGCCTGCAGAAAGCGATGGTGTCTGTACTTGCCTGATACACCGTGAGATACTCTAGCATAAGACTGACCTTGCACAATCCTAAAATGATTTTCTCACCAGGTTCTATTACCATCCCAAAATAATCACCCTGCCATGCAGGCACTAAGCCTGTGTGATGCTATTTGAAGGCCTTAAACAAATGTATTGATCAGCACAGGTGAAGATTGTTGGCTTTTTTGTCTGTGAGGCTGTTCCCTGAGTGACTGCAAAGGAAATGGGTCTCCAGAGATGAACTGGAAATTCAATAGCACATTAAGGCTTTTTGTGGGGCACAGAGAAGAACCTGCGGTATCTCAGCCAGTATTCTGGGCACAGATTGCACCTCTCTTTCATTTCAGCACATCCTTGAGGGAAGGAGTAACATTGTCATGGAGAGTATTTTGGATGCTGAAGCTCTGGAAATCACTCTTGCAGGAGGAAACCAATGAAACAGAATCCCACTCTTTCATGTTTCAGCTTTACATCCTCAGGGCTACAAAGGTCTGCAGGAGGGCCACCAAGGCCCAAGTGCCACCTGTGTATTGCTAATGTGTGAAAATAAAAATGCGTGCTAGCAGCTGACTTTTTCATCTGATAATTACCTTTTGAGGCTTACTTAGTATGACTGGAGATATTTGGCTGCAAACTGATGCTACCTGTGAACAACCTGGACAGCTTTTTTCTCCCCCCTTCCACATTACAGATGTGAAAAACAAAAAGATCAAAAGCCTCTTCTGAATACTTCAAAAGAAAACAGGTATTTCTAAAGGGTGAAGAAAATTGTTAAAACTATGAACTGATGATGCCAAGTGCTTGAGAAACAGGCTGGATTTCTATGGCAGAGAACTACTCTAAAAGCATAGTTGCATAAAACATAGCAGAATTAAAGTATATATTCAAACGGGGCTTTGAAGAAGTCATTTCTCCTGCTCTTTCAAAATGACTGAGGGCTCTTTTGTAATAACAGCCAGACTACCTGAAACCTCTCCTGTGTGGCCAACCCTTCCTCCTGTCATCACAACACCTGCAACACATTTGGGCACTCAAGAACTTCACACACTCTTATTTTTAGATTTCTGCTAAAAAAACTCTAGGTTTACAGCTGAAAAGAAACAAGAAGCAACTACAAAGCAGCACACATCTGGACTTTCAGTAACTCCCAAGGTGCAAACTTTCATTTCTTAATTCAGTAAAGCCCAATTCCTCATACTTTGACCTTTTCCCATCCATCTTGACACTCTGTGATTTCCCTCTCTCACTCAGCACACAGCTGAAAGTGCTAATACTCTTGGCTTTATCTGGCTCTTCTTTATCTAAAAGCAGTTTCAGTCACACCCCTTGCAGCCCCTTTCCTCAAGCAGAACTATCCAGAACTCCCTCCATCCTGCAGCTGTTGGTTCAGTTGTTGACGAAGTTTGTTCTTTTTCCCATGGAGAGGATGTAATTTTGCACATTTTAACACACTTCGGAAAGAACCCTAAAGTATTTCCGTATCCTCTCTTCAAGTGTAGAAAAGTATGGACAATCTGTAACTACTTTGAGTCACCTCATACCCTCTAATTTTCCCCATTCTTGTCATTTATTGAGTCACCTCTGAAGCATGGTTTCTGTTGCTGTTTTGGAGTTTGGTTGGGGTTTTGTTTTTTTTTTAAATGATCTGAGATATAAAAGGTTTTAATGCAACATCATAACCTTAATTAGCTCTCATTCATTTTTGAGACACAAGATATCTAACATTGTATTGCCCTGTAGGTTGATAAAACTGTCAACTTTATTTTTATTCACAGGCAATTCCTGAACTGTATGACTTTCCACAGGTTTGTGTGAATATACATTTAACTATAGCATTCTGGTGCTAAATTTACAGCATTAGATATTTGTGTTTTTCTTTGGGAAACAGTGCTTTCTACGAACAAAGATTTTCACCATTCACAGTTTAACTGTGCTGTTCACATCTGATAGCTCTTGACTACAACTCATTTCTTTTAACTGTTAAGGAGTTAAAGCTAAAAGGAACAAGCTTTGGTCTCTTCACTCTTTAACCAATCTCCAAATTAGTCACTATAATGGAATTCACTAACTTTTTAAAAAAAGCTAATATTTAGCAATAGTATTTAAAAAATTTCTAGAATTAATGACTCTACTTTTAAATTTAGCATGGATTCAGCTATCATTGATAGGTGGCTTGTAGTGTTCATCCACAGATTCTTAAAAGCATTGTGCTTTGAAACAAACCACCCATATTGAAAGCTCCAGGTGGTCTGCCAAAATGCCTCTATCAATCCAGCAGGCTGTTAGCAGGCAGGGATGCAGGGGAGAGCACTAGCAAGTGCTGTGTTGCTCATGGTCAAGAGCCTCAGCTTCCAGTGCAGTTCCAATATAAGTGTTGACTCTTCATGTTGCATGCGTGTAAATGTCTGGATTACTACAGTTACATAAATGTATCATTTGTAGTAAGGTTTATATTCAGGACTGTTGTTTCCATCAATGCCCAAGGCACACTTGATCCATGGCCAGAAGTATTCTGCAACAGAGAACCATAATGATGAGAAACTTTTCAAGTGCTCTGCTCTCAAATTGTTTCCCAAACTGCAGTGGGATGCCACCATAAGTCAGGGTAGCAGTTCTTCACCTTCTGGGCTGCACGCGTGCACTGCGTAAACTACCAGCCAGGCCACCCTCCCACTCCCTACTCCTTTGCTTTCCTCTCTCCCTTGTCTTCCTCTCATATGACCCACAAACTAGGATCCCATCCTCTACCACAAACTCCCAAGATAGAATTCCAACACCATGCTGCCCTCGTCCCTGCTGCCATTATTTTCCTGCTTTCCCACTGTGCACTCACAGATGAAGGCCCTAGCGCAACACTCCTCTTCACCAGAACCCATCAGTGCTGTGGTGTTCTGAGCCAGCAGCTGAGGGATCAGGGGAGAAAATACAGTAGTTCCCAACATTGCTTCAGTGTAAGATCATACAGGAGTTACAGGGCAACACCCTTGTCCTGTAAAACGCACCAGTTATGCTACTGTATGTTATACAGTGTAGTGGGATCCTTCCAGTGCCTATACTTTCCCCTGAGGGTCTTCAGCAGGAAATTAAAGGGTGACTGGGGAACTGGATCATTATGAGTGGCAGGGAACTAATAATGATGTGTTTTCTAAATTTAGCATTTGTAACTTCAGATAAAATAGTCAACAGAGCAGAACAAATGAGCAGCTTTCTACTAAAAGGTTTCATCTGCCTATTAGCTTTCGCTGTTGTAGCTGTAGTGTATCCAGAAACCTCATTACCTGTCAATGGGGTATCCTCCTTCACAAACATTGACCAGGGCGTATAGCTGTCTCAGTGCATACTCATACTGAAATAAACAATTATTGTTAATAATTTCAATGATGAAGAACAGGTATTGTTTATCCAAACTAAATTGTGGAAGTAATTTAGAAACACTACTAACATTTAAGGTGTTTATTTGCTTGTCTTGACAATCTACTACTACGTTAAATGGATTTTTCTTCTGTATACTTTCCTGCTTGAACTTCATGAAGTAAATTCAGTTGTAGATGCACACTGCTCCCTTAGGCAAAGCTCACCTATCTAACCTACTTCATTCAAAAGCATCCACAAAAAAGACAAAAAAAAAATCACTGAAAAGGAACTGTGAGTTCTAATAACCTGGTTGATTAGAAGCACAAACTGAAGGAGTGCACCTGCTTTTGATTTGTATACAGCACTTAAATCTTGGCTAACTGCCAGATAATCCCATTGCTTTCTGCTAAAATCAATTTGCTGTTGATTCATCCTACCACACACCACTGGGTGCTTAGATTATCTTGTCTGACATCAGGACTGGCTTTTCTGAAATAGGAACTGACATACCTTATTCTTGTCTAAACAGTGCTTAGAACAACAGGATTTTGTCCTCAACTGGGATCCCAGGGAAAGCAGACAGTAATGGAACCCTCAAACTAAAACGTGGCTCTCAGGAATTCCACAAGACTGTGGAACTGGCAGCTAGGCTACTACAAGGAACTACACAACACACAGTCGCAATATAGAAATCTGAATATACAAGGACTGTGAATTCACAGTGGTGTTGCTGCATTTCCGTTTTGCTAATACAGATGCTTGAAGCTGAAATACAACACGACACTTAATATGGAGATTTCTGGGGAGGGAGCTGATGGACAGAACTATCCAGTAAAAGTTAGGGATTATTTCTGAGTTTCTTTTCAGTGATGTTCTTGCTTATCTACAGGTGCAGTGGAAGTGGTTTCCTGCTTCCAAATACATTACTCACACCCTCCAAAACTAAGCTGCAAGACTGTCCCAAAGATAGCTTATTAATAAAAGGATTTTGCAGACCTGCCTCTGACTATTGTGCTTGTTTTACCAGTATGCTTATCAAGTTATACCTAATGCTTGACTTACTATGGGTAAGTGCCAGTTGAAGCAACGAGCTCTGAAGTGATTCACTGCTGACTGATAGCAGTCATAATTGCTGATGGTCAATCTGTCCGACAGAATTTGGTTGGTCTGTTCTCTTGATCCTGTTATTAAGGTGATGATCTTTCGCATGGATTCTTGGATAAATTCTTTCACCTGCACATAAAACAACAAGAATTTGAAACATGCCTTTTCTAAACCTAATTTGAAGACTCCGAATTAAATTAATTTCTCTAAACCTCCCTCAACTCTTGAGCTCTTTCAGGAACCCAGTGTTGCCATTTTATTTTGGACCTGTCTCTTAACGCACAAATGAAAACTAGGGATACAGAAAGTCGGAATCCTTGCACACAAAATCACTTGCTGTCTTTCTAACATTCTGCCAGAAGCAAGACAACACCAATACTGGCTATCATTCTGCAAGAGCTATTATATTTGGACAACTTCAGTTCTACTGAGAACCCCAGAATGGTCAGAGTTAGAAGGGACCTCTGGAGATCATTCAGCCCAACCTCCATGCTAAAGTAGGGTCACCTACAGCAGGTTGCACAGGAATGCATCCAGACAGGTTTTGAATATTTCCAGAGAAGGAGACTCCACAACCTCTCTGGGCAGCTTGTTCCACTGCTCTGTCACCCTCACAGTAAAGTTTTTTTCTTCATGTTTGGACAGAACTTCCTGTGTTCCCAATTGTTCCCAATGCCATTTGTCCTGTCACTGGGCACCATTGGGAAGAGTCTGGCCCCATCCTCTTGACACCTGTCCCTTAGATATTTATAACTATTGATAAGCTCCCCCTCTCTGTCCTCTCTTCTCCAGGCTAAAGAGGCCCAGAAGAGTCTGAGAAAAAAGCAACACCTCCCAAAAAGAATCCCTATGGATGCAGATGAGGAATTTCCTGGGAACAAAAGCTGTGAAAATGAATTTTGCATTTGCTCACAATCACTATTGTATGTGCCTTGTGGGCTAGATCCCCGAGTTTTACCGGAAGAGTAAAGTATCAATTAGAGGTTACCAGTTTAAAGACCAATTTCATTGCAATTTTTAAAAACTGGAAGCAATATCTCACTCTGACCTCATGTGGAGTTTGAATTTTTGTTGTTTGCTTACCTCCAGGTGTGTTCTAATCTCCGAAGCAATCTTCTTAGCCTCATGAATGTCATTGGTAGCCATCAGCTTTCGTTTCATGATTGCAAGAGGCACATCAGGACTTGGAGTCAGGTCATAGTTTTCTACAGGTGGCAGAGAAATGGGAATAGCTTTCTTCCCCATGCCCTGAAACTGCATCACTTTCATGGAGGAGATGCTCTGAAGGTTAGAAAGTAAACAAATGGAGACTGTCAGTCACCTGCAACTGGTAGTACATCTTTGGTTTGCCATGCAAGCCTAACTTCAAACTTGCTTTATTGCATAAAATAAAGGAGATCATAGCATTGTAAGCGTGTAAGTGCATGCATGCTGGGTTTTTTTAATACAAGGTCAATACAAGGGTACCAAAAGGCAGGGAACTTTTATTTCCCAAACTCACTGCAGGGGAAAAAGACCATCAGGCTAAGTAACCTAACTTCTTTTTTTTTTTTTTAAACAAAATATTTAATTTGTGCATCTACTGACACATTAAACAGTGGGACTATTACAAATGATATGTCACCTGGGATATGTTTGAGGGATCAATGTACTTAACAATTCATTAATACTCATTATATGCCTAGAAGTGGCAAATAACGCCTTTTATAGTTGACTGAAGCATTCAACCACTGGGAGAGCTTTGGAGGACAACTTGTATCCTGACTCCTTGGATTACAGACTAATACAAGGCTTTATTTCCTTTAGCATCAGGACCAGTGTCTCTTAAATGTTAAGTGGAATTCTGAGACGAACAGTTTGATTTTCTAATCAACCTTGCAGTGAATTTTTTTTTTTTTTTTTTTAAGTGATGAAAGTATAGGGCATGAAAAGTTTTAAGATATATCTGACCAGGAGGTCCACAAAAATACTTACTCTGTTTCCATACTGCATCACATGGCTGGTATTGGTGCGTTTCTTCACAAGCTGAAACTGCTTGTGGAGTGTTTCTTTTCTTAGGTCCTCCTGCATGAAGAAACTTTCATGTGATCACAAATACTTAAATTCAGCTACTCTAAAATGCAAGAAAATCTGGAAAGGGTCTTAGCTGACAGTATGTAGAAGGAAGTAAAAGGCAAGAGCTATACAACCTTCGAAAGGCATGAAAGTAAAAACTGAAATGATGATTTGACAGCATATTTTCATATTGCTTTTAGTGATCTAATCTCCCAACAAATGGGCAAGGCTAGCACATGAATCTCAGATTTGTTTAATTAATATTGTTTTCCATTATGCTAACAAAAAGGTTAGCCACAGTTCAGTACTTAAGGATCCCTAAAGCAGAAGTACAACTTAGTAAACTGCCCGATTTGTTTAACAAATTTGGAGATGTAGGCTCAGATTAGCAAATCAAGATTATGTGAATTTGAAACTAGAGGCTACACAGTTTCTAATCTTATAAGCAGCAAAAGAAGAGTAAGTTTATGAAAGTGAATTTCATAAATAAATTTAGTTGCCAAATTGAATAAAGATTATACATGGTTCTGAATAGTACTACAGATACACACTATCACTAATTCCATTTGTTGATTTCAGTCTTGCATGAAAACAAGTATTTTCATAAATCCTGTAAAAGAGCTATTTTTGAAAAGTCTAGAGATTTTTCATGCTGAAACCTTATGTCAGTAACTTACCATATCTGAATCTTCCATCCAATTCACACTGTACCAGTCCCCAAGATAAGTCTGCCTTTCATCATCATAGTAACATGCATAAGACGACTCTCTGGAATTGGCAGCAGTTGTTGCATAAACTGTAGACAAATGGGAAGTAATTTTTTTTTTTTTACCCTCTAACATGATTTAGTGCTTCACTGCATGCGATATATTTGCCTAAGTATTTTGGCTTTCAATCATTTACTTCTAAATAGCGGGAAGGAAAGAAGGAAGGAAAAGCAGGAAGGAAATCACTCTGTTCAATCAGCCTCAGTGCTTTTACCTTCCTTGCTGCCAAATATGTGGTCTGGAGTGTTTAAAGAGGAATATACACTTCTAGGGGAAAACCTACTATTCAAAGAACTGCTTGACAATGCTGTGCACTGACTACCAACTATAGGTTCTTTTTCTTTATCACAATAATGAGGACATTTTTTCCAAACTTGGAGTCAATCCCATAAATCACCTTTTCTTCCAGGAAATGGCACCTCCTAAGTAATATCCTCTCTTGCACAACACTCTATGCTTAGAGAAAAGCAAGAAAAACCTCTACAACATCTGCCCGAAGTACAGTGTTCCCAGTAAGTCCTCTCTAACACAGCAGAAATATTGTAAACACATATTTACAGGTATTACTAAGATGAAAGCTATTTTGACTTTTTGCCAAATTCAACTCATAGCATAGCTTTGTAACTAAAGACAAGTTCGAGTTTCCAAATGAATGTGCCAGACATGCTTTTATATAGCTATACTGTTGTTTTTACTCAGAATGTATGTGGTTCAAAAGCCCCATAAAAGTCTCACATCTTGTCTGTGTAGTAAAGTACTGCTCTTAGCACTCTTTAAAATGCTTTAAAAGTAACAAATTAAGCTTTGTAGCTCAATGTTGAAGGCTGCCAAAACCAGCGTTGTAGTGTTATATATATTGTCCATTTTCTGCCTTTGTAAGTCTGTGGCAGAGCTGGTGGTAAAACCAGAGAGCCCTCAGACTGGAAATTCTGGAAATTTCTTATAGAACAAACTTTGAAAAACGCTGATTAATTATTTTGAACAATCCTCAATATGAAGAGTTCTGTATGAACTTTGTGTAAATCCTTGATAAGGCTGTAAGAAGTCTAGGTGGGCTCCACAGAGGACAGTCCAGGGCCAAAGCCACAGAAAGCTACAGACTGGCCTTTCCTGGAATCACAGATACAAAACTACAAGAAAGCCAGAGCATTGGCCTCCCTGCCACAGAACAAGAGTTTGAAATTATTATGATTCCTCGTCCTAATCAAAGCTGAGCTCCCAGTTCTGCAGCAAAGAGCTTAGAAACCCTGAAAAATGTGAGTTCCACTTCCTGGGTTATTGTGCATTGCCTGGTACCGATGTCTCCGAAGTGCCTTTGCTACTCAATGAAACTGACAGCAGGAACTTCACACCTGCTGTTAGCAGTGCTGAGGCCGAGAAATGTCAGTATAACCTAACTGCTACCAGTTAACTGTAACCACACAGTTCCTGAAAAGAAATACTTTTCAACTTCTCATTTGCAAGAAACTGAAAGCTCTGTTAGTCTTCATAGAGCTCCATTGATTCTTTAAAAGGAACTTCCCATAAAAGGAAAATATTACTTTCTTTATTAAAAATATAACTTTCTGTCCCTGCTAAAACTGTACATAAAAGTGCCTTGAACCCCTCCTTGACATGGTATGCACTTATGTCCTGCCTATGACAAGCTGTGACATTACAGTTCAGTAAGTTAACTGATTGCTCACCATTGATATTATCAGCCAAGTGATTCATCATAGATCCAGACTCGCATGCTTCAATATAAAACACCATCTAGAAAATAAATACGAGACCTTAAGAAATTCCACGAGGACATGGAGAAAAGTCCTTCAGTGATTTTCAGCTCTAGCTAGTTGCTCTGTACTGCTATCTCTGAAACAAAAGCTATTTGTAATGCCACAAAATAAAACACAAAATCAAACAGATTAATTTTTCATTTCTGGGAACTAAGCTCTGTGGAAAGGGAAAGCATCATCACAATTAAAAGATGCTATTAATCTCTACAGAATCCACAGGGATACACTGACTAATGTACAAAGCACAAATCAAATACACAATCACTTTTCAGGCCAGCAATGTACCACTACTGAATGTAGTACTTCTAGAACCATTGGCCACATATGTACCACCAGCCATGGCAGACAGCACCACAAAGTTGATTTAAAAAGGCAAGCTACTAAAATGTTCTAAACATTAATTTTTCTGCTTAAAACTACTTCCAATAAAATAAATGCACAAAATTTTCTGACAAGGGGTACAGTCTCTTAGACTAGATTAGTAACTGTGAGCAAAACATGAGGTTTATACCAGCTTCCTGTAGTAACAGCGCAGTCTGAAGTGAACAAAGTACAGGAAGAACAAGCCAGGTCCATATTATGAAAGTGCGGTAGTAACGGATGTTGGTTCTCCATGATTGGTCAGAATACATACCATTATCAAAAGGCAGTACAACAAATCTCAACATTGACTGTAAATATACAGTAAACTAAGAATGGAAAGAGAAAATTTGGAGAGGATCACTCCTTTCAAGTGCAAAATCCTAATCCAAATTTCATTGCATAGCAACAGCTTCCTCATGCTTTAAACAACTCTCAAATGGAAGACAAATCTCTTTCTCCCATGCCAGCTGCTCTTTAAATGTCACCGCTTCTGATAAGCTTGTTTACCTTTTGGTATTTTTTGTGACGATACATGTACCAAATAGTCTTATTCAAGTCCTTCACGTGAAGCTGTAAAATAAGAAGGCTTGTATTAAAACCAGTTATGTTCAACAGATACACAGTTCACTTAATAGGAATAAATACTAACTGTTGTGAATACATTCACATACATGTGAATACATGTGAACACATGGAAGTGTTTCCCATTAAATATATTCAGTGCTTTGCCCTTCTGAAATACAATGTTCTAGTATTTACCACTCCAGAAAAGATGAAAAATGGTTCCAGATGATATCTATAGCGCACCAGAAAGCCAAGTCACACCTGTGCGAACTGCGTGAAACAGTCTGGACCACCACAATCCAATAAAATATTAAACAACATAACTTAATTTCAACTTGAATGCTTCAGATTCAAATTCAAAAAAATCCAAACTGAGATGATGAGGAGAATACTGCTCCTTTTCTGCCTCTCCCCTCAGTACGGGAGTGCATCAAATATTTTTGTGTTTTATATTTGCTACTTATTACTTTAGTATGTCACTAAAAGGATGGATTTTCAAACACAGTAATCCCCCCAATGCTTACATCATCATCAGGAAAAGCAAGAAGTCCTGGAGCTCCGTGGTCAGTGAAATAAACAAATACATGATCCTTGGGACCACTGTAATGAAAAAATTACAAATTCTAACCACTCCAGCCTAAGCTTCATTATAACAACAATCATCTCCTTCTCAATGCCAAGACATGTCAACATTTGAAAACAATACAGCTTGGAATGAAACCTCAAGCCCTCCTCTCTTTCTCTGTACCAGTGGTCCAGAAACACATACTCGCTTTTGCTCCTTCCTAACTGCAAAGAGTATGACTGCAGCAGCTCAAGGGAACATTGTCCAGCCTTCTGCCTCACCAATAACCTGCTAGTTAGGGAACAACCTGGAAGACAACCTAGAGAAGCCTTCTACGCAGAGGATAACTGAGTTCTTGTCCCACCCCATAGCAAAAGTCAGACCAGTTGGAAACAAACAATAGAGCCTAAGGAAGAAGGGTGGGTGTTATTTTCTGGCTCCCACACTTGAGCCTAAGTGCAAAAAATTCAAGCAAGGTGAAATGTAAATAACGAAGACTTTTATAGGTGGGTTGGGCTGAAGTTGTCTTCCGGAGTAGCTAAGAGCCTTCGGCCCTCTGCATAGCCACTCCTTTACTTAACTTGTAACATCAAGCTTTCATAGGTGAGGTGTGCTTTGAAGTACTTTTATTTTCCAATGAAACATCCTTCACAGTCACCTCTTGACTTATTCCAGCTACTAGAAGAGAACAATCTAGTTATTGAGCAGCAATTTATTACCTTCCTGCCTGTAGACCATGCACATACCATTTTCTACCTCAGCTTTTCAGAATGAGGTTTAAACAACTGACAGCAATATAGCTTATTCAACTATTGTTCTGCTCCTTCATTCTTTTCATTCTCCCCTATGCCAGGGCAGGATTCTTCTCTTCTGTTCCATTGCTTTGCCCCTACAATTTAACCGTCAGATGAAGACAGGCACTTATACAATTTTTCTTTAACTAGGTTAGTTCTTCCAACTGGTCAAATTTAGGTTCTTAAAGGTTTTACAGGAAATACTGTATATAGAAAAATAGAACATGATATAACTCTTTACCAGCACTACTGAGTCAGAAATATAACACACTTCAGTAAACAGGCTTTCATGTCTCAAACTTTGTAGAAGCAAGATGAATAACTGATACCAGGTATCATTCCAGGAGGTCTTATTATTAGTCCCTCAAATAATTGCTTTTATTCTTGAATCATCTAAATTATATAAAGCTTTATAAACTACACCCATTAATTACAGATCTTATATTCTACTTTGTCAGTCTACAATCTATTATTGTTCATATATTTGAATACTGTCAAACTTACAATCATTTGTGTAATTTAGCTTGCAAACACCTTAACCAGAATACATCAATTACAAAGTTAATTGCATATGCTACTTTTTCAAACAAATTTTTTTTTGCATTAAACATAAAGTATAATTCCATTTAAATAAATTCAAAGCCTCAATAACCTTACATCTGCCACAAAGACCAAGGCTGGGATAAGACATGCAATTCTTTCAGCTGATGAGCTGTTTAAGCTACCTCTTTCCCCCTGACACTGACTGCTAATTCTCACTACCTCAGGCGACTAATACAACTGCTCATGCACATTAAGCCAAGCCTTAGCAAACCCTTTCTTGAGGTCTCCAGACCTTAATAAGACTCTCTTTGAATAGCCACTCTTGCAAAAAGACAATAGTCTAAATAACAAATACCTCAATGGAGTTGATAGTATCCTCCGTTTATACCTTAATCTCCTGACTTTATAACTTCATCTACAGTGGACTCCCTACCAGTCAAATATCAGCAGTGGCTCCTTCATGGTGGGTAGTTTAAGAAACCAGAACCATTGTATTTCCAATGTGAATTACCTGGAATTGCCATCAATACTCTCGCTAGATTCTCAAGTTGCTCTAGTTTACACCCTTCTTTTATTGAAATCAGTGCCAATATGCAATTACACCTGCAATTATTTTCTAAATTATACTTCTCTTACCTTTTCAATACTTTTCCTGATCCCACACCCTTCACTGCTTCTGCATCTCCTCTGAGAACAGCAAGGAAATTCTTTGGTGTAACGTCCTAAGGATTTAAGAGAATTAAATTTATATCTGACCATAATAACAAGAAAGAAAGATATCTTCTGAAACCCAGAATCCACACATGGATGGCATGCTTACCTGGCCATCCTTTTCAGTCCATCATTATGTGATGCATTAGCCACTGATGACTCACTTGGATCATGAAATCACCAAGTGACTGGATTACTGTTCTGATTTAATGAAACAATTAGTCATATACAGCTGTTCTTCAGATTGAATTACAATATTTATGGATGCAAGACTTTTCTTCCTTTTATTTCAAGTGACAGCACAGAACAGTGTAAAGGTTTACTTTTATGACCACTCCTTCACTTCGAAGAATCTACTGTCAATATTCACCTCATGAGCACCAAACTTCATGCCAAACCATGCAGGAGAATAAGCCAGAAGCTTGATAAGATGTACATTTTGGAGTGAAAGCTACAGCCTGAAAGCATTCATTCAGAACGCTGACCAATGCTGAACCTCCCCTGGGTTTTATTTCATTAGTGTTTCAACAGTGTTTCATTCCTACCTCCTTTGTATAGTCCTTGGGCACTCCAGCATACACATCTGTACCATTAGGTCTATTGATGACAATGCCTTTTGTTGGGTTTCTGAAAATTAAACGGAACATAAATATAAATATTAGCTATGTGCCATACAATGACCACAGAACAACTAAGAAACCATTTAAACTGTTGTGACTGGCTAGCTTGCCTGAGAGAAAATATGGGTACTCGTACCATGTGTTATGTGATTTCAGAACGTAACGGCCTTTTCACTTCAGCCAGTTATGTACGCTTGCCTCAGGTGTCCTCACCCTCAGAGTGCCTTGAAGTGTCCTGCGATTAATCTGAAGATGTAGGCAGGTGGTCTCTTATACTACTATCCCTCTGATTTCACCCTTGCCTTCTGCCCCCTTTACACTTTGCTCTCAGTGCTGCCGTGTATGTGAAGTCCACTGATTTCTGCTGAAGTCCTCTCAGAATTAGAGGCTGTACAATTGAACTGTTTCATTTAGAAAGCAATGATACACCCTAGACAGTCACCAAGAATGGGACACGTCTTTGTTGAATGTACATTCTGGGAATTAATCTGGTAATGTCCTTTCAAAAAAATATCTGCAAGTCATACATGGAACTCCTTTATATTCGTAGTTTCAGACTATTTATGTGCTGCATATCGTTATGCCTGGGAATTACAATCACTCTCATTAACAATAAAGCTCTACAGTTCTCAGTGCTACAACTGAGCTACAGTTCTCAGCCTCAACTGAGGCTGAGAGAAAAGCCTTTAAAAAACTCATGAGTGCATTTCAAAGGAGAATTATTGTGTTAATAGATAACATGACTCTATATGTATCACAGCTGGGTTTAAATGCTTTTCTTACAGAACTACTAAAAATTCAAAACACATTAGTGACTATGGCATGTTTGTAGTAACCATAGAGATTGTGACTACTGCATGTTCATCACTTACTCTTCATTATCGGCAATGTCATCGTACATCATGACAATGATTTGTTCATCTGGAATTCCGTTTCGGTGTACAATCTGGTATGCATGGCACACATCTGCCTGAAATTAAACAGATTTTCATTACTGCCTTTAGCAGAGATTATACCTGTGAGACCAGAAGAAAAAAAGCTTTGCAGGCCTAAGAGCAAGCTATTGTCCAAAAGAACCTTCATTCAAATATAACAGATTGAGGTTGCTAGAAGGCTGAAATGCACAGGTTAAACCAAAACTCAACGTTTTTCTCTAAGAGTAGCCGCATTAAAAACAGAGACTATGATTAAAATATCTCTCTCTCATTTACCTACTTTGATTTCTTATTTAAACAGAAACCAGAAGTTACTTCAGATTTGGTACAGATAACAAAATATAACAAAACTTTCTCAGCATTGTCCTGCATTCTGTGAGCAAAACTAAGTGAAAACCTTGTGCACTGACAGACGAATCCGAAGTGTGCCATGCCGCAGAAGAGAGATGGATTTCCATCAACTTCAGTTAGTTCTATACCAGGCCTGCAGGACTAAACACCAAAGACTGTCCTTGGCTTAAGCAAGCATGGCTGACCAATCCCACCTATGCAAAAATCTTATTAAATTTTGGTTTACTAGATGAGAATTTTGGTTAAGGAAAATTTCCTTTTTAATTATGTACTTATTGCAGAGTAAGACTGAAGCAACTTCAGGGTAAGAAAAGAGATTTCAGTGGAAAACAGAATTGCAGAATTGCTATTCAGGCTCGTTTCCTGACTTTCACAGGATATGAACAAGCAAGATTTTCTTTACAGAACCATCTTCCCATAATGCAGAAATAACAATACTCATCAAAAGTTACATACAACAAATATAAACCTCTACCAGAACGCTAAATTCTTAGTAACCCCAGCCCAAGTAACTCTCTTCTTTTAGACTTGCAGTCTGTGAATGATCTAATAGGATACCAACAACCATTCCTAAACTCTGGAACTACAAGCTAACCCATGCTAGAAAAGCTGTACAGACTTAATGGAAGAAATTTTATCTAACAAATGCACACTCCAAAAGCAGGCAAGAACCTAGCTTTAAACCTTACTTCTTTTGACCTAATTTGCTGGTTTGTAAACCAAACTGAAGCGGTTTAAGAGGACCAACATAAGTTCAGACAACTTAGGAGTGCCAGTAATTTTGGCTGGTTTAACTGAAAGGACACTGTAAAATCCTGTCACTTGGTCTTCTGAGCATGTCTGGAGCTGAAAACATAGGGTGGTTGTGCAAGACTCTGGGAAGGGTGAGGTACATTCAATGCTAATAAAATCTCCCGCAGCAAAATCTCTCCACATGACTAACCTCGAATGTTAAATAGCCCTCACTAAAGCAGTTCCACTTCCTACTATGCAGGTCATCCTACGTTCTCTTCCACCTATTCCAGATAATCTCCTATTTATAGTTCTATATTTCATTTTATGTCACTATATCAATTGCTGTCCCAACAAGTCAAAAAGCAGAGGCTAAACAGAGTTATGAAGGCATCACAAACAATATGAAACAGCAGAGTGCAGGTTTGATTAAACATATCTTTGATTTTCAGAAGCAACTCAAGCAAAAGTAGAAGAAAACAGCAATCAGGGCATCTCTGCACTAATTGATGAGTAGATCGCAGATGCCCTCTCACTCTCAAGGCATAATACACTTCTGTTATGCTGACAGAAAGTTATAGGCTGGCAACACACGGAAACGCACAGGCATACTATAGTGATATATATCAACAGATTCAACCAGCAAGTGTCTGTGCTCCCAGAGACGTGACTGGCCAGTAGTGACTTCAAAGGCATTTTTAATTAATACCACAGTACTTCAAATTAGTCAAGCTTTGTAAATGCATATTATCTGCTATATTTGTCTCCTCTCTCCATCCTTCTGATTCACTGACTGTCTTAGCAAACAGTAAACATTGGTAGTAAATTTAAATGGGTTAAATTCCCTAGTGTGGAAGCAAACAGACCCATGCAATCAGTTCCCCTCAACCTTAACATATACCTGTTTGGGGACCGTCCCAGTCTTTTAAGGCTTTTGGTGAAGGAACTGTACCTGCTGCTAATATAATGATATTACCAACACAGACTAGAGTAGCAAAACAAGGTTTTGCTTGTAAAACTCCATTGGCTAAAGTAGAACACTTCCGAGTAAATGATTGGGTCTTTTTACATAGAGTTAGCTGACCTGACGAGCCACCTTTGATGCTGGGCACATACTCGTCCTGTTTCCTCCCAAATACATTAAAAAAATTAATAAATCTCTATAAAGCCAGAATCGAGACAGCCTGCTGGTAGAGCAGGGAGGTGTATCTGAATCTAGAGTATTTCCTGTTGAGGTGTAACTGCCTCTCAAATATTGGCATATTTTAGCCTTGTTTCTTCCACAAATATTTCTGGTATAGCTGCACCTCTAAACTACCCTAAAAGAGACAGCTAACATTGTTCCAGGCCTCTTGATGGCATTATTATTTTCAGTTTATTACATAAAATGAACAGATAAATCATCTCTAAATGCATATCATATTTTTGCAGCAATGATTTGCGGTGGGTAGCAGTTGCCCTGCACAGAAGAGTAGAAGAGATGGTGTAGCTGTACAGCTGCTATGCAAAACCAACCTTGCATGCCAGCTCCAAACTAGACACTACTAATGGCATTGTTCAGACCTTTCATCTCAAGGTTAGTCTAAATCTGTTGCTACATCAGCAAATTTCTATGGAAGAACTCCTAGATTTTGAAAGCATAGGGATCAGAGGTGGAATTCCCCTATTTTCCTGGGATATGCATATTGTTTCTTAAAATCTACATTCAGGGAAATTCTCGTAGGAATAAACCTAATATCCCAGCTTTCCTCTGCTATATAGCCGTTTACACATTTGAGTGACATTTTCAAGCAGACTGCATGGGGGGAGATTTTTGGAAAAATTAAGCTGTTTTATGACACATGCATGCATGAATAGTTCCTAAAGGGAAAAGCCTGGACTTCTGTGAAATTGCTTGCTTCTGGTCTTATGACTGCTAGGGTCATGGCTAAAAAGCATGTGTAATGAACAGGTTCATTGCAAAGTGGCACTGTTCCCACTACACGTACTCTGAACTGCCAAAAAAAGAATGCATTTTAGTATACAAGCACAACAGAAGAATACATCTGAAATGCCGGCCATATTTCATTGCTTAAACGTGCATTAGTGAAGCAGCCAAAAAATGTAACTGTATTAAGAACTTAGGAAAGGTTTTCCCGCAGCTTCAGTTACAATTTCATAAGCACAGTGAGGCAAAGTTAAATGAAGCCAAGTAGCCAAGGCATCCCTAACATCCGTTACCTGCAACACTGGAGTATTTAGGACTGTCCCAGACTAAGATACCACTCTGCTGGTAGTATCCAAAACCCTGAATAAATACAGTCCCTGGCCCATAGATATCCACAAGTATAACATTAAAAACAACAACTGGATACAGACCAATGTATGCAAATTGAAATGTTTTTATTTTCTACATTTCAGTTTTCCCAGATTTTTTCAGCTATTTTTCTCCTCAAGCATGTACTCTACTTTTGCTGAGACTGTGCTTCATATCAGGTTTTTCCACTGACTATGCCTTTTGGAGTATCTAAAAGCATGTCCCTCTTTCTGATCTGTTTATAAGCCAGCTTTAGGTTTGAGTTGGCTGGTATGATCATCTCCCAGGAGATGAAGAAGTATATATAGAATCTCATTTCTCTTAAGGAAAACTAGTTTGTTAGCTCATTCTCTAAATCTACCAGTAGCAATTAGTGCTGTATTTGCTTATGCATGTCACTAAGCTTTCCAGAGATATATCACCTAGCTCTCTGCACAGTGGAGAGCTAAGCCACTTTCCTAGGGAATACAGGGTATCTATTATGACTCTTTCTGGTATATATCATGACTGCTTAGTTGCATTTAGGGAATAGCAACCAGTCTGGCAATTATAGAGAAGTCAGAATAACAGCTGAGGAGCAGAGGAGCATGTCAATAGTCCTTGCATAGTCCAAGAAACTTTTATCAAAACCGCTAAGGTATGGGCAAAAACACTAAAGAACTGAGAAGGCACAAGCATAAGGTGATATACAGGCTAGCTTTACTATGACAGTAAGCCTATCACATTTGGCTGCATACTATTTAAAACACTCTAAACTTCTTTTAGAAACTTGATGAGATGAGAGGTGTAAGAAGTTTAGATCATCCTGTTTAGGAAAGAGTCCCCACTCAGCCATCAGGAGGCGAATATCACAGTGTAAACAGGGTTTTTTTACTTATCTTGTCTACGCTTCAGGTTTACATCACTGATAGTGGATCCTGGCCGCTGACAGTTGAATTAGAAGTTTTAGAAGGAGTTTCAGATTGCTTGAGGTTACAGGTGCAAACTCAGTGTTTGCAAGTCTTTACAAATTCACTGTTCATGGGGTCTGTACAGCACACAATGATGGACTACTTTCCCAAAACTTCTGATGTATGAAATCAGAGACATTTTTGAAGGTGTAATAATCTTCTCCCTCCTTTTTATGGCCGTTTAGCCATCACATATTCCTGCTGCCTTCCCCAGAGTAAATTTTGACAGTGTTGCATGTAGACAGCATGCAACAGAACTGGAGCTCACAAAATTTAAATGTAACACAAACAGCAACCTCATGTATTAAATGTATCCTCAACAGCTGAACTGAAACCCAGATATGTGTCAGCTGAAGTCTCAAATTAGGAAGGGACATTGAGTCCCTAGTTGCACTGGAGAAGAGCAATGACTCCAGTATCAAAAACCAGTCACATCAAGCAACTATTTACAGGAAAATTCACATCCACAAATTCACTTTTACATGGGCTACACCAGAGAGGCTGAGGAAGAAAGGTGATGACTGGAAGAAAGTGCATTAAGAGTACTACACATTTTCTTCTATAATTTCTCCCTTGAAAGGCAAAGAATTACACAAATCTGCAGTCCTGGAGTGCTGCTTTGCTTTCCGTCAGTATAAGTACTATTCTACTGAAAAAAAAAACATGTGTTTCTGCACGTGTTCACTATGGAATGACTTTCATGATGAGTGAAGAACAGAACTGGAAGTCCAAGCCCTATTCCTGGTTCCACTGTAAGCAACTAGAGTAAATAAATACTTCCTGTGCTTCTGCTTCCATTATAGGAAAGTAGGGAGCACTAACACACAAAGACAAACTGATCAGTCTACATGATGTTTCCAACAATCTTTTCTAAGGGTCGATATTTCTGTAGTACATTTCCTCCTCTTAAAAGCCTACAGTTCAGCTGGTTTTGCTGGTAACAAGTTTTTCCCAATCTTTGATGCCAAAGGCACTCTTCCCTAGATTACACTTCGTGGCACACAGGGAGGATTTTCCATAACTAACTGCTGAGTCTGTCTCCTTACTCCTGCCAGGCCCTTAAGGTTGGTCACAAAAGGATTTGAGATCCTTCAGTCAGATTCTTTTATTTTATGATGCTGATTTCATAGCTTTGATAGGATTATTACTGCTGTTCTCTCTTTTCTCAAATCTTATATGAAGGAAGTGGTAGAGGTTAAAATACAGAAATTTCTTGGACTGAAATTCAGAAAAATCTGGCACTGTAAATATTTTGCATTGTTGGTCAACATTATCGTCAAAATGAAGGTGCTTAAAGAAATTCTGTTCTTTTTTTCTAACCTTAAAAAGCTTTTACTTAATAAATGTCTGCAAAGTATGACCACGCTCAGAAATCAATTTGCTGCAGTGAAACTGGTGTGTTCAAAAGACTTATATTTGGATACAAATAGGTAAGTGGTCATCTTGTATTTTTGAGAACTCCATTATACCTGGCAGATACACTTTCCATTGAAGACTCGTTTACAGAAAGGTTAAAAACTCTGTGCTTGGGCAACTGTGTGAAAAAATGAAATTCTCGTGAGCCATAGCTTCAAAGTGTAGTTTTACTTAAAGACTGAATGTTGTTGTATTAACTCCTCCTAAACAGGAAGGGAGCCGGTGAGATTAGTTATACATCAATAGCAACAAACAGAGCACAACTCAGTATTTATATTTAAACACCTCAAGACAAGCAGTGATCAAGTATAATGCTAGTATTTTCATAATTGTTTTCCAATTTCAACTTTAAAAATATCTTAGGATTCCATTTGAAATAGGAATACTTTACATTAAGGCTGTAATATTCCAACTATGGTTATCATGCAATAGCCACAGTGATAAGAGCTGGCAAAATTCCTAAAACCAGTTTGTCTAAGTGTAGAGCTAGCATTTGCCACTAACAGGCGGTTCTTTAGGTACAACAAGGTCATCAGTCTGGTTTATTTCATCTTAAGCTCACCCCTGTGCTGAAAGTTACAAACTGACTGTGAGCTGAGAGGGAGGAGAAACAAACATAAAAACCAGCGTACCCAGTATGGAAGGTTGGTTTCCTCCTCATTAGTATGAAGCACCTCCAGGATTTACAGGTAGTTACAGTAAAATAAGAAATACTTTTAAAGTTCCAGCGTTCAGCAAATCAGCTTGATACATATACCTAGTACATTTAATCCAGTTTAACTTTCAAAATGCAGAGTTTGTATACTGGAGTTTCAATTTCTGTTTGAGTTCACCTGACCAACAATAGCCTAGTGAACTATTTTTCTAACATTTGGAAATATACACATGTATACATAAATCAGAATTAAATGGACTGCGTTCTCCAGGAAAGCAAGAGGTAGTTCCAAGTGTAGAGCAAAACCTGCATTTAAATGTAGATTAATCTGTTTTAGGGATTGTCCAGCAATTCCCCAAAGGGAAGAACTGCAGTAGTCTCCTGACTGCTGATTATAAGTCTCAAACTTAATCAGAGTTAAGTCACTTGGATTTAATTCTGTCCACGCTGACATTCACACTCAGACAACAACTCCATAGCACAGTGGCTTTGGCAGCAGTGGCAAAGTCAGGAGCTTCTGTTCTCTTTTCTCCTCTTTCTGCCATTCATTCCAACCCCTCCACCCTGGTGCACTATATCCTTGTTGTGCCAACACAACTCTAAGGCCATGTTGTCAAACACAGGAAGCAAACTAATTGAGGTTAAAAAGAACCCCCTTCTCCATGTCCTCCACCCCACAAAAATACTGTGCATTTGCAGCCTTCACACATTTTTTTAACTAGAGAGAAGAAAGGGAGCTTTTTCACAACATAAGAAAAAGAGGAAAATGAAGAGAAAGAAATACACATGTATTTCAAAATGAGGTTTAAATTAAGGCATCATTTGTTCACCTGCAAGTTGGGGTAAGAACTTCTAACCTAGTTACAGAATATTTAGCCAAAATGATACAGGTCTCCCAGGATACAGAAGCATAATTAGAGGAAGAATACTACTCCTCCTGCCAAGGGCAGCTTATCAAAAGATGAAAGACTAGACAAAGTTGTAAGCAAAAAAATTCAAATAGCAGAAGGAACAGTGGAGGGGATAAGAATGACAAGAACTAAGACCAGGCAGTGAGTGCATCTTGCTGCTAGACTTGAAAGTACTTATCCAAATGACAAAAGGGTTGAACTAGTTTGGGCAGCTATCATCTCCCCATGAGTCCCAGAGCAGGCCCTTTCTGGCATGTGGCAAGCATCAGCACATGGGACCAGTGGTCCTTACCTGGTGTCGATAGTTGTACCAGCCATTCGAACCTGCAACGATCACCACCCAGTGCTTGCCTCCATCTTCTGGTTCTTCCATGGGGAATGTGCTGATGCCCAGAGCACAGCCCAACAGCACGACTGCTTTCAATATCATCTCTCCCCTTTATTTATTCCACAAATGGAAGAAAAACAAAACCTTAAGGAAGAAGTTGGAGAGAAGCAGATCAGAGGACATTAGTCAAAAATAAAACAAATCCAAAACAAATATCAGCATCATCACAACCAGAAGCGTTCCTTGCTTTAGGGTTCTTTGTGTTTTACACACCATTCAAACCCACAGTATAATTTCCGGTCACATCGCCCTTTAGCACCAAGCTGCTACTAGTTACAAGAATTTTCTGTCAGCTTTCAAATCTGACTAAAAGCGATTCTGAATAGGACAACCAAGTCTTTCAGCTCCTGCTGGTTCTTTTGTTTGCCAATAGCTGGTAATGAATAAGCCTCAAATACAGAGCAAGCCTCACTATCAAGTATCTCACAGACAGGACATTTTCAGATTAATAAGATTGTCTTGGTCTCTGCTTATGTAGTTGACTGGTTTCTACTCACTGGCAATTTGCTCATTATTACTGAGTCAAATCCTGGGTGATGCAGGCACAAGGATGCACAGACATGGAAAACTGCTTGGGAGTTAGAAGGTCAGAGTGCCACAAAAGCTCTCTGTGCCCACAAAGCCAGGGAGGGTGGAGAAAGCCCACACTGCTGTTCTGCACAAGACACAGCCCTAAGTGCTGGGCCTGGGGGAAATGCAGACTGCAAGAGCCTTATACTATTTGTGCTACCTGTTATGCTAGTGGAGAGCAAATGTGAAGCGGTACCACATGAAAGAGCCACATTTTTGTCTCTGTTGCGCAATGGTTAAGTGTTTGCAGAAGGTACACAGTGAGAGAACCAGAGTCTGAGCCTGTGGACATGAAACTCAGAAAAGCAGAGCCAGAAAGGAGCTTTGAACCCGTGCAGAAATGGCTCTTGCTGCTTTCTTTGAGAGGACTAGAAGTACTGTCCCCACTAGTGAGCTGAGCACCTCAACTTTCCAATAAAGTGTTTGCTATAAAGCAAACAATCTGGCCACATCTAATCAAAGGCTTGCTTTGGCTCTGGTTGTTTGAGGGGATGGAGGTGGTGGTATGTACATTGGTCACCGTTTCAAGTCTGCTGCTTCCAATGCATACCCTCTCATAAAGCAAACTCCCTTGAAGAATTGCACGCTCTTGGTAAATGCACAAAAATTACATACTTCCTCATGCACTGAGAGATGGAATTTTACACTGGCCTACTTACAAAAAATAGATTCTAGAGGTTGATCATGTATTTAAGAGGTGTTGTAGGAAGAGGTGGAGTAGTCTACTTTGGCATGGTTTTCTCCAGAAGAAAAGCCAGAAACTCTCAAGTCATACAACAGACACAAGGCATGATGTCAAAGCTACCACTAAACAAAACAACTAAACAGTATCTAAGTCCGCCTGAGCTTCCCAGAGCCGAAACCATCCATGGGTGGTGTATTTTTCTTTTTAAGGAGCTTGCATAAAGTAAAGGGAGTCATGTTAGCATATCAGCTCCTATGGGAAGGCCTGTGACCAACCAAATGTTAAGTGCAATGACACAGCTTCTTCCAAAAACTCATTTGAATCTAGGAGACTTATCTTTCAGGAATAATCCACTCCTGTCACTGCCTGAAACTGAGTATTAGGATGAGAATAACACATTATTTAATGATCTAGGGTTTGCTGAATTATTAACTACTTGAGTGGTTAAGTGGAAATGAAGGAATGAGCAGAATTTTTCTGTAGTTTGACAGACAGTTATAATCTCTCATATTGAGCTGGAATTGTAAATTCTCATCATTGTTGCCAAACAATGACAGGTGGCTTTATATAGCACTCTGCCCTATCTTGTTAGCTCATCAGATGATTAAGACAAATAACTTACTAATGGCTGCTGTGAAGACATACTGCATTTACAACATCCACAAAACCTGCCTTATCTTACAGCTCAGGAAATATTCAGACCAAGTTGTTTAAAACTTTTGTAAAGTGCCACAATGCATCATGGACCCACAAGTCTATTCACTCTCATTCAGTTTTAGGTATACCTAACTTTTGAAGTACTAGACAAGAAGAAAATCAATAAATTTTAGATTATCCGCTTCAAAATCTTAACTGAGTTTGACTTACTGGAATATGGAACCACATTTCATGCAAACAGACCTCTCACAGGTCAGTATCTTTTTCATGAGAAGAAACTTTTCATGAGAAGTTTCATTAACTTTCATGAGAAGTTCATTGAAGTGAAGATTTTCATTTCTCCAACTAAAAACATTACTTATATATAAATGAAAAATACAAAGAGAAAACAAATGGTTCAAGTAACTACAGAAAGGCTGGAGATCCTTTCACGTGATGTTTAGGTCTTAGAAATGTAAATCATTAATTTGAATCAAAGCCATATCAGTAGAACTTGTGTTGCTGCCAGCTGTTCACTGGGTCATGTAACTGGATGGCCAATTTCAAGGCAGATCCTAATAGACAGGCATCCATCCCATGGAAACAGTCAGTCACCGCCACTGGCTGTCAGTGACTGATACACCACACAATGGAGATGGTAGTAGAAAAAAAATATGCTATGGAGTCCTGAGGTCCTGAACTGGAAAGTTTGATGGTACTGTCTTTCTGGATGAGTTCACAGACTGGACAATACAAATATAGATGTGTAGCTCTCAGGACCGCAGCCAGTACAGGCTGCACTTGTGGGATGCAGGGGGACCAAGAAACAGCCCTGCATTCTGCCTGCAAATAGGCCCACAACAGAAAAGCAGTCCTTCCATAAGGAGTTTGACATTCTCCCAGGTGGAACACAGATACACAAATATCTACATCCTCAGGCTTCCCAGCGCTACTGGGATAAAGTTGTGAGAAGGCCCAGAGGAAAAAAAAAAACCCAAACATGCAAGTACCAAGAAACTTTTGCACTGTATTATAAAACCACGTGTTTTGTCATGGGTTATTTAGAATAAGAAAAACCCTCTTTTATACTAATTAATGACATTATCCCACTTATCTGTTTCCCTATAAATCAAACTAACAGAAAGAAATGGAAAAAAGTAGTCATACCACAATGCACTAACAAGCCACGATTAATAAATGCTCAGCTCCCCAAGGTTCTCTGTGCAGCATTTAAAATAGGTTGAACCATTAAACACACACACAGTGGGAATAGGTCTTTCATTGCTTGTTTCTAACCACTACAAATAAAGAAAAAAAGAAACAAACAGAAAAACCCTCACCCTCATATTTCTGTTTGTTTTAAAGAAAGACTGAGTGCTCAGGCAGGCAACTTGAAAGATTGTGTTCAGAGTTGTGTTGAATGAGTTCTTGATCTACTGCTGAAAGCTCCCATAACATGCTATGTCTTCAGATCATATTAGAAGAGAAAACAGTTCAGTTGACCAGCTTAACACAGGTACATAAAAAGCCTTTATCTGAAAGCAAAGGATCAAAGATCTGTCACACATGATCCTGAATGTATGCAGAATGAGGCTGCAAGGAAGAAAATTTACTACAAGATAATTGTAAAGCCCCTAAATTCCTACTCCATCGTTTCCCCGTTAAGAACACATTATCGGGGATGGGACTTCATAGAATCATAGACTCACCAGGTTGGAAAAGACCTCTTGGATCGTTGAGTCCAACCATTCCTATCTGCCACTAAACCACATCCCTGAGCACCTCGTCTACTCATCTTTTAAGGACCTCCAGGGATGGTGACTCAACCACCTCCCTGGGCAGCCTCTGCCAGTGCCCAATGACCCTTTCTGTGAAAAAATTTTTCTGATATCTAGTCTGAACCTCCTCTGGCGCAGCTTGAGGCCATTCCCTCTTGTCCTGTCCCCTGTCACTCAGGAGAAGAGGCCATCACCCTCCTCTCTACAACCTCCTCTTAGGCAGTTGTAGAAAGCCATAAGGTCTCCTCTCGGCCTCCTCTTCTCCAGACTAAACAATCCCAGCTCTCTCAGCTGCTCCTCATAAGACTTGTTCTCCAGCCCTCTCACCAGCTTCGTTGCTCATCTCTGGACACACTCCAGAGCCTCAATGTCCTTCTCGTGGTGAGGGGCTCAGAACTGAACACAGGATTCGAGGTGTGGTCTCACCAGTACAGGGGCAGAATAACCTCGCTGGACCTGCTGGTCACACCGTTTCTGATACAAGCCAAGATGCCACTGGCCTTCTTGGCCACCTGGGCACACTGCCGGCTCATGTTCAGTCGCTGTCAACCAACATCCCCAGATCCTTCTCCTCCACGCAGCTTTCTAGCCACTCTTCCCCCAGTCTGTAGCTGCACGGGGTTGTTGTTCCCCAGGCGTAGGACCCGGCATTTGGCCTTGTTAAAGCCCATGTGCTGCTGCTGCTACTGCTGCTGCTGCTGCTGCTGCCGCCGCCGCTCCCTCCCGCGCCAGCCCCGAGCAGCCCCCTCTCAACGAGGCGCTTCGACTGCTCTCCCGGTGCAGCTCTGCCCGGGGACCGAGCACGACAAGAGCTCCCGAGCCCGAGAGGAGCTCCCGCCCCTTACCGCGCCGCCTGCGGAGCCGCCGCCGCTCTGACTGCGGTGGAAGCCGCGCGGAGCAGGGCAGCCGCGGCGGGCGGAGACCTCCCCTGCCAATCGCGCCCGCACTACGCGCCCCAGCAGGCCTAGCGCGCCCCCGTCCCCAAAGGACGGCAGGGACCTTGCGCGCAAAGCACGCTGGGATCTGTAGACCCGGCCGTGAGGCGAGTCACGTGGTCCCGGGGAGCCAGGCGGGGCTGGAGCCGCCCCGGGGCAGCGAGGGCGCCGTGCAGGCTGGGAAGGCGCAGGGGTTCTGCTGCGATTCCGGGACGGGGTGGAGTCAGGAAGCTCAGGACGGGGAAACAGTGTGTGGCAAGGGGTATTTCGTGAAATGACGGAGGAAATGAATGCCCCCGCGCCGCCCGCGCGTGTCCCAGCAGCGAGGCCGGCACAGCTCGGTCCCCTGCGGGCACCAGCAGAGAGAGGCGTGCGGGGACCTAGGTTACGTTGGAAAGGGTCCAGAGGAGGGCTGCAAAGACGATCAGAGGGCTGGAGCACCTCCCATACAAGGACAGGCTGAGAGAGTTGGGGTTGTTAAGCCTGGAGAAGAGAAGGCTCCGAGGAGACCTTAGAATGACCTTCCAGTACCTGAAGGGGCTACAAGAAAGCTGGAGAGGGATTGTTCACAAGGGCTTGTAGTGACAGGATGAGGGGTGATGGGTATAAACTGGAGAGGGGCAGATTTAGACTAGACATAAGAAAGAATGTCTTCTCTGTGAGAGTGGTGAGGCACTGGCACGGGTTGCCCAGGGAAGCTGTGGCTGCCCCATCCCTGGAGGTGTTCAAGGCCAGGTTGGATGTGGCCTTGGGCAGCCTGGCCTGGTGGGATGCCCCTGCCCATGGCAGAAGGGTTGGAACTAGATGATCTTTAAGGTCCCTTCCAACCCAAACTATTCTGTGTACTACAAAAACTCCAAGAAATACTGCTGTAAAGTCTCCTGCATTTTTAATGACAAAGAAGCAAATGCCTTTTTTGAAATGCAGAGGCACGTGTTCTTTGCCTAATAAACCCCGTGGGAAAGGAACATGCTAGCTTCCACCCCTTGCGGGCTGATTATCAGTTAAAAAAAAAAAAGAAACAAGTTTGTATTTTGTTACCAGCCTACTGAGGTTTTGAAGGTCTGCAGAAAGTCACAGTTTTAATCCGAGTCTGTCATTTGCATTATTTGCACTGTCTCGGCCCTGCTTATGATCATAAAGTTCATTACAGGTTAATTACCAGTACTGTTCTAGGAGTCAAAGTCCCCAGCAACCTGGCATGTCTCCTGACACAGCCAAGCTGTTAAAATTCAGGTTAGTCCAGAGAAGACCTTTTTGAACTGACAAAGGCCATCATACTGATTCCCCAACAGGAAAAAACAAGCTCTAAACTTCCCTTTTCCCCTCAGTTTATTTGAGGTTAGTAGCTACAGGGGTTGTGCTTATGTTCACTGCTCCTGCCCTAGAAGTTCTTTAACATCAGTTAAAAACGTCACCAACCTGTCATCCACATCCAAAGGTGTTTTTCACATTGTTTGTCATAGCTGGGCTATATGATGTAAGTACACTTCATTTCAGCTGTTAACTTTTAAAAAGTCTAATAATATCATTGCCAAATATCCTCTCTATAAATTCTACATACTTTAAACATCAGCAGGATGTTCCTTATTGTGAACAATAATAGATGGGAAGACCACTTCAGGAATACTACATCACAGTCAAAATATCAGACAAGCACTAAAGACATTCAAGTAGTATTCAGAGTTTTACTATGGAATGCAACTATTTCTTTGATGGTGTTAGAAAGTCAGCAAGCCTTCCTGAATTGGCTGGCAAGTTCATCTAAGGGAAAGATATGAATGGTGTTTCTGGGAATGTGGACTGAAGTAAGCAGAGAGATTGCTAAAATACAGTTGTGGGGAATCTCAAAGAGAAGCAGCTAGATCTCCAGCAGCAGGAATCCAGCATGATCCTTGCAACAGCTGCTGCCATGTTAGAGAAGAAATTAAATGAAAGAAACAATGTTTTGTTGATGACACAAACACATATTTTACGAATGTGTAAACAAACACACATACAATCTTTTTTTAAAGAGAAAAGCACATGTGTAGGTAGAACCATGATGCATTTATGAAAAGCTTTGCTCCTTGCTCTGACAGTGCTAAGAAGCAAAAGTAGCCATCAGCAATACATCTCATAACAAAACTTCAACTCTTGAATGTGGTTTTATCAGCCCACCAAAGCCACGTGCTACAAATGAGAACTAAGGTGCCAGGAAACTCTAAAAGTGTTGACCAAATAAAAACAAGAATCCCCAAATGTGAAATGTAAAAACTGCAGAGAAGGTGAGTTCTTTCTTAAAAGTGAGAGTTTACTAGCCAAGTATGGGAAGTCCTACAGACCACAAGGCTGCTGTACAGTAAGAGTGGGTAGTCTTATCTTTGATTCTGTTTTACTAGGAGTGTTCTGAGAGGATTCTCACTCCTACCTCCAACGCTGCTGTCACGAGGCTGGTGTAAAGTTCTGACATGGTAGTAGTCATTCTGGTAAAGTACAGGTTTCTGCAAAGAAAGATTTTTCCAAATTTCTGGCAGTACTCTGGAGATGCTTTAACACAGGTCTGTATGTTACCATGCCGCTAAACTTACAGCTGACAAAATCTGGACTGAAAAGTCATTGGCTTTGCTTTAAATCTGCTAGGAAGGATACTTACTAAAGTGGAAGCTCTTCTGGACTGAATGTATTATTTGCCCTGTAACAACAGTGTCTCCATGGACAGTTTTAAACCTCTGAGTTTGGTGGCAGAGGACAACACCCAGAAAACAATACTGAAAGCATGTGGATTATGGTTCAGTCTCACTTCACAGAGGTGGCACCTGGAGCACAAATATCTTCTTGTGGAAGGTGACCCAGTTGGAACTGAATGATCTTTAAATTCCCTTACAAACCTAATCAGCTTAGCTGGGCTTTCCACCAGCCACTCTCTGTCCTCAGGAGTATAGACCCAATGACGTCGTAGTCACCATACGTGGCAGTTGAATGGCATGGACTCCGCTCAAGGTGAAAACGAAATCACTTTATTGTGTACAAGCAAGGCTTTATATACCCTTCCCTGCCTCATTAGCGGCTACCCCAGTGAATTTCCACTTCTAAGGTTCCCTACTTGCTACAGATGTGCCCCTGATCTTCATGTTTTAATTCTTTGCTTGTTCGTCTTATGCATTCTTTTCTTACTATCCCACACGTCTTGCATTCTTTTCTTACTATTCCACGGGTCTTGTGCTAATAATTCCAAGGTCTCAAGCTAGCGAGCATGAGAGCATCGTCCGCTTGCTCTGTGCTTGCTGCTGATACCACTTGCCTTGGCACATGTGTGGCAGTGGAATCTTTTATGCCCACATTCTATAATAAGATTCTTTTTTTTTTTTTTTTTTTAATGAGTTAAGGACATTTTTAGCTGGGAGGAAATGGACTGGAATAGTGAATTGAGCTCACTTAGGGCATGTACCAGAGAGAGCAAGCTGCACAGGTTACGTATTGCTGTAGTCAGTGAATTGGTTCAGTACCAATGTAAGAATGCAGGAGGCCACACCTCAGTAGTTGTGTTGGATCCAGAGCTGATTAATATACTGTCACTCCAGTAGCTGGGTACTTACTCAGCCACTCTGCAGCTTTGCTCATGCAGTTACTTGTTCCAGGACATTTTATTCTTTAAAGAGCTTTGCCATATCAATCCCTTTGTATGTTTGCATAATATTTACCAACACGATGCTTGAGTAGGTGAAATAAAAGACTGCAGTCAGGCAGCATGGTCGACTGCCCCCAGCCCTGACATTGCAACAAACTGCTTCTACAAGATCATCAACTTCTATTATATGCTGGATTCTTAATCCAAATTTATACCATTGCTTAACATTAGTCCTAACTTGCAGATATTTTTGTAATTTTAAGCTTCCCCAACCTATTTTAAACGTTTTAAAGAATGCTAGTCCTTTATAGTTACACTAATTTGATAACTACTAGGAAACAGTTAAAATAAGATATTCTGTGGGGGAAAAACACCTACTATGTAAGACAGAGTAGGGACGATTTATGGTTAACAAAACAATGTGCTGAGCCTGGTCTCTCAAAATCTTCATGAGCAACGAGATTAGATTTGTCAGACTAGTAAGGATGCCTGATTAACTGCCTTGTAAAGGCAAACATCAGACGTAGTTATCTCCCTGTGTTTGAAAAGAGGGAAGATTTAGTTCTCATTTTAGCAAAACTAATAGATTAACAAGGGGATGATCTTAGCTACCAAATTATTAAAGAAAGAAAACAAAGTTCATCTTTATTTTGGGGGGAAAACAGAAGAGACTTACATGAAGTGACTTTAATTCTGAAAGAGAGAGAGTTAGTGGCAGACAAATCAATATGGAGATAAACTGAGATTAAGCAAATCTGAGAGTCAGAAGGTTTCAGAGGTTTAGTTAATTTACACCACTTTGGGAATATAAACACATCGATTTTGAGAGGGAGTGAGGAAAAACTTTCTCCCTACAGCTTCATGTATGCTTTCTTCAACTGTTCTGACCGATTTAACTAGATTTGACAGTGTTCAAGAGAGTGAGTTCCTGTATCTTTCTTGGAAGTGGGTGGGAAAGTAGAAGGGAAAGTCATGAGACAGGACCAGCAAAAAATAGTGAACACAACTAGAGGAAGGTGAGAAGAGTAACAGCAAATAATCAATTTGTTCCTTCTTAGGGAGAAAAATCTATATGCATGTATCTTGATGGAAAATATCTTCTTATACTACACATACATTTGTACATGTATTACTTTTATTTATTAGCATAAATGCGCCAGTCTAGAGGGACAATTTGCACATCAGAGCCTCATTACATGCAGAGCTCCTCAGCACTTAGTGGTTTGTAGTAACATAGAAAAGAGCAATTAGAGGCTGAAGAAAGATCACTTATGAGAAAAGACTGAAAGACCTGGGGCAATTCAGTATAGACAAGCAAAGATATAGGAGAGACACAATAACATGACCCACAACAAATTTCTGCAAGAAGGTGGTAAAACTATTTTCATGTAAACAGAACAAGAAAGAACAGAGCAAGATGTACATGAGTGGAAAATATTTTCCAGTTTTAAGGTACTAGAGCACTGGCCTAGGCATGAACCTTAACAATGAAGCCTACAAACACAGCCATACAAACACAGTTTCTTCCAAGACTAAAAGACGTTAGCTGTTTTTTTGTTATTCTTTTCTCCTGTGGGCTTTTGGGGGAAAGACAACAATCACCCAGGAAATGCAATGATTCTATCAGGCCAGTTCTCCAGGCAGATCTCTGCTGGGGAAGGAGGAGCTGAGGTTTACACTGTGAGATTTTGTGCCCATTTCTGTTCACATTTTTTGGTTTTTTTGGTTGCTATATTTTGCAATTTTTATGTTCTTCAGCACATTTTAGTATAGAAAATAACGGCCAAAGCTTTATTTCAATGTAATTTGAAAAATGAATTATTAACTTTCTAAGTACAAGTCATGTGACTATATATCTATTTTGCTTCTGCTACTTAACAATTTACCTTAATGAACAATGAAAAACCTGGGAATCTGCTCAAAGTGGAAAGTGGTAATTTTTTTTTTTAAAAAATAATTTTGTTAATTGCAAAAACTGCCTCTTTTTTAATTAAAAAAAAATCAAAACTAAAGCTCCAATTGTTTTCTTGCTATGAATTTTGAGGAACTGATTTAATCTTGCTGTGGCATAATTGCAGCAGATATTTCCTAGCTTTGTTATTCAAATCTCCTTACAATGGGAAGTATAATAGGAAAAATTAATGTGTACAAATTATTGGTAAAATTCACTTCTACTTTGAATATGAGTAGGGAACTAAAGGCTTTGTACAGAGTCTAATTTTTCATCTCCAACTAGGTAAGACTCTCATAGTTTTCATGGTTGCAGATAGAGAAGTGCAGACAGAACCTTTCCAACGCTACAGCAGCCAATGCAGCATACCAGATCAGGGCCTGGACTCTGGAGACAGCACCTGTAAAGTTTTCAGTGGTAGTTGATGAAGCTGTATGCCCCTTGTGACAGAATTAAGTATTCTCACCGCTCAGCCTAGCAATTAGTTACAGGATGCTTGGAAGCAGCTGTTGATACAGCAGACATGAGGGACATTATAAATAGGTCAGTGAAACACACAGCAAGTTCTCTTTCCTTCCCCTTTCTTTTCTGCCACCTGCAAATCTTTGCAACCAAGTATTGCTTTTATTGCCTAATTACATCAAAGAAGCACTAAGGAAAGACGTATCACTACTCTAGATTTCTCTGTATTATTAAAAGTCTAAAACATTAAGCTTTCTGCTTATTCTTTTTCCCAATTTTGTAAATGTAAACATTATTATTTGAGACTATCAGGAATTGTGAAAATGCAAATGGAACAAATTTTAATAGTCCTGATGTAAATTGTATGTCTGCTTGAAGATCAGACAATTGCAAAGATTACACACCATACTGGGAGACAGTAAATATGGGTAAAAATTGTAGTGGAGTTACTGCATTTTATCAGAGCACTGAGGAATAAATGTGTTTTCCAGGTTATACATGAAGTGTGGTTCCTTTGTGGAATGCGTCTACAATCCAACAATTCAATATAAAATGTATACAGGACTTACAGGATTTGGTTACCTCCACTCTCACCCCATCCCTTTATCAATATGAGATCACAGTTTTTAAGATTTTGTATGGACAGGGAAAGAGGGTTGCCATGGAATTTACTTCAAGGTAAATAACTATGTCATCCAGAAGAACCAGGTATTCTGGTGGGGCAATTCAAACATGGTCCTAGGAGTCCGACTATGTCATATTGAATAGAAGACAATTCTGACCAAACTTTTATTTATCTAGATTCTGTTCGTAAGATGATCCGGTCAAACAAGCACCATGCAATGGCTGTATAGAGTGGAACAGGACATGTTAAAATGTGTGTTCAATTCCACTTGTTGCTTACATGTCTCCAATGTGGGTATATTTCTTAAAAAGATTTTCAGACTCTAATCAATGCAGAGAAAAGCTTGTTAGATGCAGTAATGCAATTAGATATTTTCTGGGCTGAAATATGTTTTGTCTGTATCCCCGCTGTAAACCAGAGATCATCAAGGGCATTGGCATTGTCCCTTCTTGTTTCCTTCCAACATTGGGAATAGATCTGTTCATGTCACTTCAGTCTTCAGTGATCTAATACATAAATACTCACAATCACATGTGAATTTTCCACTGAGGGGAAATGTAAAGTGTTTTGAAGACCAAACAAGTGGAACAAAGCTAGACTTAATTAAATCTCTTTAAAAAGCCTCTCCTCTTTCTTATTGGTTTACATAAAAATTAATTGTGCCGTTAAATCTAAAATCTAAACAGGTGGTACTATAGTACTTAAAAACAACCCTGCCACATACCACAAGTGCCTGTAGCTCTAGGATGTTATGATTGACTTGGATGGTCCAGATGATCTTTTCATCCCACACTGGTGGCTTAGGTTTTAAATATTACATGAAGAGAAGATACTCTACATTTTTTGGACTTCTGTAGGGTCCTGAAATCTTTTTTTCTTAGTGTCTGAGAAGATTTTTTTAATTGAAATTATGGTTATGTCCAGCTGAGTCCTGTGATACAGAAGTTAAAGGTTGTATGTTCATTTGGTTTATTATTTCCAGTGTGTTGCCTAATCTGTCATGAGGCAGGATGGATTTTCTGTTAACTCATGCCAGTACTAGCACTGTATGTTCTGAATAGCCAGCAAGGCTGATGTCTCTTCCTTGGGTTTAAGTCCTAATGATCCCTAATGATAAGTTATAATTCATATCTGTTGACAGGTATTTTTTAGCCTCTTTCCTACACAGGATCTCTCTATGATCTCCCAGACCTTGTGTGTTTCCCATAGGAAGAGGATCATGATAAGATGTAAGGAAACTTCTGTAAGCCAGAGGAGGCTACTTGATAACAACATTCACCACATCTGTGAATTTAACCAGAGAATTCTTGTAAGGGCTGATCTGATAAGATGACATCTAGAGCTCTGGGGAAATGTGGATGTAAGCCATCAACCCTGCATTCAACATTATAATCAGAAGTTCAGGAGGAGAAATGGTCCTCAAGGGAGGAGAATCTCAAGTGGCAAGAGCTGTAAGTGCTGTCTTCATTCACACTCTTGCTGGTACCTCAGGCATCAGTAGAAGTTCTTCATGGTGAATGTGTAATAGTCACAATAGATTGGTATAGGAAATTGCTTGAGGAAACAAATGAAGGGGGAGAGTGGGAGAAAGAACGACAGCAAACGTCTCTAACCTAACATTATGTACACTTTAACGGTTATCCTTGCTAAGAATAAGCTTTTACAGAAGAGAAATAACAGAAATAACAGATAAAGCTTGAAAGACTTAAAGTACTGCAAGTTTGGGACATTGAGTCACAGATGATGAGGGGAAAGAAGTTACAGTCATAAGTATGAGGACATAAACAGTGTGGGGAGTCCCTCTAAATAATGCTTGCCAAGGGTCTTCACTCAAATGCCTCATTTGAGAGAGAATCTAAGTAAAATGAATATGGACAAGAATGTGAGTGGATCTTGAGCTCTCACATACAGATCTAACATCAACCAAAATGTTTTGACTTGAAACAGTGACTGAAGATTACTGAAAGTACTGTCTCTAAGTCAGAGCAAGCTTACTTGTTAAGGCTAAATAAATGTGAAGTTTGTTTTGTCAAGGTGATTTGCCATATTATACATTTGCTCTTAGGACTGGAGCAATTGTGAAAGAAGATCTATTCTTATTCTTTTGAACGTGACATGAGCCATACTTCTGAAACTATCTCTTCCAACTTTTGCCTTAGGTGTCCTGTCAGACAACTGATGTGGCAAGATAGCCTTCCATGAGAAGTTTTGTTTTCCTTCTTCTTTGCTCACCATCATGTGCTTAATATGCAAAATAGTGTCTGGGGGTCCAGTTCCCCTTTCAGTTAATGAGTACAGTAACTTCGAGACAGATGGAACATCATAGGAGAAGTGTTCATTTCTGCTTACCCTACTATAAAAACTGTTCTGAAATTAGTTAAAAGTTACTTGCTGTTTACTTCAATCTCATGCAAAGCCACGGTAGCAGTCTCCTGTTTATCTGTCAGAAAAGCCAGAATCCTCCTATTCTCCTGAATGTTCCTTTTATATGACTAGTAACAATAAATATTCATAAGCATCACTTATTGTTGAAGCAGTATTTTATTCCTTGTCGGACTTCAGTAATTTTCACTTAACAAAAGTAGTTTTTAAAGTCTTTTTTTTTTCTTCTTTGGGTGAAGGCAAAACTTGCCCAATACTGCAAAGCTATCCAAAGAGCGTGCTTAACATGTACTTTGTGCCAAGCTCCTTGTGTGCGCAAGTGCTCTTTTTTTTTTTTTGTCATACAAACCCCTAAATCATTGGACTTTGAAAAAGAAAGTGGGCCACTAGAACTGGTCAGCTGGAAACTGCCTCAAAATCCCGAGAGAGTGTTTTTTTTTTTAGAAGGGAAACTGAAGAATGAAAAATTCCAGGCTTTAGAATTTAGATAATTTCTTTACTGGTCCCAAGATATTCTCTTATAAAGGAGTCATAGAGTAGAATAATAGACTCATAGAATCATTGAGGTTGAAAAGATCTCTAAGATCAAATCCTTAAAGATGTGGGAAGATGTTGTGTTAACCTCAGCTAATGCCTCTCTTAAGACTAGTCATGATGCCTTATGTGAACTTAATCTGAAAAAAAAGTTAAGACAATCTCAGTGTAATTACTCATTGCACAAGTTAAGGGTCACCTGTGCTTGCACAGCACCTTTCAAATATTTTCAGCAGAAACAAGGTGATATTAGTGTTACCATAGAGAACAAACATATGAGAAAGATTGCTGCAACAGGTTGAGTACGAGGCTGGACATGAAAGCTTGTGATAAAAGGTTGTGCATCCGGGAGGTTAAAAGGACACCTTTACATACTGCTGTTTGTTGGGGGAGAGGTGTGGGATTATATCACATCATATAGACTCATAGAATAGTTTGGGTTGGAAGGGACCTTAAAGATTATCCAGGTACAACCCCCCTGCCATGGGCAGAGACACCTCCCACCAGCCCAGGCTGCCCAAGGCCCCATCCAACTTGGCCTTGAACACCCCCAGGGATGGGGCATTCACAGCTTCCCTGGGCAACCTGTGCCAGTGCCTCACCACCCTCATGATAAAGAAGCTCCTCCTTACGTCTAGTCTAAATCTGCCTCTAGTCCTACCACTGCAAGCCTTTGTGAACATTCCTTCCCCAGCTTTTTTGTAGCCTCTTCAGGTACTGGAAGGTCACGATAAGGTCTCCCCAGAGCCTTCTCTTCTCCAGGCTGAACAACCCCAACTCTCTCAGCCTGTCCTCATAGGGAAGGTGCTCCAGCCCTCTGATCATCTTTGTAGCCCTCCTCCGGACCCGTTCAAACAGCTCCATATCCTTCTTACATTGAGGATTCCAGAACTGGACGCAATACTCCAGGTGAGGTCTCACAAGAGAGGAATAGAGGGGCAGAATCATCTCCCTCGACCTGCTGGCCACGCGGCTTTTGATGCCACCCAGGATACAGTTGGCCACCTGAGCTGCGAGTGCACATTGCTGGCTCATGTCGAGCTTCTCATCGACCAGCACCCACAAGTCCTTCTCTGCAGGGCAGCTCTCAATCACGTCATCCCCCATCGTGTACTGAAAACGGAAATTGCCCCTACCCAGGTGTAGGACCTTGTACTTGGCCTTGTTGAACCTCATGAGGTTCTCAGAGGCCCACTTCTCCAGCCTGTCCAGGTCCCTTTGGATGATATCTCTTCCTTCTGGTGTGATAACTGCACCACTCAGCTTGGTGCCATCTGCAAACTTGCTGAGGGTGCACTCGATCCCACTGTCTATATCATTGACGACAATATTAAACAGCACTGGTCCCAGTACGGACCCCTGAGGGACACCACTTGTCACAGATCTCCATCTGGACTTCAAATCATATATCACATATCATAGAATCATTTAGTTGGAAAAGTAACATTTGAAAATAAAAGCTATTAAAAAAAACATGCTATTAGAGGGACATTCTGTCTAACTTCCAAAAAATACAGTTACTTGGATGAATACTTAACTCCACTTTAGCTTAAATAAAAATTTGCTACTTTTGTAACAGTAACTACTTTACCCATCACTTCACTTAGGGTTGGAGCTCCCCCTCCCATCCTCAGGCAGGAGTGCAGGAAACACTAGCCCTTAAGGCGCGTCCTACGGGAGGGGCGGGGAGAGGGGCGGGGAGAGGGGCGGGGAGAGGGGCGGGGAGAGGGGCGGGGAGAGGGGCGGGGAGAGGGGCGGGGAGAGGGGCGGGGAGAGGGGCGGGGAGAGGGGCGGGGAGAGGGGCGGGGAGAGGGGCGGGGAGAGGGGCGGGGAGAGGGGCGGGGAGAGGGGCGGGGAGAGGGGCGGGGAGAGGGGCGGGGCTTAAGCCGCGTCCTACGGGAGAGGCGGGGCTTTAAGTGCGTAATGACGAGCGGGGCGGGGCTTGAGGTGCTGTGCCGTCCCGGCAGCTGCCCGTGCCTCTTGCGCACGCGCGCCGGAAGGTGGCCACGTCTGCCGGAAGTTGGGGCAGCACGGCTGGGCCCGGCCGGGGGTCTCGCAGTGGTGGCGGCCGCGCGGCTCTCGTTTTTCACCCCTCCTTTACGACTCCCCTCGGGCTAGGAGGAGGTGAGGGCGGGCTGTGCTGAGGCTCCTGAGGTGCCGGCGGATGGGATCCGGGGTTGGGCCAGCGACTGCAGCAGTGGGAAGGGCGGGGGGGGAGGGGGCACCCCCGACATCCACGTCCCGCCCGGCCTCTGCGCTCTCCCCTTCCCTCTGTGGGTGTGCTCGGCCAAGGAGACACCTCTCCCTCCCCCCAAGCCTGCCCAGGTGAAGGGGCCCTTCCTGGGAGGAGGAATAGAGGCACACATCACCTCTGTAGGCTCGCAGGCTCTCTGCAAGTGAAGGCGTGCAGTTGCCCCTTGTGTTGGTGGCAGAAAAGGGACGGCAGGCTGCAAAGCTTGTCAGGGAGACGTTTCTATGACCCAGATTACAAATCTGCAGAACAAACGTCCACGGCTTTTTTGTTACCTGTTTCTGTAATAAACAGCTGGCCACTTCTCCAACCGAGTTTGATATTATGAGATGCAAGTAATTTTTCTGTTCTGCTATTGCAGATTGTCTAGCAGGCTGGATGTTCTGTCACAGGTGTTTGTGCCAGAAACTGATAGAGTTGTCTTATAGTAAAGCTTTGGTTCTGTCTGTTTTCATCAGAAGCTGATTTAGTTTATTTCCATCAGTTGTCAAATCACTGAAATACCAAGCCAGTAGGAGAAAGATATAAAGATAATTATATTACTAATAAATGAACATAACAGTTCTTTAGGTAACCCATATACCTTGTCTTATCAACACCAGTCTGATTTGTAATCATTCTATGTCTTTTGCAGCGTATGTTCCTGAATTTTTAATGTTGTAGTTATCAAGAGACAGCCATCATGTCCTGGCTTGCTGATCTCGCTGGAAAGGCAGAGGATCTACTCAACAGAGTTGATCAAGGAGCTGCATCAGCTCTGAGCAAAAAAGATACAGCAAGCAGTGCAGGTTATGATAATAAGAAATTGGACTCTGCCAATGAGTATTCTGATTTGCACCAGCATACTGGAGAATCGAAATATCAGACATCGTCCAAAGCAGCATACATCTCCTCAGCAGCAGACAACATTAAACATCAAAAGGCCACAATCCTAGCAGGAACAGCAAATGTTAAACCAACACGTAGGACATCTTCAGAGGTTGCTTCTCCAGCTGAAAGTACTTCTACACCCAGAGCTTCCTCACATTTTGTGAGAAGAAAAAAGTCTGAACCCGATGATGAGTTGCTATTTGATTTTCTCAACAGTTCACAGAAAGAGCCTAACGGGAGGATGGACTCAAGAAAAGAGAAGAACAAGGCACCTGTTCTTCAAAATCACTCTCGGACTTCAAGCATTAGTTCTGCATCTACCAGTACACAGAGTGCAAAAACTACTGAAGATAATTCCATCAGGAGCCAAAGCAATGGTAGTTAAATAGTATTGAACCTAGAGAATTTTAAAACCCAAGTATATATAGGGTAAGGCTAGGTAATAGATTTGCTGTCACTTCATGAAATGTTTAGTGTTAGTAGTATGTCAGATGTGTGGAGTATGGCAGGGTCCATAATGTTTTTTCCTCGTTGAGATAATCATAGATACCATGCTAATTCGACAAGCTGCATGATTAATACCTAAATTTATGTTCTTGATTTACTTCATTGCTACCACTCACCTTGACCTCCTTGAGCTATGACCTTATCTTGCACCAGCCCACATGCATCTCCACTTAAAAGCATGGGCACTGCTTCATTTGTTTGATTGCTGAGGGGCCCTTGCCTGTTGTTGCCACATAGGAGTGAGTCAGTTTCACCAGCTGATAGATGGTGTTGGCTATTGCCCAGTGCACCATGGGAGGTTGTCTCTGTGCCACCTTGGAAGAGGCATAAGTTGTCAAATTTGCTTGTCCTTCAGAGTGGGAAGTTGGATGTGGAAAGACTGTGGTAGAGCTACAGGCGTGAGAGAGCTAGATGGGTAAAGCCTTTGTGTTTGCCAGAAGTAGTTCATTACTGCAGTTTAAATTCAGACGTCTGAAAGAGCCTTCAGCTCAGATAGTCAGAGGAGGTAGTCAAAAGCTAGGAAGTGTCAGGAACTGATGTTCTCTATCAGACTGTCCAATCTATACAGTCTTTGCTGTTACTTTGCTGCTTTGCTGTTGTTTATTCTATAAATTTGAAGGAAATTTTTATATTATTTCTTAATAATGTAGTTAGAATAATTTATTATTTGTTCAGTACTCTGAGCATATTAATGGCTGTTTTTTTTACTGACTACAGTAAGTGTGCTCAGGTGTAAAAAGAGTTCATTTCCAAAGATGTGAATATTTTTGTATTTCTGAGTCTGTAACTTTTCAGTAAGGTTTAATGATAATGATAATTCAAATGTATTAGACTTGGCTAACAAGGCTATATGGCCTTGGTGATTGTGCTTAAGGAGCAGTTTGTTTTGCTCAGTGTGGCCTGTTGAATTTTTTTCTGAGGGTTATTGAGTGGAGTTCACGTTGTGGAGCTGACAAATAAGGAAGCACACAATTTCAGCATAGAGTTTGAGAATGCTGGTTTCGAAGCTGGTTGTATAGGTACGTCTGTGTCATTTGAATGTTATGTACAGTATCTGTAAAAGTAGCTTATGATACAATAACTGTAGGCAAAACCAATGAATGTTATACTTCATATATCACCATGGATATAAATCTAACACATACTACAAATGTCTGATTACTTGCTTCGTTAGCTTCATTAGTCTATGTGTTTTCCAGACAAAGGAGTGAGGATGAATTTGGAAATCATGTAAATGAATCAGAAGGAAGAAAGCAGTACTTAGAATGGTTTAAATAGGAAAGGGGTTTGAGAAAATGTGGAGGAAGTGTTGCTGTCACTGCTGCTATTTGCTTGTGGGGTGGTGTTCAGAATTACTACTCTGCCCCAGCTCCCTCGGCTTTGGGAGACACAGGCTGTTGCAATGCTAACAAAGACGGTGGAGCAGGTTGGCTGGTGGTCTCAAGGTGGAGTAAGTAATGTAACAGCTGAGCTGCAGTCTTAGTTGGAATGAGTTGCAGTCTGTTCCCGTGGATTTTCAGCAGTTACTTATCTGGGACATACTAAATTCAAGCTGATTGGATCATCTGCTTATTTGCTTGTTACATGCTATGTTGTTTTATCTTAACACTGCTACAAAACTTCTGACTATCTGTGTGCTGGAATCAGGACTTAGAGTGGATGTATTGATTCCACAGCATTAATTCAGGATGCTCTGTGTGTGTTTGTGCATGATGGGGAAAGGCTGCTGCTTCCTCCTTCCTTGCAAGGGACTATTGTTCGCACTACTGCCAGGAATTCCCTTGCTGCTCTCACTGAGGTTCTAAGATTATAAAAAAGGAATAAAAATCTGTATTTGGGTTTCTATAATCTAGAGAATTAGTTTGTATTGGCAGAAAGCTTTTACCAGTTTGACAGAGTATATCTACCTCAGATTTTTTTTGTTAAAGAAAGATCACACTTTTGCTTCAAATCACTGCAACTCACTCTCTGATAGGAAAAGTGCTTTTGAAAGAACATTTTGAGAGAATTCTTAATGAAGAATTATCAGTAAGGTGATGTTTTGACCGAAATTATTCTTGAAGTATGTTTTATATAAAGTTAACTAAACCTTTTCTATATAAAGGTACCTAAAATATGTAGCTGTGTGACAGTTATGTATTTCAATTTGATATCAAAATTACTTAAATATAGTCATTTGCACAGACTGTTTTTTAAAATAAAATTTGCATCGTCAAAATCTTAATGTGGAAGTGGAATGAACTTGTACTAAAACTTTCCCTACTTAGGTTCTGTGTATTTTTAATCTCTTCTATAACTCTCAGCTTCTGAAGACATCTTGGTAGCATAGTCATAAAAAGAATTAATGTTTTGAAAAATAAATTTGATATTAATGTAATAAGAAATTTTATAACTTGAATGTCTTGTCTTGCAGAATTAAGAAAAATGCTGCATGATGCACATATACTGTGTGATAGTCTTATTCTGTGTAAGTGGGAGAAGCAGGTCCATATTCCATTTCAATATAAGCTATTTTGGTTAGAGTTTTTTATGTTTTACGTTTAACCATTGATTGGGAACATGGAGTTGCTGTTTATATCATGGCAACTTACAAATACATCTATTCGAACTAACTTGCATCTCTCTGTACAGAATCTCCAGACAGTTCAGATTCTGGACTGGAAGCACAAAGAGATGGTGTGAAGGACTCATCACCAAGTGCAGTAACTAATCCTGGCCTTTTAGCTAATGATGATCTGAAATCACACGAGCTATCCAATCTTCGCCTGGAGAACCAGCTGCTGCGGAATGAAGTTCAATCTTTAAATCAAGAAATGGCTTCATTAATTCAGAGGTCCAAAGAAACACAAGAAGGTACTGTGGTTTGGAAACTTATTACCAAACTGTGGTTTCATAATAAGTATAACATATTACTGTAACACTAGTAGACTAGGAAACAATGCTTTTTCTATGTTAGCGTTTGGTATTTATGTTAAAATCTTCCTAGTTATATTTGCCTGTATGACTTGTGATTCTTGGTTTCAAAGTAATACCTGGGAGAAGCTAAAAGGCTTGTTCAGCTACAAAGATAACACAAATGGTAATTAAAATAATGTGATAAAGTCCATTCAAAAACTTATATCTTATTAAAACAGTGTTAGCAAATGTTATCAATATTAAAATACTTTTGTGTTTTAATGACTGTTGCAAAATACTTCTTTTTAGTGGAGTAAATTCCTTTAAATACTTCAAAATCTGACTGCTTTCTGGCTGTAGGCTACAACCTCTGATGCCAAAATCTGACAGTAAAAATATAACGCTTACTATTTTTGTATGACTTCACCACCTTTTTGAATGCCAAATCAAATGAAAAATATAAAAAATGTGAATATAAATTAAACACTTAAACAATAAAACATTGAACAAACTCCTAATGTTAGGCATAAAACTAAGAGATCATATTTTTCTCAAAGCAACCGTGTCAGCAAGAGAATTTTAATTTCCATTGAAACTTAGTATGTGATGTTTGATTAAAAACAGAAGCCTCTGTAAGTATTTGGGTGTTATTTCAACGTGGTGTGTTTTTCTACTGTTTTTTAGGTTGAGCTTATTGTCACGTAGTCTTGAGCTAGATGCTTTATCCAGAGGTTTCCAAATGTTTGCTTGCACAGGAGTATTTGACAGTAGGCCATTGCAGGGGGTGGGGCAGGTAAAATTTGTCATCTGCAGTGTGACACAGAATGGAATGCTTGTTTTGAGATCACCTGCAAAATATTATTGTTATTTCTTGGAAGCTCATAAGCATTCAGTATTACTTCAACTTGGTTGTATTTAATTTCTTTAAGAAATATGATGTTTGCATCAACTTTGTAATACCTACTTTAATAAATAAGAGACGTTTTGTTTTGTAGAGCTGAACAAATCCCGGGAAAGGGTTGAGAAGTGCAGTGTTGACCATTCAAAGAGTGACAGGCTGGTTAGAGAACTTGGAGCTCGAGTTGATGATCTGACACAAGCTGTTGCTGCCAAGGATTCACAGCTGGCAGTGCTGAAAGTACGGTTGCAAGAAGCTGATCAGCTCTTACATGCTCGGACAGAAGCTTTGGAAGCATTGCAGAGTGAAAAATCACGGTACTTCATAACTCTGCAAATAGTAATAGGTTTGAAAATTTAAGGCAGATAGTTTAGTCTCTTTAAAAAGAAATAAAGTAATGGGAAAGGGGATTGTATCAAGATTATATATGAGGGCTCCGAGCCCATTTTATCATAAGTGGCAGTGGGAACAGGGCAAGTGAATATTAAGTAGGGGCAATTGCCACCTGATTATTGAAATCCATTTTGTGTGACGTATTTATGTTTGTGTCAGAGACATGAAGCTGAAGAGCTTGGGAAAAATGTTTCTATCCTCAAAAATACATTTGCTTATCCACAAATATAATTACTTTCCAGACTTATCTCTGGATTGAGATTTGAATCTGCGATTGGATATTCCAGAATATAGGTCAGGGAGGGGCTACATGAGTCATGGACTCCAGCCTCACACCTGTAGCCACCATATTCAAATTATTTGGTACATTTTCAGGTGGTCATATTTCTACCTGAAAGTCACACTAAGTTTCTTCTTTGTCAATTAATACGTATATTGCTTTTTCAGGATAATACAAGACCACAGTGAAGGGAGCAGTTTGCAAAATCAAGCCCTACAAACTCTCCAAGAGAGGCTGCGTGATGCAGACTCTGCACTCAAGCGAGAGCAAGAAAGTTACAAGCAAATGCAGGTTAGACACGAAGAGTAAGGAAGTTTCCAACTCTGCCTTTGAGTTCAGATCCGTGAGGTTGCAGCTGCTTTCTCTTCCCCTTCAGTTCCTGTTTAGAGTACTGGCTGCTTGAAGGGACGTGCTGTCTGCTGCACTAAATGTGTCTGTGTGATGGTAGTCGACCTTTTATTTTAAAAGCTTTGCAATTAAAAGTTTTTGAAGATTAATGCTAATAGTTTTTACTGGATTTTTTTATGCCAACTTTAATGTTAAAACGTGTTTTAAAACCAAATAAGTAATCAATTTGGTTTTCCATGCTATCGCGTTACATAACAAATTGTTACACAATTTTAATATGTCATATTAACAATATTAGGCTGAACAGTGACTTTTGTGGTAAAGATGTGAGTACATCATTGCTAGACACTGCTTTCCGAACTTAGCTTGGCCTCTGTTAAGTATAGTAGCATCTTTGAAAATCTTAATCATTGTCTTTTTTAAAACAACATGAAAATATGGCAGACTACATTTGAGGGGAAAGTTTGCTTTTTGTTTACCAAATAAATGTAAATAATAGGAAGACCTATTTGTAATGAAGAAATGCATATTTTTTCTGATATAACTTAGCACTTGCTTAAGCAAGCAGGATTTCTTTCCCTGTAGCGCTAATGCATCTTTAAGGTGGTAGATGTGAAGTGGTGTTTCAGGTATAGTTGCTTTTAAGCTTTCTTTTTTCCTTTCTAGGTTAAAGTTGAGACTGTGTTTAAACACAAAGTATTGTTTCTTTATTGCTAATAGAATGAGTTTGCAGCTCGTCTAAGTAAAATGGAAGCAGAACGTCAGAACTTGGCAGAAGGGATAACTGTAGCAGAAAGAAAGTATCTAGATGAGAAGAGACGAGCTGATGAGCTTCAGCAGCAAGTCAAAGTAACTAAAAACCACCTAGAGTCTGCAAAGCAGGAGCTGACAGACTACAAACAGAAAGCAACTCGCATACTCCAAGTAAGCATTTCTGTATTGATTTGTACGCTTAAATTTTTCAAGTGTTATGCTTCAAGTAATCTGTGGGTTTTTTTTTTCATGTGACCTGTAATATATTTTGGGGCATATCTGTAATCATAACCATACAGAACAGCTGCCAGTATGCATTTTGTAAATTTAAGTTTACAGATTAAGTAATTGAAATGGAAGTTCAGCTCCTGAGCTTTAGAAGAAGAATCTGGGTGAACATTGCCCTTATTATGCCACATCAGTCACATCTGTGTTCAACATTTGAGAGTCCAGTCTTAGGCAGGTAGAGAAATAGATGTAACCTACAGTTTGTTCCACACCCAGTACTCTTGAGTCAAGAATACTGCTCTTTTCTGCTTAAGGCTGAAGCAAAGCATATGATGGATACTTGTGTGAGCAGATGAAAATATTTGTATGTATTCTGAAAGTTTGCATGGGATTAGCACTATATAAACACTGGTAAAAGTAGGTGTTTTGTGCAGAGCTCTATGCTACTTAAGTTGTCAAAGATAACAAATCCAGATGTGGTCAGTTTGAGTTGTGTTAATAAAACTTAGCAAAATGTCAAAGGTAAAGGTGTCTGCTTAGAATAATTTATTCTGATATCCAAGGACAGGTTTTAAAATCACTTTATAAATACGAGAAGCATGAGATGACAAGTTGGTGTCAAGCTAACATTAGGTTGATTCTGAATAAAGTGATCCATCCTCTTTCTTAGAAGAGTTATTGTCTTATTTGGCTCTTATTTGTCTCTGTTAGCAGGCGAAAGAATGGACTGAAAGGTCGATTTTGTCCTTAATGTCTTTTAGTGCCTTCTCTCTTATGGTAGCTGGAAAGCCAAAATTTTTATCCATGGTATGTTTAACATTCAGGCACATTCAGGCTGTACTTTTCATCAGATGACACAGGCTTTCAGTAAATCCAGTCTCATGGAATACAGGAAGTCAGAAAATGATCAGTAGGGAAGCGTTTTAGTTTTAAAATGTGTAATGTCATTATTAACATGGCTAAAAACTTGTCCCAAGTAACAAATGATAGGACAAGAGGAAACGGCCTCAAGTTGTGCCAGGGGAGGTTTAGATAGGAAATTAGGAAAAATTACTTCACTGAAAGGCTTGTCAAGCACTGGAAGAGGCTGCCCGGGGTGGTGGTTTGGTCACCATCCCTGGAGCTGTTTAACAGAGATGTAGATGTGGCACTTGGGGGCATGATTCAGTGATAGACTTGGCAGTGCTAGGTTTATGGGCAGACTCAGTCTTAAAGGTCTTTTCCAACCAAATGATTGTATGATTCTAAAAGAGCAGATAAAACAGCTCTTTTACTGTATGTCTGTATTTGAATTTTAGAGCGAAGTAATTTTGGCATATTCTAGTTGAGCACTTGTTAAATATCACAATAAATTATATATTTATTTATTATTTCAGTCTAAAGAAAAGTTGATAAACAGCTTAAAAGAAGGCTCTGGTATTGAAGGCCTGGATAGCAATACTGCAAGCACAATGGAACTAGAAGAACTGAGACATGAGCGAGACACTCAGAGAGAAGAAATACAAAAACTAACGGGGCAAATACAACAGATGAGAACTGAGCTCCAGGTAGCTATGATTATATATACGCATATTTGTAGTTAACCATACACAAAGAACTGTTTTCTGTTATACTTTAGGGCTGTTGTTTCTAGTGTTTATTTGACCTAGTATTAAAATAAGCCAGCTTTGGCTCAGGGTAAGGCAAGGCAAGTGCTTACTGGTAAACAATTTATTTCCATGTTCTTTCTCACCACTTCAGCTTGTGATTGGAAGAATACTATAGATACTACTCTCTTCTCTTGCTGCTGTGTGCTTTTTTAGAGGAAAGCATTTCTTTCCAAACAAGTGTGGTGATTTCTGCAGACATCACCTGTATCTTTTTCTGCAAGGGCTACTGATCCTCAAAGGAACTGTAATCTGAGTCATCTGCTGTCATAATTGGCTCAACCCAGCAGTTGCATGCAAGCCTACTTTACACAGTCCTAGCCTGTAGACAGTAGAAGGGAAAAAGTGGAGGCTTTTCGTGTTCACAAAATGCATTTATTTTATTAATATGTTAATAAAGGATATTTGGTCATTTTATACAGAATATTTTTATTCAGCACATGCTCACCTTCATTTTCCTTTGAAACATGTTGCAGATACAACTTTTTTTTTGCTGTTACCAGTGACAGATAGCAGTATTGTTTAAATGCTAGTGAAATGGCAACATTTCTGTCCATTTCAGGATATGGAGACTCAGCAGGTAAGTGAAGCTGAGTCAGTGAGAGAGCAGTTTCAAGACCTACAAGAGCAAATAGTGGCACATAAAACGGCCAAACAAGAGGCAGAAGCTGAACTAGAAAGACAAAAACAGGTAAGGAATTCTGTAAACCTGACTGGTCTTATTTTAGGCCTCTTGTGGCATCATCACTAAAGCATTTGGCTTAAGAGAGCAGCTTTTGCAGTGTTCTGGTTATTTTTTTGTCTAGTATTCTGAAGAAATCCCTAAAAGTTTAATGCATGCCACTAAGCCAGACAAAGCACAGTCAATACTAAGCAGTAGACAGGACCTTGTGGATACTTCTGATAAACAGAGTTCTCATTGATGTATTAAAGAATAAGCCATATGGTTTATTTTTTAATTTAAAAATTACCCTAGGGAGTGTACAAAATTGATCATGATCTTAACTTTTATTCAGCCAGGGAAGAATCAAATAGGGATATAGTAACATTTGTAACTGTTGTTTATGTCAGGAAACTCAAATACTAAAAATGGTTGCTGTGGCACTTACTGTGCTCAATTACTAGAAGATTCAACTTGTAAAATTATGTTATTGTAGTACCAGTTCATAGATTTATTTTTTTTAATCCACTTGTTACTCAGTTCTGAATCTAAATGCTGTTACTTCCAAACTGCTCTGTAAAACAAATTGCTGGTATTAATGAATTATGTGACAGTCATCTTTTTAAGTAAACTTCCCCTTGATTTGAGCAGTTTTGTGCTAAAAAGAGGGTAAAAGAAGCAAACTCATGTTTCATGTGAACAAACATTGTTCAGTAGAAATTGGACAAATTTTTTGCACTCTATTAAAAAAATTCTCGGTAAGAAAAAGCTCATGTAATGTGTATTATTAATGAGGAGAGCCAGAGAGTACACTGTGTCTGCTAGGAACAATTTATCTTATGGGATTATCTGTCCTTCCAGAAATTACATTTTAATGAGATGCTAGCAGCTTGAACTAATTAAAAGGCAGAAGTTGAAGTCTACTCTTGATGGATAGCTGATGTTTATTTTAGCAAAGCAGATGTTAGATTGTAGTTTTTACTCCTGCCCTTTTAAATCAATACTACATATAGAAAAAGTGAGGTGACCTTAAAAAAGGCATTATCAGTTATTGCAGTAATTGAAGTATTCCTTCTGATGACACATGTTTACATGTGTTTTTAGAATAATTGTGGACACAATTACAGTCTGTTCTGTCTGGAAATTCCTTTGACTGTAATGTGTCTGAGATTGAAGATGGGAAAATAAGTAGAAAGTTAATTCTTGTACGACTGTTGTTTTGAAAGGAGAACAGAATGGCAGCTGAAGTAAGACAGTCTTCAAATCACTGTATCAATTTAAAACATAAGCATGACAGGTATTTACCTGAGAGTTAAAATAGCTGCTAAGTCATGATAGTAACAAAACCTATGGTTAGATTTGCTGTTCAGTAAATTGTCCCTTATTAATATTCCTTTTCCTTTCAAATATGTTAATTCATACTAAGCTTTCAAGGAAGATCTGTGTCATGCAAAATGATAGCTAAATAAGACAAGGATTTTTAAACACTTTTATGAAATGGTATCTAAGGTTGATGGGTTTATTTTGGGAATACAGATTCCCCCCTCCATATTTCCTAATCGTTTAAGTTACATTATTGACATCTTCTGAAGATAGCAATCTAACAAACTGTGAGTGTGTAAGGAAAATAAATTGTGGTCCAAATGAAATTGTATGACTCCTAGTAAACTAGTCTGGATTAATATTTTTATTGGGTCAGTCTTCACAAAAGAATTTGGTAAGTCTTTTATAGGTTGTGTCTTCATATTCAGTGCTCCCTCCCCGCCCTGCCTTCTAGCCAGACGCTTAACTAGTATTACATTTTTGTTTATATTTGATTGCAGCATATTGCTCTCTTGTTTCTACTGTGAAACTCTAGATAGAATGTCTTGAAATACCTGTACGTATAAGGTCTTTTATTTGCGATTGTGATAATGTTATAGGAACTCCATTATACTGAAGAAGAACTGTATCGAACAAAGCATACTTTGCAGAGCAGAATAAAAGACAGAGAGGAAGAAATTCAGAAGCTCAGAAATCAGGTACTATATATGTATAGAAAATAACTTTATCACGTTGAATTATGAAAACAGTAGCGAGAACTAGTAATTTGATTAAACTGTACAAAAGAAACAAAGGCTTTACTAATGAGTTACAGTGTACTTGTTTTCAATACAGAGTAGAATTTTGAGCAGAGGGAGTACAAGAAGGGGAATCGTGAAGTAGTAAATAACCTAATTTATGATTGCACAGGCTTTTGCCTTCAAGGGAAAAAAACCCAAGCTGTGTCCTAACTAGATCTGAAGGGGTGGTACTGGGTCAACATTCTTTTTGAAAACTAAAACAAGGCATTGGCTTCTCATTAGGTCATCACGATTCTTAACTAGGCATAAGGACATAAATAATGTCCTACAGACTCAGTGATCCATCTAGCCCACTGCTGTATCTTTGACAGTGGGAATGGGACCAGCTTGTGAGCCTGTCCACTTTCTTCACTCCCTTGTGCTCACTCTGCATCAGCAGTTGAATTAGGACCATTAGTATTTAAGTCTCTTACTAAGTCTCACTAGTATTCTACGGACTTATTTTCCCTGAATCAGTCTAACCCTTTTTGAACCTTGTGATACTTGCAAATTCTCACAGTCTTCTTGAGCAGCATGAAGGCATAGGCTTCATTTTGTGTAAATTACCTTAGTATAATGAAAAGTAGTCTGTATGTAGAGAAATTGATAGTCTAGAGTCAGCTATAGTCAGCTGTACAGTTATAGTGTTAGAGATTTGGAAATATTTGTGTTGTGATGCAAATTTTCTGAGCCTATTGGTAGATGATTCTTCTGGCATTGCTGGCTTTAGGACTATCGGCACCTGCCCTGGTGCATTGCATCCATTGTATTTGTGACAACTCACTTCTGTTTCCTGCCGATTCTGTTTTGTCCCCCTTGAAGCTACATCGTTGTGGTATATGATGCTACAAGTGGCTGAGGTCCAAGACTATAGTGAATAGATGAGCTACTGCACATATGGCTAATTTGGAGATTCCCATTTGCTTTAAATATTTTCTGGAAATTGAATTACATGATCCATGTCTTCATTGCTGTCCGTGCTGTGTCTGTTCGCTAGTATAATCATGTTTCCTGCCTCAGTGCTCCTCAGTTCTTCTGCAACACATACTGCATTTTCACCATTTTTTAATTTTTTTTTCAAACTTTCCTGTAGAATGGCATCAGATTCTCCCGGTTGGTACTGAGTTTTCCCTTCCTTGAAAACTTGAAAGCTTTTTATGTAGTCTTTTGTTTTGTGAAGTTGCAGGTATGATAGCCAGGCTGGATTATCTTGCTATTGTCATGCTTACCATTCAGACTCAATTCTGAGGTATAGCATTGATCTTTGGTCAAATGATTATACAGAAATATTCATGTGATTAGTGGTAGAAAACATGAATACATTTTTGCATATTTTTTTGTGTCACATAAAATCTTGTTTAAGCAACTGTCGAAATTAAGTTTCTTCTTTATTGTTCTCATTCATGATCATTTTGCTAGTAGTATCCCATGAAAATTCCACAATGAGGTAACGTGGTCCTCTGTTGTTAAGAGTTCTGTAATATGCTGGTTGGTCAGACTTGAAGCTTTTTCTGATTTTCTTTCTTTGCTTTTTTTTTAGCTCACAAACAAGGCACTAAGTAGTAGTAGTCAGACAGAATTAGAAAATCGGCTTCATCAGCTGACAGAAACACTAATTCAGAAGCAAACGATGTTAGAGAGCCTGAGCACAGAGAAAAACTCACTTGTCTATCAACTGGAACGACTTGAGCAACAGCTGAAGGCAATCCAAGGCACTAGTGCTAATGGACCTTCCATTAATATGGCAGGAATTGACAGTTCTGAAGGTAAAGAAATATAAAACTTAAACCTCACTTTTCTGTAGTTTAGACTTTTAAGTTTCATAGTGCCTTTCCCTGAAAGTCTGCGTTTGGAAGCAAAAAATAAAGGTGTAAATATGCAGCTTATGCCAGAGACCTTGTCAGCAGCAGCCACTATCATAAAAAATAGTTAAGTAACAGGTCCTTTTTGTGGGTAAATGACTTTAAATAAAGTTAATAAAGCCAATTTAATCTTCAATTCTCAATACTGTGGCACTTTTGGAACAATCGTATTTACAAAGCCTGTCAGGTGCAAATAAATCTGTCTTTTGTGGTTTAAACTGAATGTCCGAAGCAGGATACAGGTATTCCCCTTATAAAAAGGGTTTGGGAGGTAAGCAAGAATGAATTTCTTCCTTTTGAGAGTTGATCAGAGTTCTGATTGATATCAGCTTCCTCCTTGCTTTCTGTTTATCTTGAAAAGCAACCTAAATATGGTGATTCTGCTGAAGTGAGTTTGTCTGTACTGTGTAGCAGTCATCCTATATCTCTAGAAGAACCTCAGCAGTTGATCCATGGCTTTGGGATGTTTCATTTCAAAGACAAAATTTGTAGTTTTGTATGCATGGTGAGTGATTTCAAAAGCAGTGGACAATTCCTAAGAGGTGTAAAATGAGTTGATTCTCTGCTTCTGAAATACTTTTAAAGACATAAAGCAGGAGAACTAGCAAAGTTGAAATGTATTTCCTTTAGGCTTGTTTTTTACTTAACTTTATTAAGCTGAAGTTTATGATAACATCTGAGAATTGTTTTTTAATACAGTTGATATATAGTAAAAATGTAAGTAATGTAGAAATTTTCAGAATACACAAGTTAGTATCAGAAATGCTATCAGAGTTTTACTGTATGAGAAATTAAAGCAAATGTAGAAACTGAGTATCAAACTCATCATTTTATACACCTAATAGTAGAGTTATTACATGTTATAAGTGAATATTGATGTCCATCCAGTGAACTAAAATAAATTTTAACAATATACTAAGTAGAAGAAACGTTTGACTTGACTAAATTTTTACGTTTATGAAGAATTCTCCCCCAAAGACACACCCCTCTGCACCCAGCAAAATGGCACTCACAAATTAGATTAATCAATGGGTTTGTGTTATTTTTTATATATCTTTGTTATACATTATCAATTTATTATACTTAAGCCATCTTGACTGGTTTTAAACTAATGAGGTTTTTCCTTTTTTTCCCCTCCTTCAAATAGGTACTCGTATGCGTAATGTTCCTGTTCTGTTTAGTGACATGGATGCTAACATGGCAGGAATGTATGGGAGAGTTCGCAAAGCTGCCAGTAGTATAGATCAGTTTAGGTAAGAGTGTCCTAAGGAAACACGTTTTGTAATTGCTGGAATCCTTTCGCAGTTTTCAAGTGGCACACCTTCTGTTTCAAATTGCTTTTATGAAAGTAAAAGTGAAAAATAATGAAGCTAATACAGGAAGTACAGTGTAAACTACTAAATATTGACCTAGTTCACTTGTGCTTTCCTGATATTATATACTTGGGCATATACATTATATATGTATTTTTATACATTAATACATTAATGTATTTTTATACATTATATATGTATTAGTGGAAGAGTATCATAAGTGTTCTTTTACTCCTGTTCAGGCATCTCAAAGACAAGGTTCTGACCCAGTGCAGCTGTTTCCTTAAAAGACAATCTGCTTGAGAAATTAGTAAATAAAAATCATTCTGGATCCAGCAAAAGACCTGGATTGATCCCTTTTCTGAACAGTTACGTTAAATGTCAATATTAACAACAAAGGTCTGCTCCAAAACTTGAACAAAATACAAATAGAAAACAAAATTAGGTCATACTTTTAATCCCTTAACAGCAAGGTACCTTGATAGAATGTCCTTGATGCTTGTGTGGTACTTTCATTTCATTGTGAAGAATGTCAGGAAATACATAGTATATTTGTAAGTTTTAAAGCACCTCTACAACTCCTGAGTCTTAGCTTTTTTTCAAAACCTCTGAGCCTAGCATGTAATAGAAGAAAAAGGAGAAAATTTTATGGTCTGAATTCTGAATTTTCTCACTCTGTTTTAATGTCTTGAATGCAAAAATTCAAATCAGAAGTAAAGCTGTGTGTATAACATCAGCTAATATTCGTGAGTTTTGGGTGATTGGAATGAGGGGAACATGGATTTATTGTTAAGTGTTAACTTGTGCACTTCATTTTCTCTTGTGTAGCATTCGGCTGGGAATCTTTCTAAGGCGGTATCCCATAGCAAGAGTCTTTGTAATCATTTACATGGTGAGTAAGCTTCCTTCAAAGTAACTTTAATGCAAGATTTCTATTGCCAGTTTACGTAAAACCTTAAATTGCAAGATATTTGATGTTCAAAAGGCTATATAATTAACAACTTCCTGTAACTTTTTGTAAAGCACACCCAATAGTATTTTTTTAACAGCGTTTTGGAGTCATGTTGCTTGGCAATTTTCAGTTTTTCCTAGGAATCATAGTACAGTAGTCTTAGATGGCAGTTACACAATTGTCTTTAAAACACTGTAGAAGTTGAGTTTCAGTACTAGCGCTAAGGTTAACCAACCACACCTGCTTGCACTTCATTGAGGAAAATTACATTGGTTTATAGCTTTTTTTAATATTTGGCACTTCACTTTTGTTCAGTGACCAACAATCTCACTGCTCTAGAAGCTGAAAAAGTATCAAGACGAGTTTTTGTTTGCTAGACTTAGACAAGTAGTAAAAAGTTGTTCATCCATTGTTCATTGTCAGACTTGCAGTTGATAAAAATTGAATCCCTCTTTTTTCCACTGGAGGGCAGATGTCTGTCAGTTTAAGTGACCTGGGATAAGGTAGGTGTGCAGCCTGCCCTGCTTGAAAATATTCAGTGAGTTGAGCCTTTGAGTCTTTGAAATGAAAAAATGTTGCTTTAGAAGGCATAATGATTCTTCTGAAAAGAGTTTCTGAGAACAGCTATCGCTATTTCAGGATATAAAGCAGGCAGATGTGGATGAATAAAGGAAATTACAGTTTGCCCTTGCAATTGCTTCTTCCAGCCTATCAAGTACTGGAAGGAACAGGGCTATTTAATCCTAACCTCTCTCTCTCTCCCTATTCATGACTTAGACTTATCAATATATGAATAAAATGCTTTGTACCACAATAACTGAAGACTTACAGCACCTAAGGTGCTGTCTGAAATGAAACTCAGTTATGGTTGCAAAGGAGCTGTATATTGGGAATTCAATGGCAGTCACCCTTTTTCCTCTCAAAACATGACTATGACTATTGTAACTTGATTTATTTTTTTCTTAAGGAGATGTGGCTTATGTGTTCTGTTGGTTACCTCCCTTGTTGCAACCCCAACAATTTCTATTCTAATTGGATAATTTCAGCAAAATTTGAATGAGAATTAATATTCCTAAACAGTTCATAAAAATGCCCTGGATTGGTGCTTATGGTACAGAGTAGGAAAGCAGAACTCAGCTGTTTTACAGAGTCTGGTATCAGCCAGTTGGCATGGGAGCAGTGCCTTATCAGTCACTTGAGGCAAATCACATCATGTGCTGTCTGTGGGCTGGGAGCTGGATATTGAAGAGAACAACTGAACTTACTGGGGGATGGAGGAAAAGAGAAGCCAGAAGACAAATCTGTAGGCAACCAGTCTGCTTTATTTTTGCTGTTTATGTAAAGTCTTTAGCTTTCTAAGAGTGGCTTCTTCAGAACCTGACACAGCATTTCATTGTGCAAATAAGAATGCTTTTTTTAGGAGTATCTGGATGACAGGAAAAATATTTAGTAAAATTGTTTCTACAAAACCAGGTTTTATTAGCTCTCATTGAGAGCTCTCATATTTACTGCCGCTGCAAACAGTGATTGCCAGTGCTGATAAGTTAATTCTTTTCTTTTCCCAGGCATTACTTCACCTCTGGGTCATGATTGTTCTACTTACCTACACCCCAGAAATGCATCATGACAGTCCCAGTGGCAGATAGACTGAGAGAGGACCGTATGCTGTGCTAAAGTAATTTGGACTGGCAGTGTCTCTGGAGTAGTCAGTCCTGAAATATCAGCAAATTTTATCTCATGGTGGTTAGAGAGAGTAAAAACCATCATGCCTGATTTATCACTACTTTTGAAACACATGTGTAATACCGTATAGCTTTTTCAATTTACCGAAAAGAACATCACTTTCCTGGAGAAATAAAGCTGTGAAGTTAAGCTATGGTTAGTCTTTACATTTTACTTAGACCTTCTGGTGGCTGGTGTAAAAGATAAGGCTTGCACCTACAGAGAAATGCAAAGATTCCTTAAATTAGAGATACATATGATACAAGTTATTTGGGATCATACTGGTTGTGGGCTGTGGTCAGGTAATAAACTATACTTAGCAATTTAAATAAACTTTATTCTTTCTGGTTTCTTTCAGTCTGCTTTTGCACTTCTGTTTTTAACTTTGTAAATAACAGACTTTCCCTTAAAATATTAAACTGAAAAAAAGACGATGGATTGGTGCAATATCCTTTTGTAAATAAGTTTAAAAATAAAATATTATTCATTCTTCTTAGCTTTGTACTTCTAGTGCAATAGATGTATCTTCCCTACCAGCTCAATAGTGGGGCTTCCTATTTAAAAGCTGGTATTTTAGCTTTATTAGAGAGAGAGAAACAGACAGACAGAGAAAGGGTTTTGGGAAAAGGTTCAAACTCTTTAGAAATAATAGTGTTTCTTTTTGCACTTGAAATTTATATATTTTAACTGCATTTTCTTATACCTTTCTCATTACTGTGTCTTAATCAGATCTTTTATTCGTTGAAATATTTATTTTCTAAAGCTTTGAGTAGTTAATCAAAACTATTTCTGTACAAAAATTTATCAAAACACTGAAAATTTTCATGTCTTAAACACACGCCAAATAAACTAATAAACAAACCTCATCAAATGTTTTGTTGTAAAACCCATAATACCAAACCTACTGTAATAGTTCCGTTGTTAGACATTGACAGTTATCAATACACAAGAATGCAAGGTCTCTTTCTTTTCCAAAGAAATTTCTTCTTTTCTGTGTGGTGCTCAAAGCTGAGTAATGAGAAGATTACTAGAAGTCATTTGTCACTGCTGCTTGTAAGAGTATGGTTCGGTTTTCAAGTGACTTGAACACCATAAGCATTAGTCCCGCACACACAGTCTGTCATGCTAACTCCTATGGAAATGTTACAGTAGGCAAATGAGTATATTGCTGCTCTGGTTCAGATTCTACGGAGAAAACTGAAATGTTTTGATGAACTAAGTAATAAAAGAGAGTGTTTGCTTTAAGCTGTGTCCCTGCCCTCTGTCACATTTGCTGCACTTCATTCTAATTCCTGTTACCTGTTTTCTATTCTGATATAAAGCCACTTTTGAACAACCCTGGGGAAAGCTGACTCCTATAGAGAGAACAGGTAAGGTCAGTTAATCTTTTTCTGCACATGTGCATTTTTTTTTTTGTTTTGTTGAAAACTTTGGGTACTCCAGTATACTGTAACAATTTGGGGGAACATACTTAGTGGTATAAACCTCTTACGCATCATCTATTCTTTCCTTTCTACCTATGTTTTTCACTTTTTTTTTCTTTTTTAGTATTTGTTTAGAGATTACTTCTTGAAATCTCTACATGTCTTTATTTTTTGGTAGCTTACTAAAGTTACTATAGTGCTTCTAGAACTCTTTATCACAGATTTATATTTGTCAGTTCTTCCAGTTTTTATGCTAGAAGTCTTACACGGGTAAGCATGGAAAGACTCCTAACTTCTGCCTCTGAACTGGCAGAGGAGAAGGCTCTTGTGTTCCAGTATCAGTCTGGGCTTAGCTAGTGTTGACCCCTGTGAAGTCTCGAGTTGAGAATAATGTCTTCAACGCAGGCCGTGGAGTAGCATCAGTCTTGTGTCTTGACCTCTCTGTATTGCTAAGGTTCTTCTAGCTTAATTTGTCATTGGAGTGATGTACAACATACTTTTCTTGTTGCAACTTCAGTTCCCATCTTTACCATCTATTAATTTTCCTTTCTAAAAAATACTTGTATAAGAAGGGCACAGGTATTTGAGTACCTAATTATATTCTGATTTTTAAAAGGTGCAATGTTAGCAACCAAACTGTGAATCAGTATGCTTTCACCTAGTAAAGAATCTGGAAGTAGGCAGTGTGTAGTCGCAGTTCCTTGCCAGACAAAGGGCTATTCAGTGTGGAGAACAATGTGGCATGAGGAAACAAATGCTACTGTGTCACTAAAGGCTGTAGTGCAGTTTGTGTAAACACCTTTAATGCTCTTTAAGTCATAGAAGAGTATGAAAAGCCTTTATTATAGAGTTAAACTGTTTCAGACCTATACAAGGAATATAGAGAACTACTAATGATAGTTGTTTTTTAAACACACTGGAGTTTTGCCCCCATAATTCATTTTAATAAGTTGCACATGATGCAGCCTGAGAACACACAAGACTGATGGAGTCTACCTAAATATAAATGTCAAATTTTAAGTTAGAACAGTAAGATACACTTTCTGTCTCTAATTAGCAGTGTTGGGCTCTGATATCAACTGTATAGATTTGTGAAGTGTGCCACAGCTGTGGGTCAAAGGTGACATAAGGACACCATTTCGACAAGCGGCTCCTAATGGTATCAGGACGTTGCCTTACTGAACAGATGGCTTTGGCGAAAACAAGAAGCTTCTATTAGCCTCTATATTAAGTGACGGGAGGATATTCCAAGTGCCAAGTCTGTTCTTGTAGGGCTATCCTACTACTGGGCAGTTGAAGTCTACCCCAGCTTAAGAGGCAGCATTTAGGGGCTTTACAAATATTTTACAAATATTGAACCTATCATTCCATGCTCTCTAGCCTAGAGACAGAAATAAATGGTCATAATAACTCACAGAAAATAGGAATGTGTCTCCCAACTGCTTACTGCCTTGAGAGCACAATAGGCTATTGTGTGGCTGAAGAAAAGTCCTTTTCAATTTCTTTCCTTCTAGGACTGAAACTGCTTCAGGTGCCAAGCATAAACCTTGAAAGAGACAAAAAGATGAAAAATGAGGAAGAGAGGTTTGATAAGGAGCATCAGGTTATTAATTTGTATTTATTTCCCCCCTCCCTGTATGTGCTCAGTTTCCAGGCTGTGGTCAGAAGGACAGAGTGCCTTATGATACCTTTCTGGAAGGGGGTGAGAGCAGGCACCCCTCTGGGATGGCTGGGAACTGGCTTGAGAGGAGCAGCTGGCAAACCACAGGCAGGGGTGGGAGCTGCTCAGGCTTTGGAGGCTGCAGAGTGAGTCAGGGAAAGGTGGCAGGAGCAAGGCTACTCTTTATCTATTATTTTGCAGCCTAGAAAAGGCCTGTTGCTATCAGACGCTGGCCGTCTTCATAGACAGTGCCAGATTTTGGCTTCTGCAAAAGAGAGCTTTGTGTGAGTACTCACAAGATTCTGTGTAGCAGCAAACTCTTCTTTGTTACCTTGGTTTGCTGGCATCTGACCTCTCTGCTTTACCACTGTGCTAGATCAGCCGTATATATACAGACTCTGTATGAAGAAAGTGACTTTATTGCTTGATTGCAGATAACAAGGGGGAAATCAGAATTGCACAGCAATTAACTTACCAACTTCTCTTCAGTATAGATAAGACAGATGTTGCTTTACTACAGAGAATGGATTTCTTCACTTCTCTCCCTCTTTGCTGACTGATTGCAGCCTGATAGTGAGATTTCCTGTATTTTGCTAGGTATCTAGTTTTATTATTAATACAGAAAATTCACTAGAAATTCAATTGCTTTCCTCTGTATGTTACTGGCTTGCCCTATGGCTTGAGCATAGAAAGCTTTGACATGGAAACAGGCAGACAGGCATCAGTAACCAGAAGTTCTGAGAGCTAAATATTAGCTCCCAAAATTATCTACAGTATTTTAACAGGCATCCATGTGCATACGCTCACATAAGGAATCCTCTTAACCATATCATAGAATCATAGAATCACCAGGTTGGAAAGGACCCATTGGATCATCGAGTCCAACCATTCCTAACACTCCCTTAAACCATGTCCCTAAGCACTTCATCAACCTGTTCCTTAAACACCTCCAGGGAAGGTGACTCGACCACCTCCCTGGGCAGCCTGTTCCAGTGCCCGATGACTCTTTCTGTGAAGAATTTTTTTCTGATATCCAGCCTGAACCTCCCCTGGCGGAACTTGAGGCCATTCCCCCTTGTCCTGTCCTCAGTCACTTGGGAGAAAAGGCCAGGTCCCTCCTCTCCACAACCTCCTTTCAGGTAGTTGTAGAGAGTAATAAGGTCTCCCCTCAGCCTCCTCCAGGCTAAACAACCCCAGCTCTCTCAGCCGCTCCTCATAAGACTTGTTCTCCAGCCCCCCCACCAGCTTCGTTGCTCTTCTCTGGACACGCTCCAGAGCCTCAACATCCTTCTTGTGGGGAGGGGCGCAGAACTGAACACAGTACTCAAGGTGCGTTCTCACCAGTGCTGAGTACAGAGGGAGAATAACCTCCCTGGACCTGCTGGTCACACCGTTTCTGATACAAGCCAAGATGTCATTGGCCTTCTTGGCCACCTGGGCACACTGCTGGCTCATGTTCAGTTGGCTGTCAACCAACACCCCCAGGTCCTTCTCCTCTGTACAGCTCTCCACCCACTCTTCCCCCAGTCTGTAGCACTGCATAGGGTTGTTGTGCCCCAAGTGCAGGACCCGGCATTTGGCCTTGTTGAACCTCATGCCATTGGCCTCAGCCCAGCGGTCCAGCCTGTTCAGATCCCTTTGCAGAGCCTCCCTACCCTCCAGCAGATCCACGCTTCCACCCAGCTTAGTGTCATCTGCAAACTTGCTGAGGGTGCACTCAATGCCTTCATCCAGGTCATTGATAAAGACATTGAACAGGGCTGGACCCAGTACTGAGCCCTGAGGAACCCCACTTGTAACTGGCCTCCAGCTGGAGTTAACTCCATTGACCACCACTCTCTGGGCCCGGCCATGCAACCAGTTTCAACCCAGGAGAGTGTGTGCCTGTCCAGGCCAGAGGCTGACAGTTTCTGAAGCAGAATGCTGTGAGGAACTGTGTCAAAGGCTTTACTGAAGTCCAAGAAGACTATATCCACAGCCTTTCCCCCATCCAGTAGTTGAGTCACTTTGTCATAGAAGGCGATTTGGTTTGTTTGGCAAGATCTGCCTTTTGTAAACCCATGTTGACTGGGCCTGATCACCCATTTCTCTTGTATATGCTTCATGATGGCACTAAAGATCACCTGTTCCATGACTTTCCCCAGCACTGAGGTCAGACTGACAGGTCTGTAGTTCCCCGGATCCTCCCTGCAACCCTTCTTGTAGATGGGCACAACATGAGCCAGCCTCCAGTCTAGTGGAACTTCCCCAGTCAGCCAGGACTGCTGGAAGATGATGGATAGGGGTTTGGAAAGGACATCTGCCAGCTCCTTCAGTACTCTTGGGTGGATATAGTTTCCTTTCAAATATACACTCATTAATTAAATACGTATCTTACGATACCCAATGTTGGGCTGCTGGCAAAACTGAACCTCACCACTGAATTCCACAAACAGTGGAATAATCTTTCAAGCTCCCCCTGTTTAATGTTGCTTCCTGCCAACATTGCTTGTGCATCAAGGAATAACGGCAAGTTGTTTGGAGTAAGTATCCAATGCTACAGGCAGCTCAAGGAACTGGGGGAATTGTGGACTGTTGAAGAGATCCAAGGCATAAATGAATCCAGGTCGGGGGAAAGCTTGGGCTGAGAGCACAAAGACAGTTTTCAGCTTGGAGGGGAAAACCAAAAGCTGCTGATGGAAGACTAAAAAACTCTACTAATGATGTGGTTAAAATTCTAACAGGTCAAATCCTCATGTAAGGGATTCCTTGTGAGAAAATGAAAAGGTAAAAAAAGAGAAGGAATAACCTTTTTGTGTCATGACTTAGACTTTTCTTACCAAGGAATCAGAAGCATGGATGAGCGTTCTGTGTAAAACTGAGCTTTCATAAGCTGGAATATAAGTCTTTTCAGACAAGCATTGCATGTGCAGCTTTTCATGTTTCCATGTTGAGTTTGAACCAGGCAAATTGTATTTTGAGTCCACATTTGTTGAAGAGAAACTGGAGGAGGGCACAAATAAACAGGAATTTGAGCTCTGTAGCAGCAAGTGGATGGGCTGCAGGTGTTTTGCAAAATCAAACAGGTGTGTTTGGTGGAGGTCTGTAATAAGAAAATGATGTTCTTATTCACTACAGCTACCAAAGCTGTAATTAATCATTTGCAGCAAAATACTTGATATCTTTACAGGAAAGATCTGGGCCTGGATGAACAGGGTAGATAGAATTTTGTTCTTTTCATGCAGAAAAGGAGTCTGTTTTGACAGTGAAGAGGAACACTATTAAAGCACTTTCTCCAGTCTTGTGCCAGTGTATTTGGTATTTTTCTCAAAAACTTGCACAGGAAATATCACCTTAACACTAGTGTCTTGCAACAACCTGGAATGGAGATAACTTCTATATGCAAATTCAGGCACTAATTAAGTCCTAATTTGTTCTACTAAAAAAAATAAGAAACTTGTTGAAAGCACTTGTGTTGATATATTTACTGTCAAGAAAATATAATAATTCACAATTAGTGTTTAATTTGTAATTAGAAAACATATTCTGCTGCATGAGAGATGGGAAAGGTCAGTTTTCTGCCCAAAAAGGTACGTACTCAAGGAGACCCCTGGCTGTGAGTGTGCCATATCCATTGCAGTATCTTCTGGGCCCTGCTAACTTAGCGGGCCATGACCTTGACCTTTACGAGACACTCAGCTGGCCACAAGCTGTTCATATACGAACCTTTACAGCCCTTACTTCAGAAAAGCAATGAAGCTTTTGCTTTTGCAGAGCTGCATCTGCACCCAGAGAGCCATGCAGATGGTGGAAGGAACCTTGGTCTGCAGCTGTGTGGCTGTGGCTCCGGCTCCATGGGGACTGGCTTCCTCAGGTTGTGCCAGACCCTGGGCAGCCAGTCTGGCATTGCAAAAGCGAGTCACTCCGTCATGCTGTCACAGGAGCAGGAATGGCTGCCTTGTGCCCAGCAGTAGGATATCAAGGTCCAAGATGCACCTGGTTCATCGGTGATGTGTGGGGCCATGAAACCTTACCTTGACAGGAGGAGGTCTAATTGCACATAGTATTTTTGCAGGATCACGGCTGGGGACATTGTCCAAACTTCTGCTTCCAATCTGGAAACCAAAGCAGTGCTGCCTTTGGAGGAGATGGGGCTGATGCTACCCATGTGGCTGGATCCAGGGGCTGAACACCCACCAGGGCTGGGTACAGCTGAGGTCTGTTTGAGGGCCAAAAACCCTGCCTCTGCCTGCAGAGTTCACGGAGGGAAATAAAGGTTGTCTGAGGACTGAGGGCCCGGCTTTGCAGCCAGAACAGATATTTCCATAGGCATAAAGCAGAGCTGTGTGATCACCTGTATCAGCTATACATGAGTATTTATCATTAATCCAAGGTCATTGAAAGCATTGGTTTGAACTTCCTGCATCTGCTGCTTCCCAAGGGTTCACACAGATATCAATTATGCAACAAAAGACTTTAACAAAAGCAAGTGGTGCAGCTGCTGCTCTGGTAGGGGCTGTGCACTCACAACCTGGTTGGGCTGTAAACATAGCCAGTGGTGGAGCCTGCTGCTGCTGAGTCTGGGCAAGCACTGCTTTGCTCCAGTTTTGCCCACCTCCAGTGTCATGACTTGGTGGGATGAGTGGATGCAGCCACCTGCTCGTGGTGCAGCCAGAGAAGTGTGTGGTGGGCTCGTACCTCAACACGTCCATAATGGGTGGATGCCTCTTCAACAGGCTGACTCCTCAAAAGCTTGCACTCATCTGTTTTGCCCCTCAAATCTTATAGCTATTAGTGTACCTGTTTATTTTTTTTTTAACATAAAACCTGGGAAGCTTGGTGTTTTGGGAGGGGAGAAGAGGTTGAATCAAATACTTGTTCATCTTATTCCCAAAATGTCTTGGTGTGAGATGTTGCAATGCAGTTTTATTAATTATTCCCCAAGCATAACTGTTGTATCTAAAGCCAAATACTTGACAATGAGTGGGGAGGAGACTAAAATGAGCTCAGCTGTGACACAGGCAAAGTTTCTGGAAAGGTCAGAGCCAGATCACAGCAGTGGTATAATCCAGCAGTTAATGATTTCTTTGCCTCGGTTTCCATTTGCATGGCCAGGCAGTTTCAGGCATCTGGTGGTCTCTCCAGTTTCTGGAGTTATAGATAAAAGTCTTTAAGTCTTAGCAGCTTCCTCTCATTTTGTTCTCAAAAATTACCTTGCCTTTACTTGCAAGTCCACAAAATACTCCAGCCCCCTCCTTTACAAAAAGAAAGTACAACATTTCATTGTACTGATAATGTGTTTAGGTCAGCAGCAGTATGGAGGTATCCATCTCTGTGCACTTTTTTCCCCCCTAGGAATCTTTTAAGTAGAGTGATGAGGTGTTTGCAGCAGTCTTGTTCACCAATAGAACCTGGGTTTCTGTCTTGATTGGTGCTGGGAAGGGGAAATCCATGTGTCATCACATCTGCCAAACCAACCTCAGAAACCCGACACCAGCCTCAAGACGTATGGAGCTGCTGAAACCCAAGGTTTCTGAGCAATACCCTCCCCAACATGTCATCTGATGATCCCTCAAGAGGGCTGCACTTTGCTTAGCATTTCAGATATCTCAAGGCATCTTCTAAGTGTGTAAGCAGAAATTCTTTTGAGATTTTGGCCTTATCATCTGAAGTCCAAGCCAATGTATTCCCTGCCCTAAGGGCTTATGTTTGTGAAAAGTGATTTCTCAATGCTTGACCGTGAAAAAGTTATGGCAAGTGTTGCCTTGGTTTCAGTAACTAATGCCAAGGTATTAAAAAAGAAATCTGGTGGCATGTCATTCTACCTGAGCTGAGGTTAGGCTTGGGTATTTCGGTTTCTCCACTCTGAGCTGATGTTATCAGTTCAATGATTTCTCATGGCCTGGAAACTGCAGTTTGTCAGAGAATAAAGACAGAAATTGTTTGGTTGAAAGTGTGACAGACGTATGACAAGATAAGATCCAAGTTTGTGTTTAGGATGAAGTGTCTCTAGAGGCAACCAAGGCAGAAGTGGGCAGGATGTCAGCAGCAGGGTCCAGGCTGCATCCTCCAGCTGTGACCTCTGCAGCAGCTAAAGTTTCACAGATTACAGCGAGCCTGTGAACTTGTCAGGAGAAGTCCCTGCAGACTGGAAGAAGGGTAACATGCTCATTTTTAAAAAGGGTAGAAAAGGCGACCATGAGAACTGCCGACCTGTCAGCCTCACCTCTGTGCCTGGGAAGATCATGGAACAGATCCTCCTAGAAGCTATTCTGAAGCACATGGAGGACAGGGAGGTGATTAATGGCAGCGAGCATGGCTTCACCAGGGGCAAATCCTGTATGACCAACTTGGTAGCTTTCTATGATGGGGTAACCACAGCAGTGGACATGGGTAAAATGATGGATGTGGTCTATCTGGACTTCTGTAAAGCCTTTGACATGGTCCCCCAAAACATCCTTCTCTCTAAATTGGAGAGATATGGATTTGATGGGTGGACGGTAAGGTGGATAAGAAACTGGTTGGATGGTCATATTCAGAGAGTAGTGGTCAATGGCTTAAAATCCAGATGGAGATCTGTGACAAATGGTGTCCCTCAGGGGTCCATACTGGGGCCGGGGCTGTTCAATATCTTTATCAATGATACTGACAGCGCAATCGAGTGCACCCTCAGCAAGTTTGCAGATAAAATCAAGCTGAGTGGTGTAGTTGCCACACTGGAAGGATGGGATGTCATCCAGAGGGACCTGGACAGGCTGGAGATGTGGGTCTCCGAGAACCTCATGAGGTTCAAAAAGGCCAAGTGTGAAGTCCTGCACCTGGGTCACAGCAATCCCCATTTTCAGTACACGATGGGGGATGATGTGCTTGAGAGCTGCCCTGCAGAGAATGACTTGTGGGTGCTGGTCAATATGAAACTCGACATGAGCCGGCAATGTGCGCTCGCAGCCCAGAAGGCCAACTGTATCCTGGGCTGCATCAAAAGAAGCGTGGCCAGAAGGTTGAGGGAGGTGATTCTACCCCTCCGTTCCTCTCTTGTGAGACCTCACCTGGAGTATTGTGTCCAGTTCTGGAATCCTCAATGTAAGAAGGATATGGAGCTGTTGGAATGGTTCCAGAGGAGGGCTACAAAGAGCACCTTCCCTATGAGGACAGGCTGAGAGAGTTGGGCTTGTTCAGCCTGGAGAAGGCTCAGAGGAGATCTTATAGTGACCTTCCAGTGCCTGAAGGGGGCCTACAGGAAAGCTGGAGAGGGACTGTTCATAAAGGCTTGTGGGAATAGGACCAGGGGGGACGAGTACAAACTGGAGAGGGGCAGATTTAGATTAGACATTAGGAAGAATTTCTTCACCATGAGAGTGGTGAGGCACTGGAACAGGTTTCCCAGGGAAGCTGTGAATGTCCCATCCCTGGAGGTGTTCAAGGCCAGGTTGGATGGGGCCTTGAGCAGCCTGGTCTGGTGGGATGTCCCTGCCCATGGCAGGGGGGTCGGAACTACATGATCTTTAAGGTCCCTTCCAACCCAAACTATTCTATGACACTATGATACTATGACAGTGACAGAACATCCCCAGTGGTGGACTTTCCTAAATATGGGTGTCCTGACTCCTAGGGAAACGGGGTAAAATGGTGAAGGAGGAGCCCATCCTTCACAGGACTGTGAGGCCCATCTATTCCACTTAGTTAGGACCAGCTGGCTCTGGCTTTTAACAGCAACATACCCACTTAAATTACTGGTCGGCAAATGATATTTTTCTCTCTAGAATGAAGTAAATGTGTATTTTATCTAGCTAATTAATCTGAGGGATAGAGCTAACATGATTACTGTGTTCTTGTTGCCCTTGCTCCTGTCAATATGGCCATGTGGCATTTGTATCTCAGAGCCTTTATTAAACTGGTTTATTTGTAAGCAATCAAACGAGGAATATCATAAGGATGATTTTGTTCAGGCTGTCACCTTTACCCAGCACTAACAAGCTATGAAATGGCACTGCCTTTTATTGTCTTCCTATCTCTGTAAACTTGCTTTTATTAAAAAAAAAAAAGCAACTCTTAAATAAGCAAAGGGGAACGGGCTTGGAAAATTCTACAGACTCCAAGGTGCTTCTCTGTTTTTCCTTAGCAGGAACAAACACCACCCGTTCCCCCTTTCCCACACACCAAACCTTTTTATTAATACTGCAGGAAACATGAGTCAATCTGCAGCTTTGTCAAGACACAGACAGGAAATTTAGGTGCTTGCATTACCAACTGCTACTGTTTGTTATTTTTTTTCCCCTTAGATCTTGATAGTATAGTCCCTTAGTACAGGCTGTTTCTTTGAATATAATGACTAATAAGACAGTCAAAGCTGCTTTGGCATTAAAGCGTCCTTGGACATGCAATGAGTTATCAGGAAGAAAATGCTGTATGTTATGGGAGGCTAAGAGAAAAGAGGTGAGAGAGTGTCTGAGCTGTAGCTCTAGCAAATCTTATCCGTAAGCATCCATTTGTTTTATACCGCATCTCCAGTGACCGAGAAACAAAGCCCTCCCATGTCCTTTTCAGTCAGAGCTGAAGTCAAGGTGTGACTTGCAATGGGTCACTGTTTTGTCCCACTCACAGTCGGAGGCTGGGGACTGGAGCAGGATATGGGCAGCTGGCCTGGACGTAGCGCCCTGCTTTTTCGGTTGCAGACTGCCTGGCTTCAGGCACAGCTGCAGTACCGTGGCCACCCACATAAGCCACAGCCTCATGGTTTTTTTTCCTAGTGGTTGAAGTGTTATGGGTTTCAGTGTGTGTCTTCCAAAGGCTGAAGCCCAGGCACCTCAGGGTCGTGAGCCAGTCGCACCACCATGGCAAGCATTGCAGAACAGCAACAGCCTAGCAGCTGGTACACTTGAAAATCTGGGGGTTTTTTTCACAAGCTTTGAAGGTTTTAAGGGCTTGCTCAACACATTATTTTTTGTTTTCCATACAGGTTTAGATAACAACTGAAATTACTGTTTAGTGCAGCACATGAGATTTTTGGAAATTATCATTCTGTCTGCTCAAAGGTTTTAAATGTTCACAGTAGGGTAAATTAATTCTGTATTTTAATACCAGAAAGATGCAATGGTCTTAGCCAGTGTGAGCTGCTTGCCCAGGTTGAGCAAAATGACCTGGCCCACCATGGGCTGGACGACCGAATGGCCATCTCTGGTTCTCATGGGGGTTGCACCTTGTAAAAATAAAATAAAATAAAATAAAATAAAATATTACCTTTACAAAGCCTTCTTATGATCACCTCTTTCACAATTAATATCTTAGTTTTCCAGATATATGCAGATGTGCACAAAACCAACAGAGACAGTGTTGATCTCTGCACCATCCTAAATACAATTCTATATAAGAATAATTTCATAAAGCTGATAAAACCAGCACACTTTTATTTACTAGTGCTGAAGTAAAACGAGTCAGGATGACATAGATGTTTAGATTTTTGCTCTGCATAGTACAGATATCCTGCGTGAATGTCTAATGTGTCTTAGGATGTTTTAATTGGAAAGAATAGTTCAGCCAAAAGATTTATGTCTAATGTTCTGACAACACAAGCGTTATTTTCCTAGCATGAGCCATGCTCCCCTCTGCTTTCAGGTGTGACACCTGTATGTAAAGAACACATAAGCTGTTTAGCACACTGCACAATGAGACATCTCCATGATATGTGCCCTGCTGCACTCATTGCCGAGCATGGGTGTAAAGACGAGATGGTCTAACATCTGCTGGTGTGAGGAGGCGAGAGCAGAACTGTGCAGACCCAGGCTGAAAGGTGATCTGCCATCCCAAGTACCGCGAAGGGATGATGTCTTTATGTCCACTACAGCACCTGATCTTGCTGGATGACTGTGATTATAAACCCAGGGGTTTAAAGGAAGGGTGGCTCCAGGGCTGCTTACACACCATCATGGCTCTGTTTGAGCACTATCCACTGATTGTTGGCAAGAAGACAACTGGATCTTCTCAACCCTGTTGCAGAAGTGTGGCATGAGAGCTGGGAAGAATATAACTTCCTGGCTGTGCAGCCTCTTAAACAGAAATTATGTCTACATGTCAAATTCAAAGAAACAACAGCTTATTTCTGAAATGCCAGTGCCTTTTCATTAAAACTATTCCTCTGAAGGGCTGAAAACTCCAGTGCAGTAAAATACCATGTTACAGGAGAAAGTGGGACTGACTTTACCATAAATTATTTCCTCCATTCATCCAGCCTCAGGTCATTGTCGACACAGGATCAGGTAAGAGAGACAAACTCTCTCTGAGAGAAGTCTAATCACCTCTGAAAAAGCAGCAATGATGGCAGTCATTTAAATAATTAAAGGAATTAGTTAGGGCACAGGAGAGGAAGATAAACTGTGATGGAGATTCTTAGGATCCTGTAACTTTCAGTCTGGATCATTGATCAAGAAGGAAAACGAAAAGATTCTGTGGTGTGTATCTGTCTGGTCTACTCTACATAAAAACTGTGATGTTCCTGGTTGCAATACTAGTATAACATGCTCCTCTGCTTGAAGAAGCAGGTCAGCTGTGTTGAGCAAATTGTCCTGAGTGATAGGTTTTGAGGAAGAACAATGATCTGGAGGCCGAAGTCCAGCCACATGCACTGGACATTGGAAGGCTGAGTTTATCCTTGGTTAATAGCCTCATCTGTTTCTGACCTTTGTGCCCTTTAGGCACTTAAGGATAGGGTCTGTCTCTTAAACTTGTTCAACAGACTTTATTTCAACTTTATTCCCTCATGATGCTGAAAGAAACTAGCAAACATCTACCTGTCATGATTTTAATCGTATTCCTTACTTGGAAAATGACTGTCTTCTGTATTGCAGAACCTATGATTTAACAATATAAACGAGGCAGAGAATGGACATGACTTTCTATACTGTTAACAGGCACCTTGATGCAGAATTTCCCAGTAAAAGATAATTTTCTCTGAATACTTGATTAGCATGAGATTATTATACTCTTCCAAAGAGATCATACTTTTTCTTGTGCTGTTTTTGAGGAGTGAGACGGTGGCAGCTGGTATTCTGGAGCACCGCTTTCCTGAGAAGCTGACTTCTAAGATCATTCTGAAGGGCTATTAAGCACATATTATTGCTCATTGCTACTATCTATTCTGACTTCAAATTAATTCTAGAGTGCTTCATGTAATCTTGGCAGGTGGTTTATCCTGAATAGGTATGACTTGCCTAAGCCAGTCTGAGGACCTACATAATTCTTTTAAAAGTCACTGCTCTGAGACACATTTAACACTCCCATCTAATCCCAAATCTTGAATCCTTTAGCCCCAGCTGCTTAGCCCAAATCCTGTCTTTCCAAACCAGCACCCAGCCTCCCCTTCGTGTTGTCATCCAGAAATATGAGCAGACTCAAAAGCAAACACAGGGATCTCCCTCTTTGCACAACACAGAGGTAAACCGTGGAATTTCTTTCCCCAGGATGTTAGAGATGCCAAAAACTTACATGGCTTCAAAATTTTTGGCTCATTCTTAGAAGAAAAAAACATCAAGGTCTCTTAAACCAAAACCCACTGTTCCTGGTGCAGGGAGTCTCTGCGCTGCTGATCACTGGAAGCACCAGCACCATGTGGTTATCCCAGTCTCAGATATTTCCCCGAACACCTAGTTTGAGCTGCTGTCTGGGGCTTTGGTTTTGCTGAAGGAGAGCATAAACACAGCCTGTGCTTCCGCAGGCCGTGCAGCCTAGTGCCATGTGTCCAGTATCAAGGACAGGTTAATGAGCTATGCAGACTTCTGGGTTGACTTAACATGGCTTCTCTTACACAACAAGGGTGCTAGTATGGGTCCTGGCACTTTACAAAGTCCTACCAAGAAGGCTGCTGCCTAGTCACAGGGCGGAGCAGGTTGCAGACCTCCAGAATCTTAAGCAGCCACCTGCCCTATATATGTCTGTGAAAGCTCTGCCAATGGAATATCTACTGCTACCAAAGAGGCATTGGTGGAGGCAAAAGCAGCCTGGTGCCAGCTGCTCATATTTTCATCTAACTAAACAGACTGGAAAAGAATTACTGAGTTGATACTAACCACTTTCCCCCTTTGAAAGTTGATCTTACAGCCATCAATTGCATGTTAAGAGAGGGGCACATCTATGAGAGGAGGTTTTCACAGGCTTCCCTTTATTCTGAGCTCCATCATTACCCCCGTTTGAATAGCAGTCACATACATGTCACCACGATTCTTAATCCGCTCGCCATGATCTGCTGCAAAGTGTGCCACCCACATGCTCATCCTGGCTGGATGACTCATGGCCTCCCTCCTCCTGGCTCACCAGCCAAGACTGCAAACACAGGAAAGCAGGGAGCCAAACTCCCGCCCCTCCTCAGCAGCAGGCCTGAGCACCCACAGCCTCCTAAGGTTTTGGCATCTCAGTGTGTACAGAGATCTAGGTTCAGACCCTTGTAATGGAGAAAAAAATAGAGAGGGTAGCACTTGAATTACTTTGAGAAGCAAATAGTGTCAGGGAAAAGGGATATTTCCAGTTGCACACCATTGTGGAGCAGTGTGAAGGGTACAGATCAGCGGTGAACTGCAAGTCTTAATGTGATGTTATATGGCTCATGCCGTACATGTGGAGGAAACATCTTACATCTTACAAAACTGCAAGAGCAAGAGTAGAGCTGTGACTTGGAGAGGCACGGCAGCCTTTCCTGGCTGTGTGATGATCACATTATGCTTCCATGAGTTGGTGGGTGATGAAGCTGGCAGCAGCTAATCACGGTTGGACGTGGTTCATGGTGTTGAAACCACTGAGAGGTTGTATCTGGAGGTGCCCACGTGAGCCCCCACAGTAGGTGATGAAGCAGCCCTGTCCTGGGATGGATCTCCAGTGGTGTCCAGCACCCAAGTCACGTGAGAAGAGGTCCACTTTTCTCAGGGACTGGCTACTTTTGAGGAGGCATGGAGGAGTAATGTAGGGCTTATATGGAAACACAGAAAAGTCAAAGGGCCACACTCTGACAAATTTTCTGTTGCCTCAATTGAAAATCTGCATAATATGAGTGCCTGCAGGTCTGGGAACATTTTGGAGCCAATGCAAGGGGGGCAGCTTCCTTCTGTGAGCTACTCTGCTCTCTCTTATGTCTGACCTAAAGTTAGGAAAAGCCCAAGTCACTGAGTTTAAGCACAACTCAGAACAATTTCTGCTTCCATTGTTGCGATGTGTATAATCAAAATGTGGAACAGTCAATGGTGAACCATGGTTGTAACAGCTTAAATCACATGGTCATCTTTATACTTGGCAGCTCATACCTATGTCCTAAGACCAGCATCAACTCTAGAAAAGGCTTGAGCTCCAGGGTCAAGGCAGTCAACAGCTCTGATCAGGCTGAAAGTGCTCATTTTCATCCACCTCAAAGCCAACAGACACAAAAGCCAAAGAAACAACCCCCATACTCAGAGCAGTGATCTGTGCCCTTGCTGTGTCCCCCTGTGCTTGCATTATCATACCTTCACAAGTCAGACCACAAGGCTAGTCTGCTCAGGTGCAGGTGGAACATATCATGTAGATGTGCAAAGCTGAAGAGCCTCAGGCTGGCTGCCACTCACTGCTCTCTGCCAGGTTCCTGCCTCTCTCTCTGTCTTCAAGGCAGCTGCAGCCATTTGACAGTCTCCAACATGGATGCATCATTCATCATCCAGTGGCAGCAAGCTGCCCACTTTTGGCATGGCTGGTTGAACGAGCTGCCTTGTGGCACGAAAGGATGTAGGCAGAAGTGATATGTGCTCTGCTCTCTTCCCTCTCTGCTGTGTCCCAGTGTCAGGTATTACTATGCTGTCCTGTCCACCACTCCATGTATCCCATTAAGTACTTGCTTCTGGCCGGCCTTAGGAAGCTGTTGCACAGCAGAAAAGTGAAGGAGATAGCAGAGTGTGGGTGAAAGATGCAGCCATAAGGCTGTGCTCTCAGGGGACTGTAAAACTAATCCATTGCATTATATGGCTAGGGATCCTCTTTTGACCTTAAGAAGTAAGAATTGGAATGCTAAAGCAAAGAAGAAAACTCCCTGACTTAAGCATGAGCTCATTAGAAACTTACTGATAGTAGCTCAGCCATATTTGGGGTAGAGGGCAGTGACCCCAGCACGGCTTTGGAAGGGACCTGAGTGACTGGCAGCTCAGCTGGAACACTCTAATTCCCCACATTAACCAGCACTCTAGGTCTGCCATGTGTTGAGTCCCACAGCCATCCAGCAAAGTCATCTCACAGAATTATCTGCAGAGACAAATAAAAATGTAGACCTTGACATGAATTTGTTGTACATTAATTCAGTCAGGCCTTGGAAATCACACTCTAGCTAATGTGCCAGCAGCCCCTAGAAGGTCACAGATCTGGACATGAGCAGTGGTGACTGTGACTTAGCCTTTCTTTGGATTTAGCAAACTATTCTGCACAACTGTTCACTTAGTTGCTGGAGCTCTCATAGGAAAAACACCCTAACGAAATTCCACTTCTGCAGCAACATATCCAAGATAAGAGCTGAGAGGCTTATTGCTCACATTGCTGGGGAAAACAGGTAAAGATAATTTGCTAATTTATTGTGTCCAGCTAAAGTACACAGCTTGAGTATTAGCGCAGTGGAGGTTCCTGCTCATGTCCTCTGCACTGATAGATATCTGGCTCCACTTAGCATGGGGCACAGCAAGTCCTGGCCAGAGTTCAGAAATTGAGGCACCCAGAATCTAGGCTGATTTTTTAAAAACATATGGTTTAAGTTATATTAACCTGTCTGCAGCAGGTTCCCTACCTGTCAAAAAAGAGTGTGGTACCTGCATGCTAATGATATGGTAAATTCCTGCTGCTATTACATTTGAATAATGCAACATTTGGAATGCTGTGGAAAGTAGCTTTTATAATTGCAGGTTGTTTTTGCTAGAGGAAAGACTGGGAATGGAGTTTGGCATTTCTCTGCCATATCCCACTGCTTTGCCAATATACCTGACGTCCTGCTACCCACAATGCCAGTACGTCCAGACCACAAGACAGAATCACAGAATCACAGAATCACACAGAATCACAGAATCACAAGGTTGGAAAGGACCCATTGGATCATCGAGTCCAACCATTCCTAACACTCCCTAAACCATGTCCCTAAGCACTTCATCCACCCGTTCCTTAAACACCTCCAGGGAAGGTGACTCGACCACCTCCCTGGGCAGCCTGTTCCAGTACCCAATGACTCTTACTGTGAAGAATTTTTTTCTGATATCCAACCTGAACCTCCCCTGATGGAGCTTCAGGCCATTCCCTCTTGTCCTGTCCTCAGTCACTTGGGAGAAGAGGCCAGCTCCCTCCTCTCCACAACCTCCTTTCAGGTAGTTGTAGAGAGTAATAAGATCTCCCCTCAGCCTCCTCTTCTCCAGGCTAAACAACCCCAGCTCTCTCAGCCGCTCCTCATAAGACTTGTTCTCTAGCCCCCTCACCAGCTTTGTTGCTCTTCTCTGGACACGCTCCAGAGTCTCAACATCCTTCTTGTGGTGAGGAGCCCAGAACTGAACACAGTATTCAAGGTGCGTTCTCACCAGTGCTGAGTACAGAGGGAGAATAACCTCCCTGGACCTGCTGGTCACACCGTTTCTGATACAAGCCAAGATGCCATTGGCCTTCTTGGCCACCTGGGCACACTGCTGGCTCATGTTCAGTCGGCTGTCAACCAGCACCCCCAGGTCCTTCTCTTCCGTGCAGCTCTCCAGCCATTCTTCCCCCAGTCTGTAGCGCTGCATAGGGTTGTTGTGCCCCAAGTGCAGCACCCGGCATTTGGCCTTGTTAAACCTCATCCCATTGGTCTCGGCCCAGCAGTCCAGCCTGTTCAGATCCCTTTGAAGAGCCTCCCTACCCTCCAGCAGATCCACACTTCCTCCCAGCTTAGTGTCATCTGCAAACTTGCTGAGGGTGCACTCAATGCCTTCATCCAGGTCATTGATAAAGACATTGAACAGGGCTGGACCCAGTACCGAGCCCTGAGGAACTCCACTTGTAACTGGCCTCCAGCTGGAGTTAACTCCATTGACCACCACTCTCTGGGCCCGGCCATCCAACCAGTTTTCAACCCAGGAGAGTGTGCGCCTGTCCAGGCCAGAGGCTGACAGTTTCTGCAGCAGAATGCTGTGAGAAACTGTGTCGAAGGCTTTACTGAAGTCCGAGAAGACTACATCCACAGCCTTTCCCCCATCCAGTAGTTGAGTGATTTTGTCATAGAAGGTGATCAGGTTAGTTTGGCAAGATCTGCCTTTTGTAAACCCATGTTGACTGGGCCTGATCACCCGGTTCTCTTGCATGTGCTTCATGATAGCACTCAAGATTACCTGTTCCATGACTTTCCCTGGCACTGAGGTCAGACTGACAGGCCTGTAGTTCCCCGGATCCTCTCTGCAACCCTTCTTATATATGGGCACAACATCAGCCAGCCTCCAGTCTAGTGGAACTTCCCCAGTCAGCCAGGACCTCTGGAAGATGATGGATAGGGGTTTGGAAAGGACATCCGCCAGCTCCTTCAATACTCTTGGGTGGATCCCATCAGAATCTCACTGACAGTTCCTGGTCTCTTTCTAACAATCCATCAGTCCAGGGGTTCTCTTTCCTGTCCAGTTCTGTAAAGCTCTCCTGCCTGATCTTGCTTTTCTCTTCTCCTGCAAGAATGAGGGTTCCTTTCCGGCTCAGGCATTGGGGTTTTCCACCTGCATGCTTCTAAATGGGGAGGTGGAATGGCTTAAGGCATGTCCTCAGGGATGAGAGCTGAGACATGCTCTCAGTTACAGCATTTGAGGTGTTGTCGCTGGTTGCTGCACTACTGAAAATACTCATTAGCTTGCAGTATGCACAGCCTGTCTTTCTGAACTTTAACAAAGTCTAAGGCATTGCTCATATCTGGATGAGGATGTAAAAGGAGGATGCAGGCTTTAAGGGTCTTTGAATCCCATAAATCTGCTATAATTCTTCAGATAATCTTAGAATATTATTGTCAATATATTCATACAACCAGCTACTATCTCTACCTCTATGGACTGATTTCCCTCCTTTCTTGTATGCATGATTTAATCTCCAGTTATAATATTTACCTGCTATGCCAGGAAGAAGCTTATTCCAGTGCTTTGACCAAGTCTAAAGTCAGGCCTGTTCCTTTTACCAATGGTTTCCAAACATGTAGTGTTCCAATGTTTGGACCTTTTCCCTAAGAGGCTTTTAACTTCTCCAGAATTTGTTCCTGCAGCCTCACTGGTATTGTCAGAATGCATAGACACGGAAAATACATAGGGAAAGAGCTATGTTTTCACCTCCAGCACTTCAAGCAGCCTATTCCCTGTCCTTGCCTATGGTGACATTTGGTTTTAGCCTCCAGCTGAAACTGTTTGGTACCCAGGCTCTTCTGTTAGCTCTTGTAACTGAGATTCTAGATTTTTCCCACCGTGTCCTTAGTTGTTTGACTTGGGAATCAAACAAATTATAAACCACTCACCTCCCCCCCCCCCCCCCCCCCCCCCCCCCCCCCCCCCCGCGTCTTAACAGGAGCGACATTGTATTTCCAAGGAAGTGCAAAGCCCAGCTTTAAAGCTATGAACCTCTTTTTGAGAATCTCTTGAATCTTCCCTTTCTCACTGAATTCCCATCTTCCTTGGACAGGATTTGAACCCATCTGACTGGATCCTCTGGCTATAGCACACAGTTATACCAAATTCCACCAGGACCAATGTTAAAGTGTACTTACTTCAATGGATAAGATATCAAGGTATTGACTGGAGGCAGGAGCCAATGTCACTGTTAATTCATGCACATCATTACCCTACTCAATTAGAATGTTATCCTGCCACTGGGAAATGTTGCTCTAATTAAGATCATGGAGCTTTTTGAGACAAAGAAACAAGAACAAAATAAATTGAAGGGGAGCTGCTCTCAGCTTCTGTAAAAAGCAGTAGTTGCATTTGACTTTTTTGTCAAGCCAGAAGAGCAGTGTTCAACATACATCATTGATTACTTGGAAGCAAATTACAGAGACAGATCCAGAATGGTTGTGTGGGTAAGTGCTGACTTTAGGGGAGAAAATAAATGTGCAACAGCTGAGATCTTGAAGGGTTCTATCAAAGAGAGGATGCTGTACCCATGCAACCTCCCAGCACACGTTGTGGTGCTTCTTTACCTCATGATCTCCTATTAGAAATGTGATACACTAACTTGACCACTCATGCCCCATTGCTTTAACCTGGATATAGGTTAAATAAGCAAATATAAACATACTTAACCAGTTAATCAGAAGAGGGGCAGATATATCCGTTCTCCTCCCACCTAAGCTCTTTCCTCTAACCCTCATTCATTTACTTGTTATTATAGTAAAGATCAGTTAGATAAAATGTAACTTGGATTTCTCAATAATCTCTGCATGTTTCAGGGAGCAGCTGGAGATGGAGACCAGGAGGGAAAAAGCTGTTTTCACTTCCTTATCAACATGAGATGTTCAGCATTAAAGAGCAGAAATAAAGGGACAGAGCTGGCATAAGGGTCACACCTTGGCAGGGATGTGACACAGCCTGTAGCACTGGCCTGTAACCGATAATCTCCTGATGCTATTATAGGCAGTGCCATTATGACTGTCAACTTTAATTAAGCACAATTCCATTTGCTCTGTCCTTCTAAACATTGCTCCAGGGCCACTGCTAATTCAGTGTGCAGCCAAGTTTCATCAGGAGGGGCTTTTTGCTTTATTGAAATCAGGGTGTGATCAGCCGTAATGGTGTTTGCTCAGTATTTTTGTGACTGCAGCAAGAAGACCCTTTGCATTGCAGCAGGAGACCACGGTGGGAGTGGTTCATCCACCTTCCACATTCCCGCAAACTCTCAGCTGCTGCCAGTGCTGCTCCTGGGGTTCCTGGCTCTTGCAGCACAGACCGCTCCCCACCTTCAGGTGAAGGGGAGCCATGTAAAGGTGTGCTGGATATCCTCTAACAGCTTAGCTGTGAGGATACAGATACACCAAACGCCCTCAGTGTAAAATCTTCAATGAACTCTTCAGCATTTAGTGTCTTTTAGGCTCTGCCTTCAGCTTATTGTGCAAATGTGATTTAAACATTAGGACACCTTTGTTCTTGCAAGGACACTGAGCACTGATTTTTACTGTGTTTTAGTCATTATGAAGAATTCAATCTTATTATATTAAAAATTCAAATATTAAATTGTATTGTATGAACACAAAGGGGATATATATATCTGTGTATCAAGATACCCATTTATTCAGATGCTTTGTAGGGTCCTAGATATAGGTATAAATAAAGGCAAATTAAGTTATTTGCCCAGTTTCATACAGAAAATTGGTAGCTGGGTGAGGAGATGCTATTATTCACTATTGGTTACATGGGGAAGCTTAGAGCCTCCATCCAAGGGTTAGTTTATGTTTGGAAATTATAACTGGCTTTCCTGAGGTGGGGTTTGTCTAATGCTTTGAGAATTCCCTTGTTAGCTGCTAAGAAAAAGACTGTTACTGCCTTTTCTTTATTCTTCTATGCAGTTCTATTTTAAAGTCATCACGTGACTTGTCCTGCTTTTATATGAGCTTGACTGACCTTTCCTAAGCTGGGCTTGGTCCTGCTTGAATGGGCACCCAGCCCCTGCAAGCATAAAGAACATGGCTGGAAAGACAGCCAAGGATGTAGAGTCCAGCCCCTCTGTTCACCTTCACCCCTCACCTCTCACTGCAAGGAGCAGAGGCTAAATCACTCTCTTACAGACCTGCTTCTTTGGTGTGAAGCGCAGCTGGGGACACTTTGCCTCTCAAGCCCTGGAGAGCCCATCTGCACTGGGCTGCCCAGAGAAACATTGTGTGTGTTTTGTGCACTTCTGAACTGTATATTTGGGGTGGTTGAACAAGGTGTTGTTTGCTCTTCCAAAGCATCAAGGAGTCAAGCAGACAACACCACTTAAAAATCTAGTTTCTCATAGCCCAAAGACTGGCCACTGCCCTTCCCCATCCAGAGTGTGACTTCTCTTTATTTGTGCCAGAAAGCTCTTCCACCTCTGGCTCCATCCACAGCTACACTTAGGAAATTGCCCTTCAACCCTTTGCCCAAAAGAACTGCTTTCTAGAGCAACATGCTCTAATTTGAAGATTACTGTCCATTAGTGGCTATGTTGTCTCTTAGCTAACTCTTCCTAAAGAGCAATGCTGGCAGTGGTGTTATCTTTACACTCAAGTGGTATTGCAGAGAATACCCAGGGGGCATATGAAGGTCTTTACTGTCCACAGCACTTCATCATGAGAAATGGCTACAGGGGCAGTAAACTATAAGTCCATTGCAGGGCTAACAGCTTCAATGAATTTTCACACAACTCTGAAGGGGAATGGCAGGGAGAACAAGTACTTCATAGGAAAACTTGAGCTGGACTAGCAATGCACTCTCCTTTTAGTTGAGATTAGGCTTGGATTAGCGTCCGAAGGACCAAGTCCTGCATATGTCTAAAGGTTATTTAAGCGGTGTATTGACAACATCCCCTTTTACCTTGTGGTGTTCCTGTAATTCTGCCTGTTGAAGCTGGACAGCATTGTTCAGGGAAAACACCTTGCTGCAAAATGTATATCCAGATACACTGAAGCTAGTAACAAAAGAGAAGTCGCATTAAGGACCCTACAGTGCAATCTTGAATTGGACAATTTAGTATGCTGTTGCTGGGGCAGCATGATGGGATGATATGGGATTTGTCCTTCAATGGCATCTTGAAGAAAGGATGGTATAGTTACAGCCCAGTTGTCTGAGGTTCCTCTTGTTTAGCCCACATTTTTTTTTTAATGTCCCTCCAATTCAGCCAATAGAGTGACTATAAATTGGTGGGTCTGAATGTATAAGTAGGGTCCATGGAGGCCTAGTATGGACGTAAACCTCCTTCGATTTTCCCAGCCAGAGAACTGGGGTATAAGCTCTTCATTTCAGGGGGATCTTGTGCAAACTGCCCAGCTGTGTAAAAATGCAAAGGCCTAAGTACTGTTGTATTACACCTCTGATGTGTGAGAAATTGTTCCATTTCAGAAAGTGCCCAGGAGACACGCATTTCAAACTTTAGAGAAATTAGAAAGGACAATTTCAGAATAATAAATTTAAAATATGACCTGAATCTCTCATGGATGCATCACATGTAGCAAGAGCTTCTTCTGTGTTGCTCAAGAAATACTGTTTCTTGCAGTGCAGGGATCAGCAGAGTGAGATAATCTTGAAGATTAAGGAGTAACTTGGTTTTCAGTTCTGCATTTGTAGTCGCGATATTATGGCTTTGTGGCTTAGGTGAAGTATCCAGGCAACAAGCCAGTCTTCATGATTAGCAGTATAATACCTGGCTAAACAAATATTTCCTATGCACAGATCTAATGAGGCTGGTGCTAGGGAAAATTTGCTAAAATATGCTTTTTGGAATGCATTATTCTTTACTGCTGTTGGTGTATCACCTGCAAGGCACAGCATGGTTCAGGGAAGGCTGTAGCCAGATATAGTTACAGAACATCTGCTGAAGAACAAAGTGTGAATGTCCTCCGCAGAGCAGTTGCACCACACTGAAGAGATGCAATAGCAATAGCTCTGGTTATACCCTCAGATGCAGCACATCTTGCATAAGAGTGTGGATGTAAATGCAGTCTGTCAGAGGAGCCGAGAGCAGCTCTGATCATCTAAATTTATCAAGGTCAGATAAATTTAATCATGGGTAGCCCTATTTTAACCCTTCCTCTGAAAGGCAGGTGGAGGAACACAGTTTGTCTCCCAGAGCATTGTTTTGGTGCTGGCACACCTCCAATCATACCACCTACATTGTATGTGAGCAAGGGAGGCACAAGCGTTTCCAGGCACTGGCTTGTTTGAAAACATCAGCAGACCTTCCTCTCTGCTTGTTTGTTACCTAGGAAGGAGCATCCCAGCAATACACCACAAAACCACTGTTGTAATAGGCTCTGGCTGTGATAGACAATGTTTGATCAAACATGGATCAGGATATGTGCATCAAACTAGTTACTTGTCAAGGTGATTTTTGCCCTAGTTTCTTAAATAATTTTGTGTTTGCTTGACCATGAGTGTACAGTAACTGCTGAATAAGAAAAGCTTGTTGGGCAAACATGGCCTGATAGAGTCTGTACAAACTGCAAAATGTGGCTTTAATCAAGTGACGTTGTGTTTGAAAACCAATAACCTTCTTTGTGTTCTTTGCACTCTCCCAGTTAATTTCACAGATACTCATAAAACCAAAGATTTAATTAGACAGTCCTTTTTTGTTAGTTGATATTTACTGTATATGCAATGAACAAATAATGAAAGTGGATGTACAGTGCAAAGACCCAGCTCCAAATCTTATTAGAAAAAACCCGAAACACTAAGCTATTGGGCTGTATTTATTACTGTTGTAGTTGTATTTCATCCCATGAGGTTGTGACAACTCTGCACCTGAGCCACTGAGCCTCAAAGCCTTTTATGCTTACATTTGTGATTGGGTTGCAAATTTCAGAAGCTGTTTCTAGAGTTGTTTCTATGCCTTTGCATGAAGAAAAGGCTCTTGTTACAGTTTTCACACATATGCTTCAGAAAAGTTGCTAACTTGCCTGCCCATCTCTTTGCTTTTCCCCAAAGAGATGCATCAGCTTTGTGATCAGAGACTCAGGGTCTTGATAAAAGAGACATCTTGCAATAAATACTCCTTGCAGGTTTCCTAATGAGGAACATCATTGTTAGATTTAGGTGGAGAGTTTTAAACCAGGGAGACTTTTCTCAGATCTTTAGTTCTGAATGCTAAGGAGGGTTAGAAACACCTCAAATATTAATTTTGTGGCTCTGTACCAAATGGCTTCAAAATCCTGTTGTGAATCTTGGAGACAGAGTGACTCCAGAGCTGAGACCTGCCTTTCCATGCGTGTTCCTCACCCCAGAGGAACTGCTGCCATGCCTCTGCCCAGAAACCACAGCAGCTCTCACAGGGACCCTTGTGACGTGGACACGCTCAGGAGCCAGACTGTGGTTCCCAGGGGAGGGCAGGTTTGTTGTATCAGTTGATATGAAATACGTTGCTGGGATTTGTCAAGAGTAAACAGTGTGAAACCACTTCATTTTTTCCTCTTTGGTCTAGTAGTTAAGGGAAACAGATATAATTTGAAGAAAAGTTTGGACACTTTTCTACAGAACATGCTCAGGTGGCCACCAGAGAAGCATGGTCCAGACCACACTAGGAGAAAGGGCATAGCTACCTGATAAACTGCATGAGTAAAATATGGGCCAAAGCACTTTAAGACCCAGTGGATGTGTGCCCAGACCACAGCTGACCTGCGTGTGAAATAACAGTTCGGATGATGGGGAAGGGAGTACAGCATAAGATGTCCAAATAAAGCAAAGTTGTCAGAACTTACTTGCAAGACATTTGGAAGAGAAGCTCATAATTCAAAATGACCTTGATGAGAAAGAAAGGTGCTCTGAAATCCTCACTATTAAATTGAGCAAGGAGAAGAGCAAAGTACTGCATGCAGAAAAGGAAAAACAATGCACAGCTACGTTGAGATCCACAAAGAAGCTTCAAGTAGCAACAAACTGGATGCAAGGGGATGTTGTGCATCTATTAAAAAAAAGGGGGGGGGGTTTAAACTACCTATGAAAACACTAGGGCTGGAAAGCAAAAGCATATCTGTGTCAGAGCATGAAATTCTGTAACAGCTGTCTAATAGGTGTGAATAGACCAGGAAATCCTTGCTACATTCAAGATGGAAAAGAGCAATTTCTGGCAGGGTCTTAATTAGAGGTGACTGCAAGAGCACCAGCCTGGGCTGCGTAACCGACACTGCTAATGCCTTTCATTTGTTTCTCTGCAAGACTTAGAGGCAAGACTTAGTGGCTGTTGTGCTGCTGTTGTAAGGCTTCAGCTGCACCTGCTGTTTTCAGTCATGAAAACCCCATCTTGTGGAAGACGGAGGAGACAGGAAAGACCCAGACCACAACTTGAATGAGAAATCTGGAAAATATGTGAGTGTGAGGACAGGCTTGGTTAATTTAAAATGGAGAAGGTTGGAGAGCAGGCTGAGGAAATGGGATAGCAATCTAATAGCTGCACAGGATGGCTGTAGAGCACACAGTGGTCAGTAGTTTGTATCTCACAGTGGACAACCTTGTCCAAAGCAAATAAAATAGAGATTAGGAGAATATTGTAGACGTCAACTTTCAAGATACAAGAATACCTAAACGTTCAGATGAACTCCTTTGAGTGTAAGGTCTCTCTGAGTGGAAGACTTCATGTGCCCGTTAGTCATACAGCTGTCAAGGGTGGCTGGGGTACCTCCTCTGGCAGGAAGGTACTCTGAAATCATAGGCAGGTTCAATGGCTTTTGAGAGAGCCCTTCAGACTGGTGTTTCCATGATTAGTCTTATTAAATACAGGGTGAAGTTACACTGGATGGTATTTTCTCGGAATTTGCTCACATATCAGAGGTGCACAGGCAGTAAAAATCCAATATGCTGTCAGTATTCAACTGCAATAATGTGGTGCTTCTTTCACTGTTTTCTTTCAGACATAGTTTGAAAAATTATTGTATTAGAAATCAAATTCAGAGCCACATCAACCCATTACCCTGGGATGTTTTTTTTAGTTTGCAGTCCTGAACCAAATTCTTTTGGAAGGGTAACAACTGGCACTGAAATGAGAGGGAAGTGTAAGGAAGAGTGTACAGAAAGTGTGCCTGTGGGCAGAGCACTTTCCCACTGCCTCCAATAAATTCCCGCACAGAAGATAAAATCTAGGGGAAGGACAAGGTATTGAGGATTTCACAGTTAATGACTGTGAAAGGAAAACAATTGTTTTACAGTCTGCAAGACTGAAACCACAGTAGGTGTTAACATCATACTTCAGAGCGTAATGATCTTTGTCCACTCTCCTAATAAATAATTGTCTTTGATTAGCCTGCCCTGTGAAATAACTCTGAATTGTTGAACTCTTTTAATGGGATGATGAATGTTCTCCTGGCTTAATGACCGCCTGTAACCTTGCCGCTCCCTCAAACAGCTGCTCATCACTGCCAGCTCTTTCCCCCTCCAGGAGGCTGCTTATCTGACAATCAGGAGCACTGCTATTGGAGCATTTCTAAAAAGATTATTCTACTAATTATTCAGAGGTCATGAATTGAAAGGTGAAGCAGGCACTGGTTCTCTGCTTTGAGCTTTCAAATGCTACAAGAATGTTCCTGTTACACAAAAAGCATGGTTTTTTTCTGCCACAGCACTTAATCTTCTTGCACTCTTTGAAGGTAGGTTTCAGCTACGGCAGACGGGCTTTGTCTGTAAGAAACTGAAGTTTTCTCCCTTTTAATCAAGGGATTGTTCAATAATCACAACAAACTGAAGACACTTCTGCCTTTTCCCACGACAGGCTGTGTCATGTGGGGGAAAAAGCAAAAGTGGCTGCTCAGCAGCTGCCAAAGCAACCTCAAACAGGCAAGTCAGCAGCATCTACAGGCGACTACCAACTCAAATAAATGCAGGCAGGTTTTACATGAAAAACTTGGATTTTTCTTCTTCCCTAATTACCTCTAGGATCTCTATAAACAGAGACAGATTAGAAGTAATTTGTTGGTTGGGGAGAGGGATTTAAAAGGGGTCATGAATGGTGAATATTCCCCTTTGTATTCTCATTCAGCACTCACCGCTTTGTGGAGAACAGGAAACTCCTTGCAGTGCAGGGCCCTTCTAGAAGTGCTCTGTTTTGCTCACTGGTATTGTTTTGCCCAGGTGTACAGAGTTGCACTGCAAGCAGCCGCAAAAATATTGTTAAAGAGTTGACGAGTAAAGGCTGAACCAAGACCCTGAAGGAGGTGCATGCAGATATGACAGAAGATGAAACAGCCATGGGCTGCAAACCAGGTTTGCAGGTGATAACTAAGCTGTTAGGGTAGGCAAATGTTATGCTGGTGCCAAGGAACTTCAGAGGGACCTCACAGAGCTGGTGAATGGACAAGAAGGTGGCAGATGAGCTTTGGTAGAGATAAAGCAGGTGATGCAGCTAGGGGCAAAATAACCTAATCCATGACAAGCACCTGAAACAATCAGTGGGATGGAGCAACTGAGGGAGGCAGGAGGAGAAATACGAAGGTGGAGATGCTTCAGTTTAGAGAAAAGAAGGCTATGGGAGGATATGAGTGGGATACACAAAATCATGAAGGTGGAGGATAGGGTGAATGCAGAGCTGGTATTCCTCAAATCCTGTGGCACTAGAGGTCAAGGATGACTAGGCAACCAGTGGGAGACTGCATTAAAGCCAGCAAGGTAGTTCTTCGCACAGCAGGCTGTAAATCCTTGAGCTTGCTGCCATGGAAGCTGGCAGAGTTGGACAAAACCAGCAGGGTAAATCCAGGGACAGGAGGACACAGATACTGACATGGCAAAAAGAGAAGGTAATGCTAGGGATGTGCCACCTCCCATCCCTAATCCATCATCTCAAGATGCTGGGGGAGAATAAAGGGACTGCAGAGAGCAGCTGCTTTTCCTGAATAACATCTACTGCCAATGTGAGTTTGGGGTTGCTTTTAAATTATGAGGGGAGCAAGAGCTCAGTCTCCTTCTTTCACAAATTCTGCAGTCAAGACTCCTGTGGTTGGGTCAGTGCAACCAGAACGCAAGGGCTGAGCCCCACAGGGGGAAAGTCACCTCCCTTGTGACTCATCCTGCCAGTAAGCATGGAGGCAGGAGACTTGGCCAGAGGTGCCCTTTTCTCAAGCAGCAGGACATCTCTTAGGGACTTCTGTTCTTATGATAAAACTCTCTTCTTTTGATGAGCTGTTAAATTTTTTGTCTCTAGGCACAGCAACAATACTCCCTTTACCACATGTGAGTCTTCTGCTTATCATGATGGGAATCAACAAGTGGAAAGTCCTCAGGAAGAGATCTTCAAAGACACAGGAAGAGCTGGACATCTGCACCGGGGGAATGAAGTCTCCTACAAACAAAGGATTTATCCCTGTAGCACTTTTGCTTAATACAGCTGTTGACTAACCTTGTCCTTTGCTGAATTTACAAAGAAACTCAGAAGCTAAATCTCTTTGGTTAAAGCAATCCATCCTTTCCTCCTTATTTTGATACATAACTGACTTCAAATATATATTGCTGGATAAACTCAAATACATAATGCTGACTAAAGGAAATCCATGTTTACTTAGTAAGAGAAGTAGTTGGATACAACAAATAAAATACAGAAGAGACCAGAATTCTTGTAATAACTGCAGGAGTACAGCAGGTACTGCGGTTTTCCTGATAAAGTGACCTGTCTTACCAAGGAAATATTGGTTTAGACATGTCAACAGGGGGTCCCCTGGAGCCAGGGAACTGTTCGTCTCTAGACTGACCTTGGTGGTGCTGGTTGAAAACACAGCTTAGAATTCAGTCGGCAGTGGGGCTTTACTGAGAAAAGCTGTAGGCCTGGCTTCACTTACCAGACAAAGTTTGGGTGAAAATCAGCAAGTTTTATTCTAGCAGAGGTTTCAGTTCAAGACTGAAAGCATGGTTCCTACAAAAGGCAACATTAGATAACTCATCTGGGGAGATGCCCAGCCCTTGGGCATCAACCAGCATGTTTCATGCTGTGTGGGTTCATGCACTGCCAGCTGCTATAGAAGCATTTGAACCAGTCACATCATCCATGACAAATACTCTGGAGTCAAGACCTCACGGTGGAGCTGTCAGAGGGGACTAGAAAACACCAGGTTTTGTTAGCTCTGCTTCTCACTGAGGGGAGTGAGTGTCTTCTGGAGAGTCATCAAGGAAGGTGGGTGACATTTGTCCTTATAAGTACATCTCTTGCTGTCTGGACTGAGCCTGGCAATATCCGTTGCTCTTTGAAATGTGCTGCCTGTCACTAACTCCTTTTCCAGCCCTGTAATTGCTCAATATCACTTCATGAACAAATTTATTCACTCCACAGTTACTACTAGGCCAACAATCATTAGTTACCTAAATGGCATTTTTGCAGTCTCTGAACAGCAGCCCTGCAAAGCCATCAACAACTTTTATAATTAAAGAATGTCAGTGAAAAAATACTCAACCTCAATAACAGAAAGAAAAAAGAAGGTTAGGGCTCTTTAAGGCCTTGCAGTGTGCTCTGACTTATGCAGCTGCAACTCCCTTGTTCACTAATAGAAGGCAAGTTCTGGAATTGCAAACATACTGTCTCCGACACAGAAGAAGGGCTTCACCATGACAGCAGGCACTTCATGGTGAAAGCCAGGCCTGCAGAAGCCAAACAACTGAGGAAGGTTAGAATCAACTGCACTTCACATTTTCCAGATGCTTCAGCCAATGTTATAATTTGTAACATTAAGGGAGGATTCGGAAAATAACCACTTGTGTTTTAAAAAGGCCCGGAGAACATATCCAAGGTAAGAAAACCAGGAGCAGCACGCCAAGGAGTAAAAGGTTTCTATTTAATTTGTGTATTGGTTGTCTACTAATGACAGCTATGTGGACGGACGTGGCCAATAGTTCCCAAGCATGCAGAAGTCATTTCTGCCCTTTATGCTCCATGTAAGTGAGAGATCAGATTATATCATGAGCACTAACTAACTCCCACAGCCCCAAGGACTGCTCTTCTCACTATTGAACATTGTCTCTTCTTCAATGCCCTCACTGCTGCCATTGACATTATTGATCCCATTTGTAGGGCAGTAGGGAAGGTCGATCCCTCCCTCTGCACAGCAAATCCCCTCACTCACTTGGAGGACCTGATTACAAAGATATGGAGACTAGCTGCAGACAAATTCCTGGCACCACGACTCACAGCCTGGAAAGAAAGATGTGATTCCCCCAAATAATGGGAAGAGTGGGCTGGAGCTACCAGTGAAGCACTGGGCACACAATGCCTTCACTAGGAAAGCTGAAGCTGTGAAAGGCACCCAAGAAAAGGACAGACAGCCCACTAGGGTCTCAGAGCTAATTTGGAAGAGCCTTTCCACCACCCCATAGGTAAGCCAGGCATGATCCCTGGACACAGACTGGGACATAGAAGACACTTTCTTCTTGTTGTTGTCTGGGTGAAAGGTGTTGCTGACAGTCACTGGAAAACCAACAGCCACTCTGGTATGGAGGCTACTGCAATATTGTCTTGTGGCAGTCACTGCCAACAGCCCCCACTGCATTTTGTTTGGACTCCTTTCCCCATACACAGGAGAATGCTGAGATCTGGAGAGTCATAGGAGAGGTCTTCATAGCAAGAGCCAAGCTGGTCTGCAACAGGGACTCCAGCCTCTTGAGAAAATCACACTGTGCCCTAGCCAGTGGCACTCCAGGAGGTCCTGCCTGCCACTGCAGCCCACCTTTAAACTCACTGGGAAAACTCAGAGAGCCAATCACATGCAGTGCTGTGCACCTAAGCAACACCATGAGGTAACCAGTGCAGGCAGCATCTCCAGCAGGGATTGTCATCCTTGTCATGGGTGTGCCTTGCCAAGCGCAGGTAAGAGCGAGACTAGCACCTTGGCATTACCTTTTTCCTCCCCATCCTTCAGAGAATTTGGCTATGATGAGAAGCATCTCCAGCTCTTCACCTTTTCGAAGCAGCCATGCTAATGCGAAGCAGTGCTACCATGCAGGTAGAGTATCCCATTGGTCTCCCTCCAGTCAAACAGAATTTACACTTGCTCTGCGAGATCTGCCTTCAAAATCCCTATGCCACTCCTCTGCCATGGCACTTGGGCCCCTTGGCATCCCCCAGACCTTGTAGATGGGCTCCCAGAACATGTGCACTTCAGTTCATCATTTCAGGTTTCTCTTTTCCCCCAAGCAGCTGATTAGTAGCTCTGCAGCAGCAAAACTGCGCTGCCACATAAGCCAGGCTTAGATGGTCATCCCTTTAAACAGGAATGATCTCTGTCAGAACAGCTTTCTTAAATCCCGAGATAGATGCTGCTACTTGCACTAAATTGTTTTTCTGTGTATTAGCTATTTAATGGTATTAGCATAAGATGTGCTTCTATTTCCAGAGGAAGCATTTATCTATGTGGTTTCACCAAAAAGACAGTTCGATTAATTAGAAAAGGAGGACGGATGGGATTGCTGTGAGGATTTGAATGTAAATGCACTAGCAGATGCTTCCTGATCCTCCCAGCAGAGTACATCACTTTTAATAAACTCAGAACAGATGGTTAACTGCGGTGGTAAAGATGATATGTATAAAAGTGTTCTGTGCTCCCCCCCAGCCAACTCTGTCCTCGAGCTTCAAAATATAGAAAGGTGAGTCCTCACTTGCAGTCCTCCAGCAAAACTCCCTACACCTACAAGGGGTGTTGTGCTTACTCATTGCAGCTGAGGAGCCCTCCCAGGGGCTTGCAGTGTTTCTGCTTCATGAGTCCTGTGGAAATGCGATAAAGCTGCTTACTGGAATGCAGAGCCTGTAGTTACATTAATTAGGCTGTATGAGAAGCAAGAAGAGATAAAGTATAGCTAGTTAGAAATTTAGGTGTTCCTCTTGGATGTTGGGGCTCTGGAGTGTGTCCAGAGAAGAGCAACGAAGCTGGTGAGGGGGATGGAGAACAAGTCTTATGAGGAGCGTCTGAGAGAGCTGGGGTTGCTTAGCCTGGAGAAGAGGAGGCTGAAGGAAGACGTTATTGCTCTCTACAACTACCTGAAAGGAGGTTGTGGAGAGGAGGGAGCTGGCCTCTTCTCCCAAGTGACAGAGGACAGGACAAGAGGGAATGGCCTCAAGCTCTGCCAGGGGAGCTTCAGGCTGCACATCAGGAAAAAATTTTTCACCGGAAGAGCCATTGGGCCCTGGAACAGGCTGCCCAGGGAGGTGGTTGAGTCACCTTCCCTGGAGGTGTTTAAGGGACGGGTGGATGAAGTGCTGAGGGGCATGGTTTAGGGATTGTTAGGAGTGGTTGGACTCAATGATTCAGTGGGTCCTTTCCAACCTAGTGATTCTATGATTCTTCTTTCTCCTCCATGGGAGCTGGGTCCTGCTGATTGCAAGCAGGAAAAGCTCCTCTTAGTTCAAAAAGGTTTTGGCTTGAGCCAAGCTTGCAGGACTGAAGTGACCTCTCCCCGAAACATTTGTTGTGGCAAACAGCCACTAAAATTGCTTATATGTTCGCCTTATCTCTTGATCAAAAGACAGATGAAGAATCCATTTAAAATAGGAAAACTGTAGAAAACTAATCGGTGCACTAATCGGTGCTTTCTTGGGTTTTTCATTCCTACGTCTCAGAGCCCTCTCTAATGATATTCATGCATGGCTGGGATTTTGTCTAAAAGAAGTAAACTGAGGCACAGAGATGTTAAATGTGCTGCTGTGTTCATGTAGGAAGGAAATAGCAAAGCCAAGCACAAAAAACAGGTCCCCAAGATTTTACCATGGGCTGAAATCTTTCCATAATTTAAGCATGCCTATTACCTGGCACACTGACAGCTTAGTTTTGGTTTGATCTGAACTACACAACGAGTTGTCTGCCTCTTTCACACCTTTTTGCTGCCTGACGTCCGTGTTGCTGAGTCTTTTTCTTGGCAGTACTTTGTGTGAGCTGCTGGCTGGCAGGTGAACAGCAGCAAAGTCTGTGTGACTACATAAAAGGAAAAACAAGCACTATGATTCACTAGAAAATAGAAGGGAATTTTCTGACAAGGGGGAGAAGAGTTAAGTGTTTCTTTCCCTGAACCATCACTAAGAAGAGAGAAAGTTTTTCCTGAGGCACTTTTTCCTGAGGCCTTTAGGTTGGCAGGCTGACTTCTAGGGATCTTTACCATCTGCAGCTCAAGCTGTAACCAGAAGCAAATGCAGACCTAATTGTATAAAATGAGTTAGGTCTCATGAACAGTACTGGAGATGGCGAAGATCGGGATCTGCATATTGGTGTTACGAAATTAAGATAGCTGCAGTGCGATTGATACTGGGGAGGAGGGGTAAAAATATTGCATAACACTTAGTCTCAGTTGGTAAAATGGAGGCTTTGCTGCTGGATGAATGCCTGTCTTGGGAAGTTCTTTATTTTAAGCATCCATTTAATCACTGTAGCAGGGCCCATTGGCTGCAAGTATTCAGTGGCTGCAAAATGAACTTTCCCATGAGAACAAACTCATCATTCAGCTCTAATGATTCAAAGAAAAGTTTCATACTAATCCATACAAGAAAAATGGCAGTGCCATCCTGGGATGTTAATAGGAATAGGAACACCATGCAAGGTCAACTCAGTAATACGGAGGAGCCTTGTATTTTCTTGTAGCACCTAATATATATGTAAAGGTTTTGAAGCAAAGTCCCTTGCTCCTGCTAAAACAAAGGGCAAATTTCTGGGTCATTCCAAATATGAATCCTATTGAACTCAGAAGTGGATATGAGGGTTATATTTTGTTGTGGTTTAATCCACCACAGTGGAATAGGGGAGAGAATTTAGGTTTAAAAAAAAAGTAGAATTCATGGGTTAAAATAAACACTTTAATAGGACACTGAAGGATGATAAAATAATAATCATAATGATGATGATAAAAGAGTATATTAAAAAAAGTGATGCACAGTGCAATTGCCCATCACATACCAACCAAGTGATGTCCAGCCCATCCCCAAGCAGCAATCACGGGCCCCTGGCCAATATCCTGGTTTATACCCCGAGCATGGTGTTGTATGGTATGGACTATTCCCTTGGTCAGTGTGGGTCAGCTGTCCTGGCTATGCTCCCTCCCTGCTTCTTGTGCACCTCCCTGCTGGCAGAGCACGAGAACCTGAAAAGTCCTTGACTAGTATGAACACTACTTAGCAACAACTGAAAACAACACTTTGCTATTAACATTATTCAGTACTAAATCCAAAACACAGCACTATACCAGCTACCAGGAAGAAAATTAACTCTATCCTATCTGACACTATTGCCACAGTTTAAGAAAATGGGACATGAAGCTTCTTGTTATTCACCTGATGATGCTGTCAAATACAAATATATGTATTCCAAGGTAATTTCTGGTGATATGGGGATAATTCTAATATGGAAGATGAAAATGAAAATATCAATACCCCTCAAAAATGGGGAAGCAACTTCTCGTGGTGGATGGGGCAAGGTAAGGATGGGGAAGGTGTCAGCCTCTGGGCTGGGATACACCGAGCAGCTGGCATAGCTGAGCCAGGGCTCCTGCTCACTTTTGTTTACTGCCAGCACCAACCTTGGTTTGTGGTGGTTTTATTTTACCCCTAAGGGTCTGACTTCTCTAATTAGCCTTTTTTTTTTGTTACATAGGAGTGATACATAAAGATTTCTTTTTCTCATCTCTGGCTAAATAGAGGATAACAGCTTCATTAGACAATTGAGTGCTCATCCAATCAAATGGCAATATGTTGTCCCCTGGGAGTTTTCTTTAACCACAGAATACGAGCAGCTGCTCTAATTGCACTGCTGCTTTTCCTGATAGCATCTTCAGAGCAGAGCAGGAAGGAGTTCTGCATTTTGTTCCCTTATTACAATATGAATTTCCAATGGGCCTGTCTGCTTACCCAGCTCTTCCAATTAGTGAAGCTGCTCTCAGAACATAAAAAAATATTTCTTTGCTTAAGTCAAGGAATAATCCATAAAAGTTGATAACTTGAAGCACTCAGATGTAAAATTTTAAAATTAAATGAAATAAAACTGGAGTGCTTGTAATACCCAGAAGTGTGTGAACAAAGGTGGGAAGGTCAGGGCTGAACACCTGATTCTTCTTTGTGGCTGTTGTACACTGTGTACCTGCTGTTTCTAAAGGGTTAACAAATCATCAATAGATACAATAAGCATGGTAAAACATGAGTAGCTTGTGATCCAGATGGCTATAGACTTACCAGTTTATGGTGGTAGAGGTAGTCTTCAGCACAGTTATTAATAGAACTGATCAAAATATGGAAAAGTGTTTCTGCAAAATATTTCAAGGAATCAAAGTTGTTTTCAGTTCAAAGGGTTTGAAATATGTGTTCGTACGGTAAAAATAGAGGTTTCACAAAACCACTCCATTTCAATTCTGCTTTCATTTGTTAAAAATATAATAAAAATAAATATTGAAGAAAACTATTGTAAGTTTTGAAGAAAACTTATAAAATAATATTGAATAAAACTCCCATAAAAAGGCTGCAGTCAATCTTCAAGGAGGGAGCTGAATTGCTCTTTGAGGCTCTGATCTTGAGGAGAGTTTCAACATAAATTATTTGGGACATCTTTATCATTATTAGGCTTGTATCTGTTTCTCTATGTTTCAACAGAAATTATAAGCAAGTCAGATCTGCATTTACATACATTGTTGCTCGTGTTGCTCTAACTTCTAAAATACCAGTTTAAAGTCTGTAGCATCACCTGTTGGGTATTTCATAGCTTCAAAGCTGGAGAGGCAGATGGTTTTTTCAAGTTGAATCTACTGAAGTGGACAACAAGCAGAGGAAAGAGAAAATGGACAGCACTGTACATTGACAGTGGTGTTAAGGAAAAAAAAAAAAAAAATCTCCAAAATAATGAAAGAGTTCCTAGGCAGATGTGCTGGTTTGTTATGCTTCCTTTCAAGGGGAAGAAAGTTCTTTTTAAGATTTTGCAGGAGAACTTGAGCTGCAGCAGATGCCACTTTTATATGGACCAGAATGAAACTGAGTAATGTTATGTCTGCGACAGTGCTGCAGCTGAGGAAAGATGCCCAGGTCCTTCACACAGGCTTCCTGCTTTCACATCTTCAAGAGCTGGAGAAAGCTGTAGCTGTCAGAAAGTGTAGCTTAGGCTTATGTTATTGCATCAGGACCCATATGACATGAAGAAAAGAGTGGGAGGCAGGAAATCTTTCTCATGAAAACTGCTGAGGCCTTACACATTTCCACTCAAGGACACAAATGATGGCAGAAGGGTCCTACTTCAAAAGTAAAGAGACAGCTGGGAAGGGCATGATCTTTCAGCTCCCAAGTGAACTTAGCAGCAGTATTTGTCACCAAGAAAGCTTATTTGTTGACAACTGATACACATAATCCCTTGTGCTAGATCACACAGAGGCAGCTGTGTGGAGATGTGGCCCTCTGAGGTTCTGCTGCTCCAGAGGGTTTCTGCACAGGTGATCCTGAGCCAAGGGAGTGCTTGGGAGTGACCTAGACATGCATCATATGTCCTTCTCAAAGGCTCATGTCGGAGGGAGCAGTGGGGACCACACCTCTAGTGGCACTTGCGACCAGCCTGAGACAAATGAGTTCCTTGAGCAGAACTCAGTTCTGCAGATCTTTGACTGACCTCTCCATGTGCAACCCCTAGTCACACAGAAACCTGCTTCAAACCAGAAACTCTTTCATTTCTCATGAAATTCCATTTCAGATGAGCTGTGCTTCTTGGTTGGTTGTTTGTATTGCCTTATTGGACCTCTAAAACCATGGGAACATTTGTATGAATTGGCACCAAGTAAAGCAAATTGAAAAGGAGCAAGAGGTTCCTGAAAGCAAAGGAGCTCACACATCCTTGCAAGAAGAGTCAGAAGTACTTACCTTGAGAGGTCAACTCTTGCACCAGTTGAGAAGAGCACCAATACCTGGCTCTCCCATCCTGGTACAAGGCAGAAATTAAGGCTACACTGAAGCTGCTAGGGGCAGAGGTGATGTGAAGTCAGTATAGGCAAGAGAAGAGTCATCTCTGATGCCGGACAATCCCTTTCAAAGCAAAAGTAGGTCTCTCGCTTTGATACACCCATGAAGCATTGCTGTGGGGTTTTGGAAATCTTATAAATTATTTGCTTTCTAATATAAATAAGGGTATTTCCAGTATCTGTACCTACAAGGAGTTTGCTCTTGTACCATTCAAATCCCAACTCCCATCAATATGACTGCATAAAGATCAAGTCCCAAAACACCCTTCCCAAAAGCCTCGCAAAAAGAAGGACCAGGCCATGCTCCCAAGCCCCACAGACAGGCTGTGTGATGCATCCTTCCACAGAATACCTGGAGCAAGGATCTAATTAGATGTTTTGCAACCATTGCCAGAAGTTGGGTCAAGTAGTCTGCTCACAAGTGAGGAATTATCAGGCTTAACAAGCAGTCACTGACACAGCCAGGATTTCCCCTCTGAGTGACCCAGGAGAACTGACCCTTCTCAGCCATCACAGAATGCAGCTTAAGTAATTTGGAGCCTGCTTCTGCTCAGGATTTGTCTGGGCAATCATGAGAATTTCTAGAGCCTTTCACTCTCCAAGTTTCTTTTATATTATTGCAGGTTTAATCTACAAAAATCTCCAGCTGAGCAAAGCAAGCCTTATCAGTCTTTAGTGGCTCTAAACTGATATTCAGAGGGAATAAATTGTCGAGTCTGCTATTAGACATCCAGAATTCAAATGGATATCTCATCTTTGGTTTTGGTGGTGAATAACAGACTGATACATATCTTTTTTCTTTAAGACTTCCTCTGAACAACAGTTATTATCCCTTGTAGCGGACATCCTCACTGGTACCTTTAATCCTTGCCTGAGTACACTTAAATGATATTATTGCCTCTGGGAAATGTCCCCTAAACTTAAGGAAGGAAGCAAGGTCTAAGACTCAAATCCAAACTCACTGAAAACTGTAAGAGTCTTTCTATTGACCTGCATATGCTTGGCTTCAGGCTCTTAATGAACAATTTGTTTAGAAATGCAGAGAACAAATTCGCTCCTTACACATCCAGTTTCTCTGTGCAACTACGTCAAGCAAAATAGCTGCAACGTCCCTCTTGGTACAGAGTCGCGTATTTACTGCAGCTTTAAATACAAAGTGAATAGAGCACTCATTTATCTTCTCTGCCTGGGGGAAACTCTTCCATTTCTGTTCCCCTGAGGTTACACATTGCCTCTTACATGGCATGAAACATGACAAGGATTTCACTGTGCTTGTGGTCATCTAGCTGCCTCCATAAAGCAAAAAAGCTGTTGAGAGCCAGCAGACATTGTTTCAGTAACAAACAAACAAACAAACATACAGAGAAGCATGACCAGCCTTTTCTCCTTCTTTTGAATCCTCAACAAAGTAGAAAGAGTGCTTTGTTCTGAGACATTCCCACAAGCAGGTTAGTAGTAGAGTTTGAACTCTGCTGACTGCAAATGGAGAGGAGTTCTCTGCAAGGTCGATGGTAGAAGCGCAAACCTTGTCCCTCCACACTGAGCAAAGTGCAGGCCAGAGAGCTTCTTCAGGATCCCCCAACCTTTCTTTGGGTTCATTCTGCAATGCAGAGGAACCCATCTGGTCCATTTTGTCTGCAGAGCATGCTCATGGATGGAGCAGGCTCAGTGGAGGCTCTGCTGCATTTGAAGGTGCCTTGTGCTGCTATCCCTTGCTCTGCAGAAGGTAATTGCTGCTCCCAAGGACAGGCACTGCAGCCCCTGCTCTCCTGAGAAGAAAAAGCATTGGTCAGAAAAGAAACCTGAGCTCCTGTGGGGTGCAGAAAAGCCCAGTAATGGTAATTTAAGATTCTGTGGCTGTTCCTCAAGCTGCACCGTGCTGATGCTTTCAGGCAATTTAATACCTGAAAGGCTACCTGCTCCTGTTCTCTACTTAGAATGGAAGGAAAAGCTTTGCTTTGCTAGTAAAGAGAACATTCATTAGCTGGCATTAACATGCAATTTGGTGCTCAAAAACTGCCTTATCAATGGAACATCTGAGGTCAGAGCCATGTGCACTGCAAAGGCTGCCCGCGTCTCTGCTCAGGCTGTGCAGAGAATAGCCTGACCCAAACCAGGGTGCAGAGAATAGCCTGAAGAAAACCAGGGCAAATGGGTAGAGGGAAGGGCCCAAAATGCCAACTCAGATGAATGAAGCCACAGTGGGAGTCTTTTTCCTTGCCTCGTGCAGACTGAGTCAGATTGCTTAATATAGGTTGAGACCACTCTTTGCTACTGACTTACTGCTGGAGCATGTCTAAAGCCTTCAAATATCCTCCCTGTCCTCTCCGTGATGTCTTCTACATGAGGGAATAAATAGATCTTGAAGGATAGTGAGTCCTGACACATTTGTATATGGTTATTGCTAAAATAAGATATAAGTATCAGGTATCCCCAGAAAGTTTCTGGGATTCTTAAGTGCATACTAAAAGAATCCTAGTGAGAGCAGGATACACCTGGATCTCTGTGCTACGCTCTAGGTAATTATATGCTGTAGGTAATTAGGCCGTGAAACTCGCTGGCTAGTAGCCAGGTTTAAAGGAGTCACATGAGAACAAGATGACTGGGATTGTTTCCCCTGGAAAGAAGATGAGTAAGGGAGAAATGTAAATATCCATGAAATCCTCACTGGACCAGGGAAGAGAGAAGAATTTTTGTTTTTCCTAGCTTTTATTATCACATTAAGAGGCAATTTAAAAGCAACAGATGAATTTTTTTTTTTTTTGCAGTGTTTAAGTGAGTTGTGGTACTTAATGCCATAAGAAGGCCTCAGCCTGAGAAGGTACCAAGTCTGTGGAGATACTGGTAAGAGGGACAAGTAAACTAGCTACTGTTAATCAGCACTGAACCATTGTGGAGCATTGGTAAACACCAGGGCTGATGTTTCTGGGAAGTTTGGAAGCTGGGAATCAGACTGGCACAAAGGCAGGGAGAGGGTCTGTCCCCACCCCAGTCCCTTCCTCTGTTGAGGACTCAGGATCTCATGCTGGATCCTGGCTCCATGCTCCAACTCAGAATGGCAATCACTGTGTCTTTATTCTCCTTGTCTCCAGGTAAGTAGTTCCAGTGATGTGTTATTGACTCCATTTGGAGAATAATGTTCTTGGGTGGCAGCAGTGTCCTGAAACGTCTTAAGTCTGGCTTTTGTGGCTGGCACTGAGGGACAGAGTGGTGTAGGAAGCACTTGCTCAGATCCTCACCCCTTCCATCCCTCCTTCTACAACAGCGGCAGGAAAGCAGGCTGTGTTCAGTTGTCTTTTCTTGTCTTCAATTGTGTTATTTCCAATGTGAGCCAAGGAGATCAAAGAAAGCATCTAAAATGGAAAGCACTTATGTATTTCATGATCCTAAACTCTGCCACTACAAAATGTGTCCTTTAATTGTAATTGTTTTTCAATGAGAGATTTTGTTATTTCATCTCCATGAATCGGGAAAGTAAGCACAAGTGCATCTAACATGCATCTCAAAAAGACTCCTACCATGACCACACCATTTGACCAGTAAGCATACGTGCTGGCCATATGGGCATGCCAGGAGACCCACATACCCTTGTGCTTCACTTGGTGTTCACTGCACAACTGGCCTGGAGTGGATGGACAACTTAGGACACTTTAGGAATGAAGGACCAGGTGTTTAAAGGCAGAAGATAAGGAATGGTAGTCTCTACAGAATGTACCAGACAGTCATTTAACGTGCAGAATCTGGGATGATGCTGATGCTGATTGAAGGCCCATGTTTTAGCTACAAGGTGCTGGCAGCATGGAGGTAGTCTGGTGAGCTTCCAGACCCCCGGAAGAGGAATGCTGGTCCAGAGACCTGAGTCAGTCTTCTAATGATTTTTCTTTTTTAACCCTCATAAACTCTATTAGTGCCTGCAGGGCAATAAATAAGACTGCCTCTCATCTTGGAGGTAAATAAACAATACCAATGATGTTCTCGTGAACTTGTTTTAGATGATTCTAGAACTCAGAGAATTATTTCCTCTAACTAAATATGTACATTTGTATGACACAGACTTTGTTTTCACAAGTCAAATAAAGCCATAGCCATGGACATAATAATTTCCTGAGATGTCTCTTTGATATGACTCTGCCTGGGGAGAACTTCCATCTCCACATCTTTTCTTACTGATTTGGTGAGGTTCACAGGAACCAGCAAGGGCTTTGTGTAAGTGCTAGGTGAACTGACTAAGGCATTGGAGGGTTATGACGTTTTACAGAATGATGTTTGAATAATGTTTAGAAGAATTATATTGAGATTCAAGCTATTTGTGAGGGTGCCCAGATGGTATTATGTGATTGCTAGAGTCATCTCTTTTCCCAAGAGAGAACATACTCCATCTGCCCCAGTGAGAGCTGTGCATGCCAGGCAAGGGTGGAAACTGATATGCAAAGCAGTAGCTACTGTCAGGGTTGGGCACAATGTTGGGCTTTTTTTGTGGGGTCTAAGTAAACCTCTGAACAGGAAAATCAATTAATTTCAGGTTGGTGCAAGCACAGTCTAGACTAAGAAAATCAAAGCAAGCATCAATTTGCATCTGACCTGAAAAAGAAGAGAGAATACTGCCTTTTAACAGCATAGATTCACAACAGCAGTCTGAGCTTTGAAGTTCATTTCTATTTACAGGCAGATAAGCAAGGCTTGTACAAAGGAACTGAGAGGTGAGTGTGATTGACTAACATGTAGGAAAGAAGAAAAGGTGTGATGTTGGGGTTTTAATAGACCCTGCTACTAATTTGGCACTTACATTCAGGTTTCCAGTCAAATTGTTATCAATGGATTTCATATGCAAGAAGGTAATTGTTGCCTATTTTTTGCTTAGTAGTCTTTTTAAGGTTTAGGTAATAGCTATGTCTTGGCATAAAGCCTTTTTGGTGTCTTCATGAAAATGATATTTTTCCTCCTTCTGTGCCTCAGCTCCTAGATCTATAAAAACACAGCAGCCTGAATCGCAGTTTCAGTATTCCCAGGCAAAGAAGAATTCTTAACCCAATTTCCACCAAGAAATTAGAGAACAAAGCTCTCAAAGTAGCTCAGAGACATACCCCACATCCTTTGGGTTTAGTTCCTAAATTCTGAAATTAAAAAAAAAAATAAAATACATGTTTTGAGCGTTAATAGCACTTCAGCCACATAATCCCTTGAACAAATGACCTATACAGGAAGATGATGTATCAATGTGGCTTTCATGATGACCCTCTTGTTCACTCAGCTCAGAGCATGGGTAGTGCTAGGTGTCTATTTCCACCCATGCAGACGTTGCCATTTCTGAAATCACCTTTCAGGCTAGGAAGGCAAATATCCTTTTCCCACCATGACAAATTTTCTCCCTATCCACCTGCACGTTATGTTAGTGACTACAGGCAGATAATGGTATACGGCTCCTCTCATTCTTACCACACTTTAGGCACTAGAAATTGGGCAGCTCAAAAGAAAAATGGAACTGCTCTATACAGACATAAATGGCGCTTTTTTTTTGTAAGACAAGAACTGGTCAGAAATGTACATCATCATCACTGTGCTACCCACTAAAGATCTATGCCTGTTCTCCATATACTAAAAAAATCCTTCAGAGACTCGGAAACCCGCTCTTGAAGCCTGCTTCTGGCATTGCATTTCTTTGAGTGGCAGAATACTTTCCACTTTTTTATTTGATCACTTCTGCTCTTTGACATAAATTTTTCCCTGACATATTTTACTTTCACAGTTCCTAATATAGCTGTGCCAAATGACACAAATTCCAACAGCAGAAGTACTGATTGCTGGGTTAACAATTTCATATCCACTTTCCTGGGACAAGAAATAGAAAAAATCATCATCCATTATATGCTCCTACAGGAGGAAAATGCATTTCATACTTAGAAAATATTTAGTTTCTCCTTTGCAATGAGTTTAATGGATGCAAGACCACACCTTGAGAAAGAGAATTAAAAAAATATATGGTCATGGGCACTACTCATCCTGTGATATCCTCAAACACATTCCCCAGAGCAGAAAAGGGCTTCATGTAAGAAACTGGATTAGAACTGAGATAATTTATTGCCTTAATAAGCTCAACATTTATATATAAGGACAAGTAAATATTGATTAAGTAAACATAGCTGATAAACAGGTCAACCTTTCTCTCTCAGGAATACATAGGAATTAACAAGCTTAATAACGCTCAGTATTTCAGACTCAGAGACTATAATATTCTGGTGTGCCCTAAAGAAGTAAAAGGCCATTGTATGTTACAACCCTCCCTCCCATCCACCCACCCCATTAAATAATTCAACAACACTCACACACCTAAAAAAACCCCAACCCAACCAACAACCAAAATGGAAGGATACTTATTGTTCCTGGAGGATGTGGGTTGCCTGTGCAACAAGAACTGTCATGAGTGTTCATTTCATAGTTTTATAAATGTTTAACAATCAATCAATGTCATCCACAAAGCACCATTCAGAAGATCAATTATTTCCAGCTTTTCTCTGCCATGAAACAGAAATACAACAGAAAATGGAAGATTTGAGTTTATATGAGTGGACTTTAACAATCTAACCTGACAGATGCTCCATCCAGAGAACAGTCATTTCATCAAAAGCATGGAAATGTTTCTGACTAAAGGAATGGTACAATTTGTTACTTCTTCTCTCTTCCTGGTCAATGGAAAGTAGTGACTATGTAATCTTGGTTACTGGCTTAGCAGTGGGAGTGTAGGATAATGCTATAGTTTGCTATGAACTACTGAAAAAGGAATAACAACCTATTAAAATTTTCTTGCAGAGTCACAATAGCTGAGCAATGGACACACCAGCCTTTGCTTTTTACTCCAAATTATGTCCTATTACTTAAAAACCTTTCATAAAACAACTGAGACGTATCTTCTCCATTGGCAAAATGGTTTCATGGTCACAAGTTCTTTGACTCTTGACCAGACTTACAGGCACTCTTATCCTCTGTGGAGGTGTTTGATGGGTATCTAAAAACTTCAGCATCTGTTCTGAACTATTTGTCTATGTGCCTTCTGAGCACAGTGAAAGACAAGTGCACCCCTAGAGGGCAAATTCGTCCACAGGTGGCTGTGTTGGCTGGGATACTAGTTGGCTCTCACTATTGACTACTAGTACATACAGGCAGACGTGCTTGTAGATTGCTAGTGTTGGGTGAGGTGCTGGAAAAGTTATTTCCTGGAAACACGCAACCTTCCCGCAACTGCTGAGTGTGAGAAGATGGAGCAACTGGAACCTGACACCTTGCTCCTATAACCCTTTGCCCGGGCAGATGGGGGCAGGGGGGAAGGTCAGGGGGGAACCTGCCGGTCTTCCAACACCTGGCAAGTGGTGGAGGCTGATGGGAAGTCTGTATGCGGGAAGGGGGGGGGGGGGGGGGGGGAAGAGGGGGGAGACAGTAGGAGGTGGCTTCCTCCTGACGCCATTTCCGAGGGGCTGAGATATATAAATGAGCCGGTTGCTGCAGTGCCCCATCTAGGATCTTCAGCCAGGGCACTGGCATAAGACGCGCACGGTGCTGGTCTCCCCCCAGCACCTCACCTGGAGCCCTCACGCTAGGACCTGGATCACCCTCTGCTCCTGTCTCCCTCCTTCCATCCCGCCAGCACCATGAGCTGCCCAGGACTGCTGGCCGTCCTGCTCCTGGCCGTGCCAGGTAAGTGAGACTGGGCTGGAGTCCGCGTCCCCCCGACTTCTGTGACCCCCAGCCCGGGGCCAGCGCTGCATTCGCGCAGCTCCGCTCCCGCCGCGGCCCCTTCAGAACCTCGGACAGAGATCGCCACGGCCCCTTCAGTACCGCGGACAGCGACCGCCGCAAGGTCACTGCCGAGGGCCGCGCTGGGCCCTGCCTGCCCCGCCACCCGGGGACACTCGACACTACCAACCTGGGAATATCCCTTCCCTTCCCCCAGGCTGATGGGTGCACAATGCACACACCCAGCTGCTGCCCCCAAGCAACACTTCCAACAGAGCTGAGACGCCCCTCTTCTCCACTCCTATTTTTAGCAGGATAGGATTTCTCTGCTTGTCTCTCAGTGGATGTGAATAACAAGCTCTCTTTTTTTGCCCTCCCCTCATTTTACAGCTATCTCCCTTCCCGTGACAAATGACATGAATAAAGGGGACACTAAGGTAAGGATGGGCCTGTAGTGGAAGTGGGGAGTGAAGATGAAGGATATGAAGTTCAACCTCCACTTAACTGGTTGGCTTTTGGCTGCCTCTTCTGAAAAGCCCTGTAGGAAGTGATAGGGATTTGCACGAGATCCTTATAGCAGGATCCACCCCACACACACTCCCTCCCTATCAGTATTTAACCTTTGTATATCCACTTCTGGGCACCTGGGCAGGAAGGAAATCCCTCAGAATGTACCAAAAGGGCCAAACAAGCTTGTCTAGAGAATCACAATGCTGGGGAGGGAGACTGGGTACAACCCTCCCCAGTTCTCCTACTTTCAGCTTTTCAAAGCTCCATGACTCAGGGGAGAGTGGGGGGAGAAGTGATTCAGGAATGGGCTTCACTGGAACTGTGTGTGTTTGGGGGTGTGTATACATCTGTGTTTGCCTGTGTGACGTGCTGCTTAAATATGCCTGTTCTTAAAAAATAGGCAACTGGCTGCTCCCAGGTTGCTAATCTTTCCTCAGCTACTACTCAGCCTGTCTGGATAGCAATGCGTGGTGTGTGACTTGGCTGACCTCTCCAGCCTTCTTTTATAGGCTTCTATGCAGACATCTATGTCAGACCTCTCTAACCCTCATAGCTGCACTCCACATGTGTGTGCAACCCAGTGGGCTTTTGACAGGTAAATGCTTGGATAGGTGCATTTGCCTATGTTGATCTGTGATAAACACACACACACAACCCCTCCTGATATTGTAATGCTATAGTCTTTTGGATAACGTGATCTCTTAACTGCTCAAATTAAGACTTCTACAAAAATTAATGTCCAGAAAGGAAGCACCAGCACTTTCCCTCCTACTTCTTGAATGTCTTTGTTTCCTGAAAACTTCTATCCCCATAATGTTTTTCCCCAGGTAGCACTAGAGGAGGGCGCATTCATGTCATTCTCAACCACAGGATCCATGGTACAGTGTCTCCACTCATTGTTAAGTGACATGCTGAGGAGAGGTGGGGTAGTTGGGGTTGTTCAGCCTGGAGAAGAGAAGGCTCCAGGGAGATGTTATAGTGGCCTTCCGGTCCCTGAAGGGGGCCTACAAGGGTGTATAGTGGTAGGGCAAGGGGGGGAAGAGTTAGATTTAGACATTAGTAAGAAATTCCTCATGATGAGGGTGGTGAGACACTGGCACAAGTTACCAGTGAAGTCTCACTCTGCAATGTGAGAATGAAGTCTCACTCGGCAATTCTTGCTCTTATAAAAAGCAAGGAGTGTGTTGTGAAATGACTGCACTCTTCATTTCATTATGTTACAAAGTTCCTCCCCAGAGCTGGCCATATTTCAACGGCAACTGGTGCATTTCTTTGTGTGCAGACAAAGACCTTAAATCAGCTCAGAAGTCTTCAAAAAGCTGGTACAGATTGTTTCTTTGGACCAGGTTCTTATTTCTTATGCTGAGAAAGTCCTTACTTCTGAAGCTGCATTGAATACCTCCGCATTAAGTGGCTCTAGAGGCTGGAAAATGTGGGAGGAAAATATCAGAATCTGGGGTTTGTTCTACTTAATGGTAGAGAGAAGTGACTTAAAGTCATCTAAAATCAATATTAATGGATTGCTTGTGGCATAGGAGAATGACACCAGGGCAGTTTCTCTGCTTTCTTTTTTGTTAGATCTTTCCTGTAACATTTTTAATCCATCAGGCAATCCCCTCAAACTGTAAATAGTTAAGAGTTCAGTATTTTATGGCTGTGATCTGCAAAAATAGTATTGTCTCCTTACACAGGGTGAAAATGTGCCCATTCTGGCTGGTCAACAAATAAATCCAATTGCCTGAATGAGCAACATTGTAGATGACTGGAGATTGCTGACTTGTGTTTAACTTCTGCTGCAGCCACTGTGCTTTGCTCTCCTGAGAATGACAGCTTGTGGAGAGGTCAGGATTCTTATGGCTGCCTACAGAAATCATCAGGAGAAACAGGTTCATTGAATGAATTTCTTACCCCGAAGGCTTACTTGGACCTGTTTTTTCAATTTAGCCTTTTTTTTCCACAGGCACTTGTGAGCCCTGCATACTGGGCAGCCTGATTCCCGCACTACTAACCAGCACTAGGCTGTAGCGAATGCTATTTTCTCTCCCATGTGACTATTTGGGTCTACTATGACCACACAGCAGGGCTCCTGGTGATATATCTTACAGTGGCAAGGGTGCCTTTACCTCTGCCAGAGGTGTCACCTTGCCTTTGCATCTGTGGCTTCCATTCACCTATGTTACATACAACACTGGGTGATCCATCTGGGATCAGTGGTGCTGTCATCACGAGTGGAGATCTGGGCCTGCTTTCAGTACAGGGGACAAACTAGATAAAACATTCTTCTCATTTTACACCATAGAAAAGAAATGCTGGAAAGGGCAGGCTCAGAGATCATCCTGTCTGCGAAGCTGCCTCAACCAGCTGCAAATGCTTCAGATGAAAGTGTGGGAACTTGCTTGCCTTTAGAAGACCTGCCTTCATGTGCAGCTCTTCCAGTCTAAAATAGATGGCTTGAACACTCAAGCACAAGGTCAAACACTTCTCTGGTGTCTTGTCCTTCTCTAGAGCTTGAGAGCAGCATTTCTCGTCTGTGTTTGAAAGCACAACTTGCTTCACCTTGCCTTTCATGCCTGGCTGCAGTCTAACTAGGGTGCTGTTCTCCAGACTCGAATATCTTGCAAGATTTCAAGGTCACCTATTGAAGATCTATGACCACTTTTTGCTCTCCATGACCTCCTACTGATCAAGGGATCATGAGATGCAGATTGAGATTTATGTATGTATCTATGGGTATATGTATGTAAATACCTATACATATACCTATGTCTATATCCATGTATCTATATATGACAAGCCCAGCCTCTGGGATGGGCTGGAGTCACGAGACACTCAGCTGAAGTGTGGTCACGTTGAAGAAGTTCTTTCCATTGCCCTGTTTCATTATCTCACTCAGTTTCAGGAGGCACCTTCTGTTCCTGCATTAGGTAAAACAGGAACTCAACATTCAGTTCTCGCTTGACTAGAAAAGCAAGAAGATCTGTGCCATCATCTGCTGCATTTTAGCCCAGGTAACAAATAGTTTTAAGAAAAAAGGACAAAAAAAATAGTGCTTTAATTTGTATTTTTGTCTTTCCTAGGTGATGAAGTGCATTGTAGAGGTCATCTCTGACACTTTATCGAAGCCAAACCCTCTGCCGATCAGTGAGGAATGCCTAGAAACACTGAGAGGAGGTACAGGCTTAGATTTAACACTGGGTACCAGCAAGTGAATATCTGGCAGAGACATAAACAGGGCCTGCCCCTGCCCTGGCACATGCTCTAGCACCTAACTAGGCGATCCCCAGCACACTCACCCCATGACATGATCACCCCATCAAGCTGCACCAGGCACCAGAAGCATGGGCTGGAGTTGTTGTTCAGGCTGGCACCACAGCCGAGGGGGTGCTGAATGACATGAAGCTGCCTGATTTTCATGGGACTTTCCTGTCATCTTAACTACGTGGTTAAGAGATGCAGCAGCAGATCAGGCCAAGGGAGACAAAAGAGTAATCAAAGCGGGAGGTGGTATTTGGGGTTCTTTTTCATTTCCTGCGGGTGGGGGGAAGTTGTCTTTGACCACTTTCTGTACCAAGTCTGTCCTATTGCAGATGAACGAATCATTTCTATCCTTCGCCACCAAAATTTATTGAAGGAACTTCAGGAAATTGCTGCTCAAGGTACGGTGCCACTATAGTTATTTGGGAAGAGAGGTTGTGGCCCATTGCACAGTTTTGTTGTTTAGGGTGCAGTTTTTTGTATTTCATCCTGATTTGACACCATATAAATACACCACAGGAAATCTAGTTCAAATACTTCCAGTAGATACTGGGTGAGTGGGGGCAGGAAGTTTGCTTTTAATAACTCTAATATGCACCTGATTATTTAAATGACTGCCAAAGTAACTTGGTGGCAATGTAGAGCATAGGCATTTTTGGGATGGGATAACCCTAAAAGGAAATACTGTAATTTAATTCAACAATTAGAATGGAAGGCAAAATAACCCTTCGCTGGTTGTGCAGCTGGAGTCTAGTACTAAACACAAGCGTGGCAGACAAGAAGCCTCAAGAGAGGACTGGGCTGGCAGCGTTGACTCTTGCCTTTCGATTAAGGCAGAGGAGCAGAGTGTGAGCTAGGTTAGACAGGGCTTGCAGATCTCAGCGGAATGGGGCTACCTGGGGAGTGCTGGTTGCCAGAACAGCTGTGCTCTGACCCCCAGCTCGTGCTGTCTTAAGACACCTTTCTCCAGAGTGTTGTTTTTGTTGAGCTGGATCCATAATCCGAGAGGCTAGTGTGTGCAGCCTTGGAGCCCTGGACTATCCCTGGAGTGGGAATGAATGCTGTTCCTTTCACCTGGGGAGCAGTAGGAGGGCAGCACCCCAGGGAGAGGGGCCCCCACTACCAGGCAGGAGGGCACAGATGCTTTCAGTTCTCACCTCAACAGAGGTACGTGGGCAGCCTCTGGAAGGAAGCAAGCAATTTTTACCCTTCAATACTCTGATGCCTAAGTCTTTTCTTGGTCTCAATATGCTGCAGTTTAACTTCTACATTCCCTAGCTCTCCATCAGTATTAATTTTCCTAGCAACGATGCTCCTCTGTTTCTTTAGAGACCTTTTTCTTTCCTGCAGATGATGTTTTTAGTGGTGGCTTTGTTACTGCAGTTGATTGATGTATCCTCCACCCTCACTTCTCACAGCTCCCCTTTGGCAGATTTGTCCATTGTTTAAAATACACACATAGTTATAAAGGGCACAGAACTATTTTCCAGTCTCGATATTTTGAAACACAGAAGGGGCTGTTGCCTTTCCCTCCTTTTTGTTACTTGATGCAGGTGCCAATGAGAGAACTCAGCAGCAAAAGAAAAACAGTGGCTTTGAAGATGAACTTTCTGAAGTCCTTGAAAGTCAGAATGACAAGAACAAGCAGAGAGGTCAGTGTCAGCCTCCCCGCTAAGGAAATCCAGATCAGGCTGTAAACAAGGATGTTCTTTCTAACAGCCTTGAGATGTCCATCTGCTTCTCATCTAGGCATTTTCTTTGATGCTCCCACTGACATGCAGAAGCAACCCGGTGTTTGCTTTTCTCTTATTTACTGGCTTAAACAACGTGTACTTTCTAAGCCATAGTAACTGGTGATGATCAAGCTATCAAACTGAGATTGATCTTTCTTACTCTGCTGCCGATGCCATAACTCACTCTTGATGCTTAAAATAAGTCACAGCCAAGGAAAACCCATAATGAAATGCTCATTGATATAGACAGGAATGATTTAGGTCTGCTCTGGCTGCCTTTGTTTCCAGGCATTCCAGATACCAGGTTATGGGTCTCTGAAGGGAAAATTAAACTTGGGATGCACAGAGTTCACACACACACAAAATACCTGTGTCCTGGGAAGACCACGTACAGCTGGGATTTCCTTTTATCAATATTTTTTTATGGCCTGGCTAGAATCAAGCAGTGTAGCGGAAAGGAGAGTTTGGCCCCTTCCCTTTTCCACATCATGAAGAGATGATGCCAAAGCGGGGTGAGATTTCTCATCTAGCAGCAGAACCCTCACAGAAAGTCTCGAGCGGGCTCTGAGTTGCTGAGCATGGCAGCACAGCGATGCCACCCTGTCAGCCCAAACATTCCCGAAGTGATGAGAAGCAATATCCCTGGGGGCTGCTGCTGCTGCAGCTAGCATAGCCAAAAGGCAAGAGAGGATGGGGGGCTCTGGCTGTCCCTTGTCCTCCCCGGCTGGCACAAAGATCTGTGTGACCTGTTCTCCGCAGCCCCTGTGTGCTCCTTAGCCCTGCCTAGGGCTGCTCCTGCCTTTCCATATCCATCTAGCTTTTCCAACAGCTCTTTAGACACAATGTCCCTATTGTTTCGTTTCCAAAGCAATTTCTATAGCTAATTACATGAGAAGAGGCCAGCCTCTGGCGTAAGCGAGAGCAGATACCCAGCCCACATTAAGCTCCTGCTGAGTAGCTGCTTTGCAGATGCAAAGCTGCCCCCCTTCCTCCAGCTCACCTGAAACAGCACTGGCTCCCTCTTCAACCCAGTGGGGGAAATAAGGATGTGATGTTAGTGCAGCTCTCAGAGCGGGAACAGCTGTGCAAGCACCATATCACACTCCAAAATCCTTTAATTTTATGCGTGATTTGGTTTCATGTGGGGAAAGTTTGCTGGTGCATCCCGAGAGAAGGTGCTGAGGACTGTGCTGCAGCAAAGCGCTTTGGCACGTATTTAACATGAGCCTTGCGAGTCTCTGCAGGGCAGCAGGCACCAGCGAAAGCACCCGCCCGCTCGGCCGCAAGCATGTGCTGAAATGACTTGCAAAAGGATCCGCGGGCTGGTTAAGCAGCTTCCGGAGCGGTGCTGCCTGTGAAATGAGCTCTCAGAAGAGGTGTTGCTTCTTGCTCCTCCCTCTGCAGATGCAGCAGAGGAGCGCCCTGAAGAGGAGCGGCCCGCAGGGTCCGTGGCTGAGCTGGCAGCACAGAAAACCCTGCAGAATGAAGATTCAGGTGAGGAGGGCAAAAACAGCCTGGAGGAAAGGGAGCCCAGACCACGGGATACAGACCCTGGAGAGGAGGATCGGGAGGAAGCAGAGAGCAATGAGATCAGGGGTGCAGAGAATGCCCAGCAGGATGAAACTTTGGACAACCGCATCAGCAAAGGCTTCAGTGAGGATGAGCGGCAGCAGCAAGGAGATGAAGAGGAGCAGCCCAGAGGCCCCAGGGACAGCCTGGAGCTCGAGGATGGGGGAGAGCAGCCATCGAGGCATGGCCAGAAGAGTAAGGAGGCTGCAGGGGAGCGTGTGGAGCGGGAGGATGACAGAGGAGATGCTGCTGCAGAGGAGGACCCTACTGAAGCAGAGAGGTCACTTGATTTGGCTGAGGAGGACATGGAGGCTGAGGAGATGCAGGGAGATGACAGTACGTATGCCAGACAACTGCACTGATACCTACCTGGGGTGAGCTGATAGCACTGAGACAGATGGATAAGAAGCTTTAAAACCTAAAAGTTCAGGCAGGTGCTTATGAGGTTTACAGAAATCCCGCCAGCAACAGCCACCCAGACCCCCCTGCAAGCACCTGATCGCATGGACCCACACACATAGGCCCAGCAGCCGCCTCATGGCCTGCTGCTCTGTTTTCATAGCATCTGGGGACAGCTAATTTCTTTTTCATGAATGTCCAACATGGGTTTTGACTGCTGCCTCCAAGCCTTGTTATGTGGTGACTTGAGAGTGGGTGTTTCCAGAATCATGGGAAAATGAGCCTAATTAAGGAAATCTACCTTGCATCACCTGTGAAGTAGGTAGAGAGTAACCAGGCTGACACCTGGATTCACTGTTGTATTTAATGCTCTTTCAGATGATGACGATGCTTTGGGATTCAGCAAAGATGGGCAGAGCTCTGAGGAGGAAGAGGAAGAACAGCCCCGAGCACTGAGAGGAGGAAGGCATCGGCTTGAGGATGAGGAGATGCAGGGGGAAGAGGACACCTTCCAGCCCAGGGATGCCAGAAGCGAGGAGATGGAGGAGGAGTCCTCCAGGGAGTGGGAAGCCTCCAAGAAATGGAACAAAATGGATAAGCTGGCGAAACAGCTGACGTCAAAGAAGCGCATGGAGGAAAATGAAAGTGAGGAAGACCCAGACAGGTCCATGAAAATAGCATTCAGGTCCCACAAGTATGACTTCAGTCATCCAGAGGAAGATGTGAGAAGGTCGTGGAAGCACCACTCGAAGGATGACAGCAGTGAAGGAGTCTTCCCACTTGTTCCCATGCCTGAAGAAAAGAAGGATGAGGAAGGCAGCGCCAACAGGAGAACAGAGGTTGGTGTTAATAGGCTTAAGATTAAATCCTGTCCAGTTATTACTTGGGAATCTAAACTATGTGTGGAGAGGTGGATAGTATCTTGGCATTATGCAGCCAGCACCATTTTCCTGTGAAATTAAGGAGATGTTTGGTGACTTTTTAATCATTTGGCCCTAGGTATTACTGGGATTTACACCCGGCTGTGCCTTTGGTCTTTTTTTTAACTTGCTTTAGTGACTAGTGCAAAAACATCCCCAGCCTCAGAGAGTCTTAAAAGTGACAGGACTTTTGTACTGTCTATGCTGGATGTGGTGATCAGAGAGATGTCTGAAACCTGGAGCTATGTCTTGTGTCCTAGAGCTCCTTCAAGTCAAAGACCTCCTTCCCTGGTACTCCATGTGATGCTGTGTGGTAGCTCAGCACCTCCCTGGCAGCCAGGAGCAGTGGTTTCACCTTTGTGCTGAGGCCCAGCTCCAAGCACTAATGTTTATTTGGGATAGTGCAGGAGGCTGGATGGTGGGGCTGAGCATGGGCTTGGCGGACGTTTGCTCTGGGACAAGTTGCAATCAAGTGCCCACGAGCAGGCTGGGGCAGTGAGTGGATCCAGTTTGCTGCATCTCTCTTGCCTCCAGAATACCCCTCTTGCCTTAGTTGTGCATCAAAACATTGCCCAAAGGTTACTCATCAGCATTCCCCACTGAGAAAGCGTCTCCAGTTGTGTTGGTTCAAGGCAAAGCCAAATGTCTCAGCAAGGAGGCATGGGTGCCCACTGAGGAGGTGCGCACCTGCCGCATCTGCCTCTTCACCACCATCTGCTCATGACCTAGGTCTCTCTCCCAAGAAGGCTGTTCCCCAGCTGCCCCTGCCAGCCATTCTGGAGTGCAACTTGTCTGCAAGATGCTGGGCTGGTCTTCCAAATAGGGACAGGGAAGGAGATTGCTGAGGCTGCAAAACTGCTGTGTTTGCAGTTGCAACAAGACTTTTAGTGTTAATTTTTTTTAAAAAAAGACTAGCTCATGATCTCTGGGAGACAGTGAGGAGGCATCAGACCGGTCACCTGGCAGTGAGGAAAGCACAGGCTCTGGTTCTGTCACAGCAGTTGCCATTCTGTCCCCTCTCCTGGTTTTGGTCTATGTGGCTGCATTTCTTGTCCAGTGAGCCCAGCATGGGCACAGCAAAGGGCTTTGAGTGCTGTCCGCTGCACTCGCCAGGACTCAGCACATGGCTGTAGTTGGAATAGGGCGTGAGCCAATGGCCGTGCAGAGGAACAGGTTGACTTTTTCCCTCTTCAGGAAAATAGCTCGTGGATGAGAAAAAATGGTGGGTTTTTTTTTTTTTCAAATACTTTATTTTTCTCACACTGGCCACATGCAGTGCAGGGCAGTGGCTCAGCAGCAGCCCATGCTTGGCAGCTGCTGCAGGCAGGAGAAAGGCTCCACTCCCAATGCACTCCACCTAAGCTCTGCCATCAGCAAAAGGCATTCAAAGCACCAACAGCCCCAAGTTTTCTCCCCCAGAGCCTGCTGCTGTGCTGGGTCAGTGTATGGTCTGCAGTGAGCCCCAGGTGATGCAGCTGTAAGGAACAGGCAGGGCTGTGTCTGGTAGCATTACAGAGACAGTTGCCTATGACTGGAGTCCAGGCAAAGCCACACCATTATGAGTTGGAGTACCTGCACTAAATAAAATAGCTTGAAGTAATGGCGTAGATGCACAAATGCAGCTACAGAAAGGCCACCAAGCAACAGGCAGCTTGAGCCTTCAAACAGATGCCTTCCTCAGTCATAGTTTTCCCAAAGGGAAAAGTCTTCTATACTGAAGTTGCATGTAGATACTCAACACAGATTGGGAAGAGGGGACAGTGCTGTTCCCTCCAAGAGTGGGGCATATGCTGCGCTTGCTGCAGTGGCAGGTACCTGTTCTGGTCCCAGTTTGACCCACCGCCTCAGTGCAGGCAGCCAGTAGCACCTGCCCTGGTCTTGGCTGCCCGGTGGCCTCCTCCGTGCAGCTCAGGAAGGAGAGCTCAGGGGGATGCCCTGCCCAGCGCTGAGGCTGAGGTAGGATTGCTTGTCTCATCCTCGTTACCAACTGCAGTGATTTAACATAAGGACAGGACTAATTAGCATTGTGCAAAGACAACATCTGTTCAGAGGAGCAAATGTAGGAGTGGACCGAAGGGATGGGGTGAGATGTGGCTGTGCTTGTGCTACCACTGACAGCTCCTCCAGGCAAGCCTTTCCGTGGCTCTGGAGGGCAAGGGCTGCCCACCCGTGGCTGCTGACGCTTGTCCTTGGCTTTCGTTGCAGGACCAGGAGCTGGAGAGCCTGGCTGCCATTGAGGCTGAGCTGGAGCGTGTCGCCCACAAGCTGCATGAGCTGAGGCGAGGCTGAGGACCCCAGCTTGCCCTGCACGGGTGAAAGCCACCGCTGCCACCCTTCTCCTTCCCCACCACGTTTCCATTTCCTGATTTAAAAGCAACTAAGCTGGAGCAGAAGCATCGTGCCTAGGAAGCTGACCTTGCTAGCGCCCAGGCCTGCCTCCCTCGCCGTAGTGTTGTGCTCATTGCTGCTTTTTCACCTCACGCTCCCCTGTCCACACGGATGCCCACCTGCCCAGCTGGGCTCCAGTGGGTGCAAAGCGCAACCTACACCTGTATTTTCTGTCTGGGTGGGTTTTTTTTTCCCCCTTCTTTTTTTTAAAAGACAAGATAGCTTTCTAGAAAGTTCTCCTTCTACCGGTAGTTTCACTGGGTAAAAAAAACTGCAATAACTTGTTATCTTTTGATTAAAAGCTGAGAACTCTGACTGTAATATATTCTATATAAAAATTTGTCTAAGGAAAAATAAAACTGCAGTGGGTTCCTTCATTTGTTTTGGCAGCTTCAGTCTCAGTCATTAGCACGCTGCTGGGCTTGTATGGTCCTGGTGGAGAGGAGGGGGAATGGAATGAAGGTTACCCCTCACCACATTGTGATGGCATTTACCTCTTTTCCCAGGCTTCAACAGTGCTGCCCACCAAGGCCCAGCTTTGTGGGGGCCCCCCTGAAGTCCTAAGTGCTGCGGGGCTCTCCGTCCCCGACCAGAGCCTGTCAAGGCTGTCCAGTCCAGCCCTGGTGCCAGCTATCCCAAGTAGTTCAGTGAAATGTGGGTTGCATCCATAGTTCACTGATGAACAGGGGGTTGACGTGAAAGAATTCAGTTTAGAAGTTTAAACAACAGGGCAATACTTGACCAAGTCAAACTATTTGGACAATGCACAGTTGGGCTAAACTCCCCAAAAAGATAACAAATCCTCTAGCTCTGAGGAAAAGCGCTCCCCGGGAGGTGAAGGCGAGTCCTGAGGGGGTGCCCCTCTGCTGCATCAGCTCACAGGAGCCAAGGTGGCCTGCCAGCACAGTGCTAAGTCAGAACTTTCCCCATCCTTTGGGCTTCAAGCCACATATCGGGTGGTGCCTGGCCTGGGGAAGCTTGCCCCAAAAGTCTCTGAACAGTGATCACAACATTTTAGAATTTCTGTATGTACCAACAGGCGTCTAGGACAACTCTCTGCAGCCAACGCTCCATGGGACACCTTTCCACAGCCGGCTCTCTGCAGAGCAGGCACTGCTGGTCCCTTGTGTTCCCAGTTGTCTGGGGCTGAGGAGAATGCTCCGGTGGTGGGATACCGTACCTGTAAATCCCTCAGTGTAAAAACCAGCAATGCTGCCCACTCAAAGAGAACAAAATAACAACCCGGTATTCGGTGCTCCCTCTGCAGTTGTCCCCATGGAGAGCTGGCTGTGTATGCCTGTCCTGCAGAAAGCTGTCCATCACTGAGAGTTGGCTGCTGTGGAGAGTAGGAGCAGGAGGCTGGCCACAGAGAGCTGTCCCTTTCCTTTGGCAGTAAAGGAAAAAAGAATCCCACTGCCAGAGTTGTACTGCACTCCCCAGTTCAAAGCTCAGTTGACTCCCTCCACCTGCAGCCCGCAGAACAGCTGAGCTCAGGGAACAGCTGCCAGGCTTTGAACTCAACGTACTCCTTTATTCTGCTAAAAATGTCAGCACTGCTGGCCCACAGAATGAGTTGCACTGGAGATGGGGGTGCAGGGTTCCCTTGGTGCAGCAGACGCCGTGTGTCCCAAGCTGCATTCCCCCACTCCAGGTAAGGTTCCCCATGGAGAGTTGGCTCCTTGCCCAAGCCCCAGCAGCCGGACAGTGGCAGGAGGCAGTGGAGAGGCCGAGGCATGGCCCAAAAACTGCCCTGGCATGGGGCGTGAGCCAGAACAAGGCGCAGGGTGCAAACCTGGCTGGTGGAAGTACAGCAGAGCAAGGTGCAAGTCTGCCAGTCTCATCTTGAGGGGACTGCACTCTCATTATCTGCAGAGAAATGTGATTAGGAACAGAGTGAAAACAAAGCTGTTCCACAGAACTAGTACTAAAATGTCCTTTATTAGGGAGTTAATATCTGACTGTAAAAGTCATATTTTACATATTGATCTTCATTTCCATTTTTATTTGAATATTGCACTTACTTTCCCTTTTTTTTTATGTCAGTCTCTGCCAGTAGCATTACCCACGCAACCCCATGCAAACTCAGCTCTACATGTCACACCAAATTCACAGGAACTATCACCTACCCCACCTCTCCCCTGCCAAAACAAACAAACAAAAAACAAAAGAAAAAGGCAACACCAAGAAACCAAACCGCCAAAGAAATGCAGCCATCTCCATAGGATTTGGACAAGTTTTTCCGCAAAGGATAGAGGCACCAGTCAGAACTAATCTACTGGCTGGAGCACTTCCCATACAAGGACAGGCTGAGAGAGTTGGGTTTGTTCAGCCTGGAGAAGAGAAGGCTCCGAGGAGACCTTAGAGCGACCTTCCAGCACCTCAAGGGGCTACAAGAAAGCTGGAGAGGGACTGTTCACAAAGGCTTGTAGTGACAGGACGAGGGGTGATGGGTATAAACTGGAGAGGGGCAGATTTAGACTAGACATAAGGAAGAATTTCTTCACTGTGAGAGTGGTGAGGCACTGGCACAGGTTGCCCAGGGAAGCTGTGGCAACAGCTCCCATCCTTGGAGGTGTTCAAGGCCAAGTTGCATGGGGCCTTGGGCAGCCTGGTGTCCCTGCCCATTGCAGGGGGCTGGAACGGGCTGATGTTTAAGGTCCCTTCCAACCCAAACTATTCTATGATTCTGTGATTATTCTGCAAAATTGGCAAGAGGAAAAATAACATTACTTGATGAAGCTACTATAAATACCTCCTTAACTGGACACAAACATTTGGGGCCCAATGACTTTCTTCAAAGGGAAGGATGGTGTTCAAGGCCCGAGTACTGGGCCTGGGAGGATGGCTCACGAGTTTGTAAACACTGACCCTCTGACCAGCAACACCTTTGCTCTGCAGCGTCAGCTCAGCTCACGGCTGCAGCTCACCCTTCGGGTTGACACCAAGCAGATCCCCAGGCAGTGTTCCCATGAGCGCCCTTGCTGAGCGGGCTTGTTGCTTAGCAAAATTTAATGCTGCTAGGTGAGATACCCATCTTCCCTGCACTAACCAAAATAGGGTCCTGATTAAAAATCCTGCTAGGTTTTGAGAAATCAAGAATCTCCATTCAGGATGACGAAGGAAGAATCAGCCCAGAAGCCTACACTAGAAATAATGATTAAGTACAGCAGTTGCCTGAATCTCAGTGATGTTTAGCGGTGTTATACAGAAAGCTATATATAGCTGGCTTCCCACTAGTCTTATCGGAACAAAACCAAACCAGCCTTGCTCATTAGTAGCGCTGGTACACAGAGCCCCAGGGTAACTGCAAACAACTGCACTGGGGAAGGTTGTGAAAACCAAATTCTCATGAAAATGGGCTTGCCTCAAAGAGCTGCTCACCTCAACACCCTGGCCGCTCATAAAGAGAAAGCAAAGTAGAACTTGTTATAAGGCATTTATTTTCATTATGTGTTGGAAAGGGACAATTCTGTCTTCAAAACAATTACAGAGATAATGCCACAATACCTACTGTATATTGCTTTACTGTTGAAACCAAAACATTGTCCAAAAAAGGTGCCTGGCAAATGAAAAGAAAATGAATATATTACCATTAAAATCAATGCTGTTAAATGAAAGCACCATCTTCATTGTCAGATCTGATCAGTCATGCAGTTGAAGTAAGACACCAAATAGCAAGTATTTTTGTTTTTTTACAGTAAGCCATGATCTTTTAAGGGTTTATATCATTCTATACAAATTTAAGTACAAAATGGGAATTATGTTTTAGAAACCATAGTAAACCAGGCTGAAGCGAATCACAAGACATACTTGTTAACACTGTACAGCTGGATTTGAACACAGATACTTATGAACTTGCAAAACTCAGCACATACACAAAATGGTCCCCAAGGTTTAGCCGTGCTTAAGTGAGGAGCAACGCTGGAGACTGAAGGAGAATATCCAACACTACGCACACCTGGAGGGCCAATTTTCTCAAAACTGTTGGAATCCCAAGGAATTGTTGTTACTCCATTTTAAGAATGACTGCATTTTAGTATGTGATTCTCGCAAGGGTATACACAAGCTGTATGAAATACTGAATCAGAAATAAATAATAAAAGATACATCTAATACATCTTTTATTTTTAGGGGTTTTTTTTGTACAGCACTGACTTTACAAGAGGATAAACAACTCATTTTTAGGGGCTGATAACATCTGAAACAAAGAAGTCACTATTTTATATGCAACATATACTTAACCTTTTAATAACTTTATATATGTATATATGACTTTTCACACAAAAAATGTTAAAATAATTTATATCTAAAAACTACTGTGTAAAGTATGAAGAAGGATATAAAATGTGGGTTTCCTTAAAAAGGGATGGAAGAGGAAGACCTGATTTACATGAACTCCATTAACTGTTTCAGCTGTTTCTGGAGTTTCAAGAGATTTCCAGGCCATCAACACAAACTTCTCAACACAAACCCCTGCAAACTCACAGCATGCCGGGCAAAGTCACCTGCTAATGAGCTCATGTGGCCCACAAGCATCTGCTAGCATCAGTTCCTGTGGATTCAGGGTAGGAAAGGTGGAGAGAAGCAAAAAATAGCTTCTCTGACTGTTGTTAAAAAATACAGAGTGAAATTCTGGACCACCAGCATCAGGATGTCCACTGGCCAGGACTTCACTCCCAAGCCCTACCTCTCCTCAGCCTCTTTCTGCATCACAGATACAGGAAGTTTCCACACAAAAACTGCCCCAGCAGCAGGGGTGGACCAGACCCCAACAGCCACCTGCATGCACACAGTGAGAATGATCCCCTCTGCTTGCTACAGACGCTATTGTGCTTGTGTTGATAAGGAATCGCTCTAACATTTCCACATGCACTTGCATCCTCTCAAACTTCTACAATCTGCAATAATTTCTGTGGCCACGTAAACATGACAGAATCCAAGGGGGGGTCCAGAAGCTATCTGGTCAAATACTCAAGCGTTGATGGCCTGGAGCCACACAAAGTGAACAGGGAAAGGAAAGGTAGTGAAGATGTGAACTTTTCTGGAGGTTACATTCCTCTGAAATAGATATTAAAGCAATATTACAAATAAAATCAGCCATGTGATCTGCAATGGTGTGTCTGTATATCTATGAAAGCAAGAGGAGATTATATTAAAGAAAATATTTTAATCTACACAAAGCATTTTCACGTACTCCTAATTACAAAACACACAGCTGCAATACCATAAAGTAATTGTATACTGAATACAGAAATCAATACATCTCTTACTAAAAAGGAGACAGGAAAAGAAAATTAGCAGGGTAATGCAAGAGAACTGCAACTGTGCACATGGGGAGACTGCTACAAACTCAAACCAGACTCTATTCACTAAAAAACCAAAAGACATGATTTTCTGCACAGCTGTGGAAGGCAAGGCTGCAAGCTAGTGTGACAAAGCCTGACTTACTTGTCACTGCTGCCACGCAAAGACTTTGGAAAACCCATGTTAGCCTAAGAACTGATAAGCCTGGTTTTTTTTTTCTTATTGGAGGGGAACAAAAGAAGCATTTTTCCCCTTGTTTCTCTCTTTTTTTTGCCAGGCAATTCGAACACCTCTGGCCCCATTTATTCTGTTGCCTTTGGACTGCATCCTGCCTCTTTTATCTCCTCAATATTCCACCTGGCTCCTCCCTGGCTGGACACAGTTAATCTGAAGAAGTTGAGGCTTTACCTTGAGCAATCTCCATTACCTTGGGAAGTTTTAGGGTCAGGTTCTTAATTTGTACCTATCTATAATGAAAATAAATAGCTGTTTTTCCATCTGAGCAACCTGCTGCAGACATCCTCTGCACTAACACTCACATGTTCAGGACAGCAGCTTTACCATTCCAACAGTCTGACTAGTATTAATAAAAACAGTGTATTCTGTCTACTGACCAGCTTGCTCAATTGGCTCCTTCAGCACGGAAGTTGAATAGCCAGTCATGTGGTTAACCAAAGGTAAAAATCACTGGCCCACCAGCAGTTCTGCATTACACAAACCACAGGTGTCAGCACCAATGGTCCTTTAGCTAGGCTGCATTTCTGCAGCTGGGTTTCATATATCGATGGGATGTTCTGGAACAGTCATTACAAACCCAAGCATAACGCGGCAAAGGCAGCTAGAGGGGGAGGAGAATGATGATGGCTTTACATTGCAGGTGGTAATTAATACCACTCACGTTCTCTTCAACACAGAAAAACCTTCACCTACTGAAGCCAACTACATAATTACAGTGGAAACCAGAGTCCCATCTCCTCCATCACACTGACACAAAACCTGGAGGAATTCCAGTCAAGCTAATGGTGTTCTTGTGGATTTCTAACAGTGAAGCAGAACAGAATTAGATCCCTATGTAGCTAACTGGTGACCATGTAATTGCAATATAATTGCTCCCATCAACACAGCAATAATAGCTATGCCTCTGAAAACACAGCAGAGCCTTTACCAACCCGCAATAACAGAATTCTAAAAGACATTATGGAAAATCTCCCTCAGATTGTCAGCAATTTTAAGAGCAAGGGTATTCCGGTGTGGTCTAATATTACTAGACTCCTCTACAAGACTACAGAATATTAACTTACTGCGAAGCTTATCTTAAATCAAAACTATCCTTAACTTATCAAATGAGGCAGCAATTCAGAAAAGCACTTTAGCACAGGCTTAATAACATAGGCATGCTCGAATGTTTTACAATAATGTAATTGTATGTCCAAATACTTGGTAATTTACAGTTTTGCCTTTTAAAAGTTGGTCTCTCAATTCGCCCCTGTGATTTAGCAACATTCTAGTATATGAGCCATAACAATAATTTCTGCAAGGAAATATAGTAATACAGCAATTGCATGGTAATTTATGTGAAAACTCTATTGTAATGCCACATCACAACAGGTACCTGCATATCTGCACCTGGTAAATTAAAGTGATACCGATACATTTGATAAATAAAAAATAAATTACAGACTATGGGAAAAATGTCACTGATCATACCAATGACCTAAACTTGTTTTCTAGTTACTGCCAAGGTCTGGAGTAATATTTAAATATAGTATTTCTGCAAGCCTTCAGAGAATTACAAAATAAACTTCTAACAATCATTTGTAAACAAGTTTAAAATGCACAATTATATTTCAGTAGTTTATTTTGGAGAAACAAAGCAGTGCAAAATAGGCCAACCAAAATTCAGAAGGCAGCCAGGAAAATAAAATTCTTGTTTGATGTTCTAACTAGGAAACAGCATACAGACATTTCCATTGGATCCAACACTCAGATTTATGTAAACATACTTAGTTTGAAAGGTCTTGAGTTACTAACCCAGTTTTAACATAATTGCTTCTTTCCCACCACCCAATCAAAAAAAGAAAACAAAAAACCAAAAAAAAACACCTCCAAGCAATTGTAATAAAAGGAGCAAAAAGCAAGTCTACAAACACTCCACCAGCCGGTTACAAGAAAGTACCATACAAAAATATGCACTGGCAAGTTCCTTCCTGAGGGTATCTTTTGTTACACATGTAACATGAAAATACTTTTTATTTTAAACAAAGAAAAACAAACCCCAAACTGCAGATGTCATTTTTTTTTCAGTCATGGTTTTATGAAAGGTTTGGTCTATCATGAATACTTTTATAAAGCCTTAGCTATGTACATCTAACTCACTCACACCACGACCACTCGAGACCTGCACGGGATCCAGCAGCCTCAAGGTATACAAGGGTTGTGAAGTGTGCCCAGCTCTGAACGGACCTGCAATAGTTGAGGAAGTTGACTGCATTTCTATTCACCCTGGAATTTGACAGATACCACACCCATAACCCCTGTAAAGCTGGAATAATCATCTCTTCCCAGATCACTCAAAAATCCAACCCTGGCTATGGAAAATTCCCAAAAATGGCACTTAGGGAACAAATGCAATTTCCTCTAAGGAAAAAAACCCACTGTTTACACAGAAGACCTGCTACACAACGCTCCTCGAAACTTCTTCCCCTCCAGGACTGGTACCATCAGGTACGATAGTGACACCTTTCATGCAGTTTACTTCTCTCTCCATGGTCTATCTGGGCTTTAAGTCTTTCCTTTTGAGTAGATATTTAACACATGATACTAAACAAACTAGTATTAGAAGCTGCAGTGATGGATGCTTTACAAATACCTGTTACAGACAGAAATTCCCGTATCTGCAAGCTAGGAGTTTAATTAAGGAAATTTTCTTAACACGACCCATCTTAAACGTATTTTAGGGCTTAAATGGGGAAGAAAAGGCCACTCTAACAAAATAGTGTCTCTGCTCTCAGTGCTAACAGACTTGGATAGTTCCAGTTTAGTGTTCAGAATTGGCAAACATTGCAGGAATTCTCAACAGCACAAGATGCTGCCATACCAGAAGATGTAACAAAGGGTGAATGCTGTAGTTTTACTGTGTATCTCAACAGATACAATTTGGCTATGCTGTAGTTCACAAATAGTAAAAAGCACTATTGTAAATCACCACATGGCCTCATCTGGCAGCGTGCAACAAAATAATGTGGTCTCTAACTAGGGCTGTCGCATACTTCTAGCTCTATACTTGAAAGTATAAAATTCTGCTTATATATAATTTGAAAAACAAAATGCACGGATCAGCATGGATCTCTGAAAGGCAGCGACTGTGTTACCCCTTACGATCCGCAGATCAAGTGCACTTCTCCAAGGAAAATGTGTATCTCTGTTTGCCAGCCTTTTTGCAGAGTTGTCCCAGAGTCTTTACAAGTGCAATGGAGGGAGAATTAAATTCTCTGCTAAGACATGAGCTCCTCCCATTAATTCTTCTGGGATTACACCACTAGCACATGATTGAAAGGATGATATTTAATCTACTAAATCACTTAGTCTAACTATTGGCACTCTGTCCAGATCAAACATACATCCCTGTTGGCAGGTGCGGATAGAAGCTGCTTTTGACTGAAGCAATGAGGCCTGGGGAAAGAACTGCAAAGCTAGAACCAGGGTGTCCACCTCAGTTCCACACCTTGAACAAACCATCTGCTCTGTCCTGCTCCAAGTACTATGGCTTCACAGCAAGCTACCTGTCAACATATTGACTAGTCAATGCTTCAAGAGATTTGGTTTAGTGATAATGAAGTTGTCTTAGCTTTCTTTTGCAATGGCCTACCTGGAAAAAGGGAACGGGGAATATTTTAGGCAAAAATCTCTAGCACTGTTACATTCAGACACTGCATTTCAACATTATTATCTTCTTAATACCATGAGGTCCGAGTTTAAAATGCTGGTCACCAGTGATTACAAAGAACAATAGAAATGAAAAAGCAACCCTCCCACAACGAAAGGACTAGTGTTAAAACCCACGTGTGTGTGTGTAAACTCACTACAGATTTGCAACTGGAATCTGACAAAATGGATCTGAATCACTTTCTGGTCCTCCACCTTTCAGTCCATTTCATCAGCAAATCAGGTTAAATCAAATGGAAGTTGTTTTTTTCTTTTTATGTGTTGTGTTTTGTGTTGCTTTTTTTTTTTTTTTTTTTTTCATTTTTTGCAATTGTATTATTACAGCCTGATCTGTTTCCGGGACCATAATTTGTATCCCTGTGGCTTTTTCTCAGTCCATGGCATTGGCAAGTTATTGAGAAGAAGCTTTTGTTGCCAAGGTAGCAACGCAGTGCTGCTGGAAGCTGGGGGACACTGCTGAGTTGCAGCCTAGTCTCTGGTGTTGCAGTTTTACGGAGCTGTTGGTCTCACTTTCCACAATCCAGGAGGAGTCTTTTCCCATGACGTTGAGACAGCCTGTGCTAGCACAGCATACCCGCTCGTCCATGATCCCACTGGTCTGCTCTGCCAGGAGCTTGCTGCAGTTTAGCTGGGTCACCTCAGGTGCCTGACCCTGCAGGACAGTAGCTATGTGGTTCAGGAGATCATTGAAAAATTCGGAAACACCCTCATAACCTGAAAATAGGAAAAATTAAGGGGAGAAAAAAAGGCGATTTAGTCATTTTCATAAGTTCTTTGAGAAGTTTTTTTGTACCAGTTAATTTCTTGGGCTGTCCTTGACCTCTAAGTGATAATAAGAGGGCTTGTTTTCCATGACATCATTTTGAGTGACTGCATGAGCAGATTAGCATAAAGAGGAACAGAGACCATTGGTACAAAAATGCTTTTGTTCAACGAGAAAACCGTCACGTTTCAGATTTTCTGTTTCTTTTACTTCCCAGGTATACATAATTTATGTGTATACATAATTTTAGACATATTCTATCATTTGTTGTCAAGACCAGGTTCTTCCTTAAGTTACAAGCTCCATGGTATTACATTGATCTTTTCCATGCCGTTTCCAGGTTTAGTATGGAAAGCAGCTCTAATGCAGTTTCCTCAAGAGTCTAGATCCTCTCTACAATTTACCAACAACACCCGCAGTTAGGGAAGCCTCAGAGGACAGAGGGGCGGGCTTCAGACCCTATGGAAAAGGCACCTTCCCACTGTGTAAGAAGCAATGTGCTGCTCATCTCATCTAAACTAACTTGGCACTTAAAACATTTTCCCTACTCTGAGTGATGTCTGAAAAAAAAACCACTTGAGGGACAGTGAACATGTATCAAAGACAAAGAATTTGGTAGAAATATCGATCTTTTACTTCAGTACTGAAACCACCTTTCTGCATATTCTGTTAATTGATTCCAGACAATTTACAATGCAGAGTCCTGGTTAGAACAGTTGCCCAAATACCAGGAGACACAACATTTTGTTTGACACAAAGGGTGGCACTAGAGCTTCTGGCTCTATTTTAAACACTCTTACACAGGTATAGTTTTATCGTTGCACTAATTTTAAAATTGAATCAGACATGCAGCATACTGGTACAATATCTTGAAATGGATCTGAACTGTTACTGCATTACCTAAAATTGTTATTAATTTGATTTAGCATTCAGAGGCGACATATGATATTGGGTGTATTTAATGGGCTAGGCTGATTGTTTTAAAATGTCTGTAAAAGTATTCTGAAGGTGATTTGGTGTTAATACAGGAGACTGAAGCAATAAATAAGTTTAGAAGTCCCATGTGAATGCACACATTTACACAACAGCACATGAGCATAACCAGACACCACAAAGTAAACGCACATTTTAGAATACTTTCAGTGATGTGAAGTGATGCGATCACAGGGCACAAGAGTCCCTCAGATACATAAATAATTCAATTTTAATCTCCATTCTCCTGTAAAGACCAACCTGCTTCGTCAATAAAGCTCAACTTCCTAAAAAAACATAAGGTAAGAGGATAATTTCACTTCAAGATAAATGTGATGCTGGTGTATTTATAGTCCCAGTGTTAACTAATTCATTCTTATTTAGGCTGCTACATTGCTTTGGATTATATTGCACTTGGTCATAATTCTCCTAGGTACTTAACAGGTCACACAAAACACTAGCAATGTGAGACAGCAGCTCCCAGTTTTCCTTTTGCAATGGCCCTTAAACAGATTCACCAAACAAACCTGCCATTTCAAAATGTCAAGTTTCCCAGTGACCCACGTGATAATCCACTAGTTGTCAGGGCACAACTAGGACTATTATGGCTGGTCATGGGAGCCAGAACAAGATCTCCACCTCTTTGACAGAGGTGCTTGTTACGCTTTCTTGCTTATGTAAAAGCCATGGGATTAGCCTTCAAATCTACTCAGAGTGCTTCAAACACCCCGGGAATAAGCCATCTCCATAGTAACAGCTTTAATATTCAGCAAGGAGATTCATAGTACCCTAGAGTGTTTCATGTCTGCTCAGTGAAAACAAACCAGCATTGTTTGAGGGTTTGAGGGCACCTGGCAAACTCACAAAGAAGTTGCTTTAAATATTTAATAGGAATAAGATGGCCAGTTTCTCAGTCCTGAAATCAGCTGACGTTACAGTGGAAGGAAATTGTACGCATCAGGCAGGTTTCCCTGTGCAAGACCTCCGCACGCTGGGTGGAAAGACCCAAATAATTCTGCCTGGTCACTCCCATGAGTGTATCTCCACACTCTGGTAAAAAAGAAATACAAGGAAAGGAGAGAGAGACCCAGGGTGTCTCAACTCTTCAGCCACGGGATGTCTGGAGAAGGCTGCAAACTCTGTGGATATTGCCTTGCTCTGTTCACTGGTTGCGGCTGCAGACAAAAAGGCAATTGTAGGGCATCACTGTGCTGTGACAACAAGGAAATCAAGAAGGGCAGAAAAAAAATCACCTTTAGAAACTACTGGCAATGAATTCATGTTGCATAAGGAATCTGTGGGAGTTTTGCATGCTTTAAAGCATAAGTTGCATGCAGAAGGTATTGTCTTAGCACTGCCTACTGAAAACATTTTGTAAATGCTTGTCTATAAGAGGCCTAAATTTTGCTATGTTGAAAACAGTCTCCAGAGTCCTCTGGCTGAGCACAGATAGGAAGGAAGTCCACTCAGCAATGCAAGTATTGGAAACAACCACCTTCTCCCTTGACCTCTGCTGAGTCAAGAAATGCCTATAACCAGTTTTAAAGCTACCATTAGACATGCTACGATCTCACATGCTCTGGATTTTTAGGAGACTCTCTCCAATCTGGCACACCCTCTGCTTTTCTGGATCTTCCCTTAATCAGAGAGAAATGGATAGCCTATGTCCTGCATTTGCAGCAGCGTATTTACACACACAAAGGCACATCCAGATCTGATGCTTCCAGCTGCCACAAATATGCACACAGAACCAGTGGTTCACCTGTACTGGTGACAGGCTGCAGAACGTGTGCGCACAAGCTGCTGCTCAGGCGGGGTGAGCTCAGCAACTGCCACAGGACAGCAGGCTATGTGGAGCCTTTTCTCTCAGTTACCTGAGGTCAGACAAACATAAACCCCACATGATACGTGACTGTGCCTACAGTTAAAAAACTCAGCTGGTAACCACAGCTAAATATAGTCCTGGTGGTTTCCCATAGAACAGGAGACACAATAGGCCTTTTAGACGTTTATCTTTAAAATCTTTTTGAAGAGCTGCTGGCGCTAATGAAGCAGAAAACAGACAACCTCCCACAGGTACACCTGCTCTCAATTCTGATGCCAAACTAATCTCAGGACGACATCCAAGGAGTGGCAGGTTTAAATGAGCTTCAAACCTGGTAAACACAAAAGACAGCAGTCACGGAAGCCAAATCTCTGGGCTGTTGGACAAGGCTTCGGTCAGGCCTGGCCCCAAGATGCAGCTTAAGCTCCATGAAAGAGGCTGTAAATGCTCCTTTAAGGGCATCTCTTCCTCTCCCTTATCCAAAGCAGTGGTGCAGAGATATTGTAGCCGGTCCCCAAAGTGTTTAACTTGGCTTCAGTTTGGCTCTACTGTAATCCTTGCAGGACAGGATTACTTAAGGAAAAGGAGGATGCAAAAGCCCCTTCCGGGGACTGCACTGAGAAGGGAACAGTCAGATCCCACTGCTGATCCAGCCCACCAGTGACTCTTTCGAGCAGGGCTGAATGTGAACTTCTTAAGAGCAAGGTTCTGGTCCATCAATTATGCCAGCCCTTGAAGCTGCTCATCCTTTAAACATAATGGCCCTTGAAGGGAAATGCAGCTGCCCGTGCTGAACATGCTTTTGGGCAACAGCATACTCTGTGTTGAGATGTAACTTTTCTGCTGTATTTTACCCCCACTGCTTCTTCTCTGACCTCAGCAGCCCTTCAGAGCCACTCATCTCTCTTAGTTCTGATACTTTTTACAAATTTGAAGGCAGTTTTGTCTACTCCAGCCTTCCCTCTTCAATACGTATGGTCCCTCCTGCTATCCTCTAGACTGTCTCCAGCCGGTCTCTTGCAAGGCCTAAAACATTCTATTAATTCAGTGTCTCTTCTAAGAGCAATTACTGCGCAGATTGAAACACAGGACTTGGGCTGAATATCAAAACTGTTGCCTTAGGCTAAAAATACAGCAGAGCATGAGGCTGAAGGTAGTTCTGCAAACTTCTGCCACAACAAGAAGACATCACTCCTCTTTAAAGAGTGAAGTTTGCCACTAGTCGTTCCCCAATATGGACTCTTCAATATTTCAAGAAAAGAGGATTTTCAGTCTGTGCAAAGTACCAAATCCAAAACAATACTTGAAAATACAAACCCCCACAATTCCAAACCAAAATGCAGGATGCAGGATTGCAAAAAAATATCCTGCATCACTGACTACAAGACCCAGTGTCGGAAATATAATTCCATTCATACAGCTGATTCAGTTACATCTGACACCTAATTTAGGTTGTTTCACTGCTCTTGGCAGAAGACTGTTTTCACAGGTCTGCAGGTTGCATCAATACCATATGGCAGAACCAACCTGCAAAGCGACCCGAGAATAGCAGGGCTGGAATTTTAAAAGGAAGTTAGTCACTGTGGAGACAAGACAGGCAAGGTACTACAAGGCAGTTTTGGGATTGAGGACCTGGACTGAAAGATGAAGAAGCCTGGAGGCTCAGTGCAAGATCTCTAGATGTAAGGACATCTCACCCATACTGAAAATTCAAAGTTTTCAATGACAGGTCAAACAATCTGTAAAAGCCTGTGCATGTTTCTGGAAACACATCACAATTCAGGTAATGAAAAGAGATTCTCAAAGAGAAAAAAACCTACAAAGCAGAACCAAGTGAGATGATGTGTTTGTTTCCTGTGTTAGGCTACTGAATTTAGCACATTTACAGACCATCATTCTCTCCCATTATAGACACAACTCCTTTCAACAATTCCAGTGGTCAAGAAGCTTGTTTAGTTGTTTTCAAATAAATGTCACACTAAAAAAAAGTGGAGGGCAAATGTACCTATTTTCACATACTTTATTCTATCATTTTACTTCAGGATCCACTTATGAGAACCTGCCATGGTATTTACCCCTTTACAGCAACTTCTGTGCTACAATTTTAAGACAACCTTCAGCTTCCTGGTTTTGTTGCATTTGTGCACAAAATGTCTTTTCATGGGGAATCAACTCGTGCAGGAAGAGATTTTCAAGGGAACAGTTTGCTGCTTTCACCCCTTAACACTTTTAATGCCACAGAGCCTGGAAAAAAAACAAACCTTAAAAGTCTCTCCTAAAATATAATTTATTCTTCTTTTTATCTCCAGAACAAGGAACAGGCCCAGAAAGTCCAGGTCCCGGCATACCGTCCCATGCTTCCAATCCTGGGCATCGCTTTGCAAGGAAGGGCATGGTAGCCATGTTAAAGCTGGCCAGTAAAATTTGACTGTATGTCCTAAAAGCTAATATTTCAGTAGCACATTCTATATCTAGATTAGGGTTCTGCCCTTCCTGGATTAAACAGTATCTGATTTGGCTCTTGCTTTCCTGTCCCTGACGCAGGAAGCAATGATGGTGAGATGCTTCACACTAAGCACAAACTGCACAGTTTTCACAAAGCACAAATGAAAAGGCTTTTCTCACCTGGGAATGCATTTATATCAATGACCGCATGCTGCCCAGTCTGGTTGTTAATGATGATATCAATTCCAAACAGGGAAACTCCCAGAGCTTGCCGAAGTGCCTTAGAGATTTCCCGGATGACGTCGTCATTTGGCCGCTCAAATACCCCTTCAATTTTGTCCAGCTATAGCAGAAAAAGATCTATTACTATGGAATTCCAAAACAGTCTTTTTAGTGGAAAGATCAATTTTCAGAGGTTTCCAGGTGCATCTCCACCAAATCTAATTGCAGAGAACCAGTGGCATGAAACAGAGAAAGACACCAAAGAGAAATTGCTTTCATAATTCAGAATCCTACCTATACTGGAAGTTCACCTGCTCTAAAGGACCTAGTTCTTCCTCCTCCTAATGGTGCAGCTCTTCAAGAGACAGAGCAGTGCAGGAATGAATGGAGAATCAGATTCACTATTTTAAGTACTGTATCTGCACCTTAGAAACCAAACGCAGCTGATGTGTTTAACTCTGTGCTGCAAATATTACGGATACCACTCTGCTACTTCAAGGTCCATGTTAGAGGACTGACAAGCCAGACTCCTGCTGTTAGTTTTATCTGAGCCATACAATACAACTCAGCTAATATCTTCAGGACAGCAGCTAACTCAAATTTATGTTTTATACGGGTTTTCACGTATAAGTTATTCTACAAACATTTATTAGGACAAAAACCTCAGCTATGAGCGGAAGATGCAGTTGTTTCACATTTTAAACAACAGGTTGTACAGCAGAAGTGTCTTATGTCTACAGAAGTGTGTACGTGTAAGAGAGAGATGGCCCGTAAACCACAGGAGCGTATACTCTCTTTAAGTTTGAAAGTAAATTTGCCAAAAGGGATTTAAGACCAGCACAATTACAGCTTTAATATTTAGCATGCCCATTAGCGTTGCACACAAATTTAATCATTGCCAACTGTGAAACTATTCCCCAAAAGAGCTTGTGAAACAGAAAAGAATCTGGAGACTCAGAGATTGAATGGACCCAGTCCTGTAAAGTGACTTTCACAGCAGCTGAGTGCCTGAGAACTTCATAGTTTTCATGTGCACAAAGCTATTTAGAATGGCTAGTAAAGCAAGCATGAAACGGTGCAGTGAGCTGGCACTGTGGGACTCAGAAGACACCCAGCAATGGTCCCGTGGTCACAGCTCAGGTGTGCTTGCACTGCAGACAGCTGCTGGCCCTCTGTGGCCCTGCCCAATGCAATTTCTCTACTTGCGTTTTCACTGTTTGTCTTCCCTCACAGAACTGAGTCCTAGAAGGATGATTTATGCTTATTAAGTTCTCTGGACAGAAAAAGGCCAGGTATTTGCATTCAGAACCTCCTCCTTCCCCTTGCCTAGATTAGCTCTGGGGAATTTAAGCCTGGCAAGCAGCACAGGTCTGCCGCATCAGTGCTTCCTCACCGGAGCTCGGTAAGGAAAACCAGAAGGACACACAGTCATGTTGGTTCGTTGTACCAAACAGACCTCAGCCTGCAACACAGAAGCAGACAACTTGTGAAGGAGAGTCGCTAGCTACTACCACTTTGATAAGAAAGGTCTAGATAGTTTTTCGGCTGTGCTAGAGGTAAAAAGACCAAGTGTACTTACTGCTGTTAAGACAGATGAGGATTCTGGTTTTGAAACATTGTGGCTGTTGAAAAATATTGATTCTCTATCTGAAATTAAAAGCAAGTTGTAAATAACTTCGTATCAGATTTTAATTTCAAAAAAATTAGTGCAAAGAACAGCAGATGGCACTGCAGAACCGGGAATCCAGCCTGTATCCCTCCCGGTCAGCCCCTGCCAACCGGTGGCCTCTCCTGCCTGGCACAGAGCTGCTCACCCAGGCAGGGACCCATAGTCTGGTTACCCATCTTTTGCGGACCTCAGGACACAGATAAATAGGGGTAAACAGAAATCATTCTCCTTTCCTTCATCAGAGCCAATTAACTAAATTCAGAAAGATAATGAAGTTAATTTCTACTAACTTGCTGTACTCAAAGTGGCAGTTTCAATGGGAAGGCACGCAACAGAAGGAAGAAGCTGCATTCACCGCACGCAGGGTACACTGAGATCCCTGTGAACCTGGGGAGTGCACTGTCACCATGGAGGAAAGCAGCAAACTTCATTGTCAGGACCAACCCTCCCTTTGGAGACACCACAGGAATGCAGGAGACACCCTGAGGTGACAAAAGCACCCACGGTACCACGGTGGAAACCATGAGGAGAATTATACCAGCCCCACTCCCTCCATGCTGGAGGTTTTACTGGTGGGTAGAATCCACCAAAAGTCCCCCTGGGATTCCTACCACAGCAGACCGAAGGCACTGTACAGACAAGCCACATGGGAACACCCGGACCAAAGTATCATCATACAGGTGGCATCCGCAATAGAGTATTTCTGCTATGCTGGTCTCTCTGATAAGATATTTAAGAATAGCCATAGGGCCAGAAACAATAAAGATGCGGGAGCAGTAAAAAGCAAACCCAATCCCACTCCACAGTGTGACACCACTATATATATAACATATATATATAATTCTTGCATCTCCTCCCATTTAGAAAGGCTCTGTACTTTTTGATAGTCAGCTCTCCCAGAGTGCCTCACAGGCACCACGACTGCTTAATTGCTGGATCTGCCTTATCATGTGCCCGTAGCACAGCCTTCTTAAACTCTCTGACGAGGGTAAGGAAGCCAGACACTAATCCTAACTTGCCACAAAACTTATTTCTATGTGGGCTTCTAGACAACTTTCAAGCCTTACATCTTCAGGTGAGACATTAGCTAAGGCATTTTCAGAAAGATGCCTTAAATTGTTCTCTTCCAGCAGAATTACAGACCAACTGTCCTAAGAGTTTATATGAACACAGATTTTAGGCTGCTTAATTTGATCAGGGCATAGAGTAGACCTAAATGTAAATACAAGCATCCACACCTATAGTCAAGGACTATTACTGGGATCATCCTAAGCATATACTAACACAATACGTGTTTCTATGCAGAAAGCAATGGTGAGCACTCATGGACATACTAAGATCAGCAGAACGCACTAAGAAAAGCGACAAGAAAGTGGCACTTGTTAATTCATCTCCTTTAGTTTGATACCTTCCCTCCTCCCATCCCTGCCTTCTAGACTTGTCCAGTTGCAGTAGGTCATGCTCCCATCCATGCCCTGATTATTACTTATTCCTTCCTCCTTCTGAAGACCCAGTGAATGCAGTTCTCAGAAAACCAGCTTTTTTCCCATAAAGGAAATTTTAATAACCTTTAATGAAGAAGTGCTGCTGTCTAGTGACATATAGGAGTATTATTGTTCTCACAGACAAACCCACTCCTCTCTCCTCCCAATACAGCTGTTACCTACAAACCAAAGGACGCTTTCCATCAAGGTTTACAACACTGGCCTCAAATGAATAGAGAGGCTTGTTCAGAGGTGAGCACAAGTGATCTTTAATTTAAACACAAATATATAATCAAGGTAAAAATAGGGCCAGGAAGTTCTGAAATGACAGAATCAAGGAAATTCTCTCCCAAGCACATTTATAAGCAAACTCCGGAACAAATGACACGTGAACTCACTGTGAAATGACTCCCTATCCCCCTTTCCACATGACATAAAACACTGTTTCAAACAGGTAAGGCTCAGGTTACCATTGCATAAATATTTACTATACGAATGTCATTCCTATGTATTTTAGAGCAGATGAGTTATCTCCTTTCCTATTGAAATAATACAGAAGAGGAAACATGGTACATAAGAACCAGCTGCCTTTGATTCAGCAGCCTTTTCAAAGGCGTTTTTCTTTCGTGCCGTTTGCTGCCAAGGCTTTGAGAACTGATATTTCCTTTTAAATCAGCATAACGTACCTGAAATTCCTGCAGAGAAGTTCTTTAAAGATGGTCTTTTCACCACCGTGTAGGATTCCCCGACCACAAAGACTTTATACAGCACAGCATTGTGATTTATGAAGCTCTGAATGACACAAGGGGGACGAACAGCTTTCAGGCCCTCCTGGTTGAAGATGATCGCCATCTGGAAACATGCACACACTAGTTTTTCAATAATTTCATGCTTACCCACCCCCTGACTAACAGCAAGGGGGAACATCTACTGGTGGGTATATACTGCGCACGTGTGAGTTTCTTCTCAGTAGCTAGTCCTATTTCTTTATTTTTCATTTCAATGACATACAACTCTGCAAACACTACTGGCAGTGCAGCTTTCATTTTCAATGAACAACTTCTTCTCAGCTCTTTGAATTTCCATTTGCAGCGTAAGTCTCGAAGCTACTGAAACTGCAGGTGCAACAAAAGGGTAAAGTAGAACATTTGCCCAACACAAACCACAAAGTCTGTATTGAATATAAGTGTGTATCATGAGAACAACAGAAGGAACAGCTCTGTGTACTAACAACAGGAGTTCTTCCACACCTCTATGTTCTGTGGTTTGATTCAGTCCAGTAGTTGCCTAAGGACCAGGGTTTAACCCACACAATTAGAAATTTTTTTCAGGCTCTAGAAATTCTTGCTGCTAGCAAATGCCAGCCTAATCGTTTCCTTGGCTTGGTTTCACCATGGATAGTCCTCTTGAAGGGACTGGAACAGATATGTCAAAAAGGAAGGCATTTATAGCGTCTGAATGATGAACAACAGCTGCCTCCAACAGCATGGAAGCAGTGCTGCTAGTTGCATAGAAGTACTTTTATGAGCCAGCATTTCTTCAGCAAAAATTACACCGCTCTTTCCATTGATCCCTCCATTACCATGCTTATATGCATATATAATTATCATAACTGTGGTGCTCTATTTTACAGATTTGTTTTTGGAGTGTGGATGCTGCCACAGCTCCTACGCAGAACCAGCAGCAAGGATCATACTGGCACAGGTGACGAAATTACTTCATACCAGTGTGCCCGTACACAGCAGAGAAGATAAAAAGGTTTGCTCTCCATCCTCAAAAATCCCTGAAAGAGCTATGTGCTAGTTATCTGAATACTGACCTCTCTTTATTACTTCAGTGATCCTGGGTCTTGTTACCCACAGTGGAAGTAGGGCATGTCGGTGTTCAGGTAAATATACCTGTTAATATTTTCTCACTGGCCTGGTTGGGCTACTATTTCACTCAGGATGCAAGACAGTCCATAGAGGCTGAGAGAATTCCTCTGGGACCTACAGTGACTCTACAGCGATATACAAAATCGGAGTTTCCTGCCTCACTATGGTGCAGATGAGTTATATTGCTTGCTTGCTCTTTCCATGTGCTTCCAGACAGTTTTTGTGCTTTCTGAGATCAGCTGTACCTTAGCAAAGTCAGGGTTTTACAAAGAAATTTTACCACTTTGTGCTCTCTCTCACGTATTATATATGACCACTTGATGTATGCTGTACTTTCAGACTGAAATTTTGTTAATGCCTTAGTTCATTCTTGTAACAAAACTAGTAAATATAATAGGTCTTGCTGCTCAAAACCAAAACCATGGTAAATGATGTAGTGAGTACATATCCACAGTTAAAAGTCTGAGCACATTTTTGTTCTTATTCCTCCTTATCTGGTAGACCACACTAGAACACATAACTGTCTGCACAATGACTCAGTAGATTAACATTTTCTGAGTTCAAGTCAATGTCTGCATTCAGTATCTTCTTAGAGCACAGAGCAGATCTGTGAATGGTAACAACCTATGCAAGAAACCTACTCTAACCAGATTCACAACTGCAACATCATCATGATACCTCATCTGCCTCTCACTGGTGGCAAGAAGCAGTGTTCTCTTCCTCCTCCTGTGTAGACAGCTGGCTTTATAGCATCTACAACATCATATGGGCAAGAACTCTGCTGTTCCTATAGCGTTCTCTTCAAATATTAGATAAGCAAACATAAGATAAGCACCCTGTTTCAGAAGATCCAGAGTTTATCTCCTCAGCACAGAACAGACCTAGGCTCCTGGAAACCATGTAAAACCTCTCTTCAGCAAAGCTCTGTGCCAACAGCTCCATGATTAGCACACAACCCATATAGCTCTCAGTTATCCTGGTTCACTGCGATGTCTCATGGTTTTTAGCATGCATGAATACAGCTCCAAGAATCTGCTTGCAGGGTGCACTTGCTCTTTGTCATCTAGCACAGACGTGCTGTGTTTGGCAATAACATGGGAACAATACTTTATATCACAATTTCCAAACAGCACTCCTCATTATAAATGCAGAGCTCATGTGAAGGCAAAACAGAACGAAGAATTTGGCACCAAGAATTCTTACTGACAATAACCTTATGGAATTCAGTCTCAAAAACCACAGATCCTCCACCTTTTCAATCCTGTCTTCTCAGTACTTAGAAAAAGAGTCATTCTGGACACATTTCTTCAGGTTATGGGCCTTAGTGGTGTCTCATGGCAGCTTTACCAAAAGTCAGTTATGTTCTGACCTGTTGGCAGCCAGGAATGACAGCCTTCAGGAACCATCTCAGTTCAAGTCTAACAAATGGCTCTGGCAAAGTGGGCTCCAAGTTTGAGTACTGGATCACTCCTGAGAACTAAGCAACTCCAGAAGGGACAAATACTATGTGAAGTACCATGCAAGACTTCAAGCTTTTTTCCAGGGGCCCTCCTAAGTTCCTGTGATAAAGTGTAGCCTATAACTGTATTTTAAGCTAATTTTTGCTCAGAAAATGGAATTCTTGCAGGGGGCTGAGGTGTGTCTGTACTGTGTGAAAGAAAAGCAAAGTAAGATTCACCAGGGAAATGAAGTCCAAGCTTGACTGGACAAACAGTGGAAGGTTCATGCATTTCAGGTTGCAGTCACAGAGAAACTCCTGGCAGAAAAATCAGCAGGGAAGCTGGAGTCTTAATTCATTAACAATCCAGTCTACAAGTGTTCTTGGGAACGACAGCAAAAATTTATAGCAGCTGCTCCAGCAAACTAAGAGGACTGTCAGTTTGTAAAATGATCCGAGCTAAGGCCTGCATGAAAAAAGTCACTGCGTCTTTAAAAGGAAGTGCTGGTCACTCAATATTTCAGTTGTAGCCATTCTGCTTGTCTAGGTTTACATTTTATTTCAGGGCCTTCAGTTCCCAGAAACACTGCAGCAACATACTGCACGTTTCAGGAGCAGCTGGGAAACCCGGACCGATGAGCACTTTGTTAACAAAGGAAACCAGGCATTACGAGAGCCAGCAGCAAGGGCTGGATTCTCTAAACTGAGATGCAGTAACAGGAAGGCAGGAAGCACAAATGAAAAAGAATTAAAATAGGACTTGACTTGCCTAAATTTAGAGGAAGCTAGGCTTATAGGGAACATACTCCTTCCAGGAATAGACAACCATTTTAACTGCAATTGCTTTACGGGAAGGAGGGCAGGCAGCAGCCCTGTTCTTCCCACAGCTCTAACCACATTATTACAACTGAACATGCCTAGAAAACATCTCTATTTGCTATTCGCTTCCCCTCAAGGACAGGAACCAACTGCTTCATCTGCAGTACAAAACCATTTTTCACCTGTACCACATACAAGCTGGAAGAGAAACATGGTGGGGTGGAAACATCACTTAGTATGACCTCCCACTAAAGGAGAGGCTGAAGGCAATTCCTTGCAGACAGAGCTAAGAGGAGACTACAAAATGCTAGAAGCAACTAGTGATAGAAGCTAGAAACTGCTAAAAAGAACTTTCATATCAAGAGGTTAAAGTAGTACTTAACTTCATTTCAGATGTATCTGAAAAAATAATGGTGTTAAACACGAGGGAGAGGCAGGGGAAGGGAAGTTGTTTGGGCATAGCCCTTATTCTGCCTACTACAGGATCAGAAAGGACCAGATAAACCACCATAGAGGGACTGGAAGCAAGGACAAAACACTGCAAAATTTTTTTAACTCACCTCATGAGAGTTCGTTCCATGGGCCACTCTGGTTTTACAAACTGGGTAAATAAAAAAGAAAATACAATGTACCACTGAAACAAGACACACAAACCCCTTATAAATCCATGCCCACCCACATGTGCAAACACTGGAGTTTACCAGACCAAGGCACTGACTGTACCAGATACCAGTGACAGTCGCTTGAACAGCGTCCTAATCACTGCAAAGCTGAGCTTGCTCCAAGCCCTACTGTCTCAACTCCTCTCTGTAACTAAGGTGCAAGCAAAGGTCATTATTAGGACTGGACAGAAGTAAAAGTCATCAGCTAAGGAGTTAGTACCAGTACGGTATTGCCATCCTGCCTGCTCAGAAAGCATCCTCACAAGTACCTGATTTTACCTGAGGCTGAAGCTATTTTACAGGTACCACAAAATATCGCTGTCCTGAAATCAAGGCAACAGGGACACAGTTCCCTGGTTTTGGGGAAGAGCATGAACTCGAACAGGCTGAACCAAAGACAGATATATCATATTTTTTGCATAGAGAGGGACAAAAAAAAGCAGAAAGAGTCCTTCAGTTGTTCTTTCTCCCTCATATTCCTTATCTGTTCTGTATGTCCTGACTCTCAACTCTATCCTAAAACCAGTGAAAGAAAGAAACAACATACTCTTGCTAATATGAAACCAGAGAAGAGCTGAAGACCCAGGGCCCCCACATGATGACAAGAGCTGATGTTATTTATACGTTAAGCAGAGGAAATGAAAAATTGCAAGCAGTGAGGGGCTGGATAGGACAAGACTTCTTTGGGGGTTGTTGGAAGAGTCCATTTGCCAGGCAAGAGGACAGGCAGCTATGAAAAGCAGATGAGCTGCACTGGAGTCCAAAATAAATTGTAACTTTTGGGAAGTTTTATATGATGTCTCACATACACATGCTCTGGAGAGCAAGAGTGTTATGGAAAAAAAAGGAGGGGGGGAGAGAGAGAGAGAGAGAGAGAGAGAGAGAGAGAGAGAGAGAGAGAGAGAGAGAGAGGCGACATAAAAAGCTCTCTCACAATACTATGCTATATTAGCTTGCAGTGTTATTTTACGATTTTGTCATAATTTATAGGTTGATTCAGGCCTTCTGAATATATGGGCTATGCCCCTGACTACTGAGCACTAAGCCAGACTGCACTGAGAGGATAACGTGCATAGCTGTGGAAGAGGGGGACGACAGAGCCATGCAGCGGGCTTTACATTACAGCTTCACTAACGAGCTTCAGGAGACCTGCCTCATATGGGAGAGTGATGGCAGGGAGGGCAAAACATGCTTTTTACACACAACTTTATGTCTAAACCTTACAAATGAGGCAAGCCCGGAGGGAACAAACACCAACTAACCAGTTCTGCTCACTTTATACTGCAAGGAATCAAATAAAGGAATGAATTAAAGCAAAAGCCCCACAAAGAAACTTGCTACAAAGCACAAACAGTTCACAGCAACTGTTTGAGGCTGTGGGCCCTTGCAACCTGCTACCTATGGTAATTTTTACACTCTTTCTTCTGCCCTCTAAGATTATATTTGTAGCCTGAATGAGGGAAAGGAAAGGATGGGTGAAAAAAGGGAGCACTCAGCAGGGCAGTGATTTTTCTCAAGAAAAATAACGAACATAGCTGGCAGGAGAAACTTACTGCACAAGTTCAGGGCTAACTTTGTTAGAATAATTAGCATTTCCCAGGAATGTGTGTTTACTGTAGTGAGGTGTTTAAAGTAAGGAACATCAATAAAAGGCAAAATAAAAGCTCATCGGGAGAGGTTTTGTTCCAGAGTCAAAGCAGATTGCATCAGAGCCTTTGTTTCAGAAAGGCTTTGACATCCCTGACACCTTGGCAATGAAACCCACACTCCTACAGTGTTGGCTACATTTTGGGGGGTGCACGTGTAACATTCAGAACCGACTAGAAGCTTCAAGGAAAAGCCCATGTACATACTGAATGGGAATGCCAGTCCGTTCTTCTCTATAAGCTGCAAGGTATCTTCTCCACAGGCACTTGTCAGCTCCATAAAGGGCGGTGAACAGATCCTCTCATCTGCAAGACAAAAAAAAAAGACTCAAATGGAGATGAGGGGTTTAGTTTCTCAGCTGCATCATTACCATCTCTCTCCATATTAACTCCTTCTTGCAAGTTAGTTTTACCTTAACAGCTGATATTAAAGCACAGGAAAGATTATCAATCAGGCCTGAATTTGGGTTTCTGGAAACATTTCAGAAGATGAAAGGCACAATTTTCAGATAATCTAAATGGAAATATAAAGCCTATATTTTCACAGCTAGGCAGTAAAAACAATTGCCTGCTTAGGAGTACGCAGTTGCACAAGACTTAGCCAGTGAGGTGAAAAGCAACTGGGATCTTAGTTCCTAACATTAGGCCTTCAAGCATAGTCTTCTAAAGCATTTTACAAAAATCTAAATAGTCACCAAGTGTGGCTATAGCAGGCAGTCTCACAAAGCCATCATTACTGCATGTGGCAAATTCCAGTGTGGATTTACTTCAGCTAAAGTACCAGCTATGTAATATGTCCCACTGTCCATTGGGAGCTCTCTGCCTCCCAGTGAAAGCAGTGCTCATTTGTCCAGCAAAGACAGTCAGAGCACTGCTGAGATACTGAGACATCTTGGGGCAAGACAGTTTCAGTTAAAGTGAAAAAACACAGGAACCATGGTAAAATTTAACAGAGCAGGTCTGCTCCAGGGTGTTTCTGCTGATACGTGCTTGTTTGCATGGGGTTGCAGAAGGCTGGAGTAAAAACCCAGCCCTCTTAGTGACTCAGTAAGTTGAATTGCTCTAGGAGTCATGTCATGTTCACTGTAGGTGAACTTTGATTCCTCTAGGATTGCAGCAGGAAAGGGGAAAAGCACCATAGGACTCAAAATACTTGAGCATGAATCTCCACTGCTCAAGAGGGCTGGGTTGCAATTTCAAGTTCAAAGAGAACCTGGGCTTCAGCCACGGTTCTGGGACAGGTTCAGCAGACCCAGAGGCTTTCAGACAAAAGCTGTGCACACATTGACAAAGTAAACCAAGACCATTTTCCTTGCCCAGGTAAAAGCAACTATCCAACTTAAATCATCAGCGAGCAGTCTTAAATGTTCTGCCTCCATGGAGCTCTAGCTGTGTCAGGTCAATCGTGGAATCAGAAGTGAGTCATAACTTGTTAGCTGCGCAGTACTGAACTGTAATCCAGAACGGGTCTGCCAAAACTCATTTCTAAGACTTATTTCAAGGGCAACAGCATGACATCTTCCCCCAAAGAAGCAAATGGAGATCAGCACAAATGATGAGAGCAACTGTATCTGGCAAGCTCAAGTCACAGGTTTATATCAGCCAGCAACTTGTCTTGAAAATAAGCAAAACCTGACTGATATTCTATCCACATCTATCCAAACCGGGGAGGCTATCCTGTGCAGATGCTGCAGAAACTGAAAAGTACATGTAAACTAAAACCCCACCAAAATTAACTATATACTCTGAGAGAGACATGCATCCAGAAACTGTTTAAAGTGTTGTTTAGATTAATGCTTTTCACTTCATTATAAGTATACATTTATGATAGTCCCTCACACAGAAGAGAAAATTGAATCACTGAAAGTAACAGAGGCAAAACTTATATATATAATATTATATATTATTAAATTAGTATTAAATAGTACACATAATATTTTGGTGTATATCTCAATACATGCTTCAACACTCCAAGAATATATTAGAACTCTCACCATTAGCAACACTGTTGCTACAAGAAGTTTCCTGCAAAAAGAAAAGACCATTTTCATACAGCCTAAAAGGAGCAGAAAGATTGATGCTTTGAGGTCAGCCTCTACAAAGCTAAACAAAACATCCCAGACTTCAAAGCTTTCAGTTCGCTGCTATGAAAATAGAAAGCAGCATCCAAAAGTGACAGGTACTGTAATATTTACAAGCTTTTGCCAGAGCTAAAGTTCCTTACTTGGATGAATTTAAGGAATCAGATTTAGTTTACAGATACTTGGGAACAACTTTGGCTTGGCAGCCCTTCCACCCATATGCTTGAGCTCACAAATAACTTTGCCTTTCGAGTGCAGATGCAGAGGATGTATGGTTCCATCTCACTTCCCTCTGTTTCTCTCCCATGCAAACAGGAATGGGAGACAGGGAGGATTCTGCATTCCTGCAGATTACGTGACACTTGCATGAGGAGATGAAGGGGCAGACAGTAATTTCTTTGACTTTGTACTTACAAAAGACCACCTGGATCAACAAAGAGTAACAGAGAAGACTCTTAGCATCTCAAAGTGCTCCTGCTGACCTTGCACACCATTTGCATTTTCTTCACCAAGAAAGCTATTCTAGCTTACTGAAGCCCCTAAAACAGACCATTAATTCACAATCAGACCTGAGGACAAACAAACCCTTGCTAAACACAAGATTTCAGTATGGCCTACAGCTAGAAAGCTGCTGCTTTGAGTTTAATTGCACACACTGCAATTCTGAAAGTCGCCTCAGGGTTAAAAGAAAGCCCTCCAGCTACCAGCGATCAATCATCCTCTCTTCCTTCCCAGGGTGGCAAACACATGATGAAGCTTTCTCTCAACACCAAGCTCCTGTTATCAGAGTGACAGCAGTCTCAGCACACCTTCTTTGCACTGAGGTCCAGGACAGACCTAGTTCAATGGTTGAGGGTCAGTCTCAATAGCAGTTTACATTAGCATAGAACAACACCACACATCCACAAAGTGCAACCAACACCTAGTGGTGCATTGAACCCTCCCCTCTCTTCCTGCCAAGGTAAGCTGCTTTAGAAGGATCTTACTGATCAGCTGTGGTCAGCTGACCCTTGGCCGCTGTCAGTGCTTCTTCATAAAGCAGTAGTGACCAGTCATCATGGGAAACCATTGATAAAAAAGGACAACAATAAATATAAACCCAAATAAACGTAACAGCCCAAAGGTGAGAATGGGAGGCATGAGTCTGGTTCCACCTCTGACCCTTTGTATTGACAATACAGCCTAACTCTCCAGTTTAAAACCAAGCAATACTCTCATTTGCATCAGAAAGCCTTAGTGTGGATGAAGCACTTCTAAAAAAGCAGTCTGAACTAATAAAATATGGGGCTACAGTCATGGCATGACTCTCATGGAGCTGCATTAGCTGTGCAACACTAGCGAGAGTGACTCTGTATTGTGTCGTGACACAGAGCTGATAGAAGCCAAAACACATACACAAGGAGCCAATGCTGTTGCTCTTCTCCCATTGGTACTCAGTTCTGAGCTGTGCATTGGGATGGTGCTAACTGGAATAGACGTCTAAAACAGCAAGTTTGGAATAGGCTCTGCCTCATCTTCCATCCTTGGCTATGGATAAGTGCCTCTAGTTCCCAAGAGATTATTACAAATTCAATTTCTATGCTTTCCACTTTGGATCTGAAACTAAAACTCGGGCACTTTGTCCCTCCTCTTGGGTACATACATTGAATCACACGATAAACAGATAATTTTAACTATTAACCTCATCTTTGTGCAGCCTTTTCTGAACCAAAGATATCAGCTGGAAAAATCTCTCTGTAAGTCAAAGGATGTTGTGATATAAGATGTTGTACAGTTTTACAGGGCACACTTCTTTCTTCTCCTAAGCGCCTGGTAGTCCCTTAGAGACATGCCTTTGAACAACAGCCAGGACTCCAGATGGACCATGTCAGGTCCAGAACTGCCAAGTGAACAGCAATAAAGACAGACTCTTCAGATTAGTAGAGGGTTCAGACAAATACCAAAAGTATCTCCAGCATTTCTGTTGTTAGAAACAACACATCATAATTAAAAGCCAAAATGTCATCACTGTGTTCCTCCCCCATCTTTGCCCTCATTTTTATTGTATGCCTTGGCACAAACTTTGTGGTGTCTGCTTTCTATATTTTCCTTAGATTTTTCTCCCTCTTCTTCAAGATTATCTAATCTTGTAGGGAGCTCCTTCTCACCTCTTAGTCACTTTCTGCACTTTTTTCTCATCCCCATCCCCATCTCTTCTCTATGCCAGTCTTTTTTTTCAACTGTCATTTCTATTCTTCCACAGCTACCTGCACTTTATGCCTCCCTCACTTTTGAATGGAGATCACAGCTGGGATCATGTTCATCAAACACAGGGAAGGCATTTGCAGTGGGACCTCTGAAGACATCAGGGAAGCTGGCACTAGCAGGTCGTGGAAGATTAGCAGTGATCACATCACTCCTGCTCTGGGACGAGCTTTGTCAGAGCATTGCTCCATTCCCATGGAGCAACACCGTTATGAAGGTGGAAAACATGACTGATAAAGGCCGGTTTAGTGGATGAGTAACATATTTAACCAACCAGAGAGAGGTGAAAGAGTACTCAAACCAGGATATTGGTGCCAAGCAGGGGATTATTCTGGATGAAGTTCAACAATAGTGATAGGAGAAATGGAATGTGAAGAAGGGGAAGATACAGAATAAATACTGGCTGGGGAAAAAAGTTTTCTGGCAGTGAGAACTGGTGGAAATATTTATGCTTGGGACTTGCTTTAGTAAGAGACGTTGAGCAATGATCCTCTACCCAGGGCTCGCACACCACTGGTGGCCTGCAGACAGACTGCCAAACAGCACACCAAACCCTCTAAAAGGAAGAAGGCACAAGAAACTCAGCACTGAACACACACTCCCATTCAGTAGGTAGGCAAAACAGGCAGAGGTAAAATAAGGGTGGTACATGGTTGTTGTCAGTTGAACCAAATCTTACATGCTAGTAAATGGAAACCACTGTGACACGGCTGTATAAAACCATCCCTAGATGGTCTGCGGTGAAGGTAGATAGATTGTCCTTGCACTATAAAAGGTTGAGAAGTACCAACAAAGAGGACAGCTGTGAATCATTGTAGGGAAAAAAAAACACCATTACAACAGAAGAACCATAAAATAGTTTCTTATTCAGATTTCTTTGGTCCCTCGACCACATTTTTTTGGTCTCAAAATCCCTTTGATTTTGGGGAGTTTAGACAACAAATAACCAACTGCATATCCAATGCTCTGTATTCCTAGATCAACAAACTGCATGTACTTGTCTTCAGAAGAGGAGTTTAAAAACAGAGTTCATGGTCATCTGTGAGGATAGCTCAAAACCTGTGGCAAGAAACAAAACCATGAGGAGGCCACTGGCTATTAAACTTCAGATTTACAGTCTCAACATGTCTCCCTACCTTGTAATTCACTATTCTTCATTTCTTAATCTAGGGATAGGAAGCAGAGCAGACAGGCTGAAGTACAAGTATTTATTCTCAGCACCACCAACCTCTTGCCACAAGACCATGATGCAACCACCAAATATGTTCTATCTCTCAGTTCTCCTTTGCAAAGTGGGGAGAAGGCTTCATCTCCCCTTGGCAAAGGAGGCTTTATGAAGCTGGTTTAAGGAGTTTCAGGAAGAAGATTTTTCAATGCTACTAGAGTCATTACAATAGTTAAACAAACTACCTGTTTGAAGCTTCGCTCTGAGCATCACGAACCAAAATCCTGAGAGTATTACTGAAAAAACATAAACCAAAAGGGGTTTCCTCAAGAATATCCTGTCTTCTGGCCACACTGAATACCATCTTTTTAGCAGCATCTTCTCTGTTTACACACAGGAGGCAACAGGCGCACCAAATAAGGGACATGCTGAAAAGAATCCATGCAGACAATTTCTGAAACAGGTGGTTGAAGGATGTGGTTTGTCAAAGGAGTACAAGAGGAGGCCTGGAGTCCCCTGGGTATCCAACAAACTTGGTCCAAGGCACATGAGTGTGTGATCCGCTAACTCTGCTTAGCAATTACAAACGAAGCACAGCTTGTGCCTGAGTTTCTCCCTGTGGCTGGAAAAGTTGCCAGGATTATTTCTGAAGAAACAGGGTACATGATGCAGATTGCACAATGCTCTGCACAGAGAAGTGACAAATTTGCTCCTTACAAGTGCTGGTCTCTGCTGTAAACACCCTTAAGAGAAGGAGAAAAGCATACGTGTCAAAATCAGGACTGGCTCAGGTCAGTCACCATCCTGCGCTCATGAAGCAAATGGTAAGGCTTAAGCTATCTGAAAGGTTTACAGCAGATCATATCAAACTCTAAACTTCCTACTTTGCTGAGAAAAAGCACTCTTTAATAGAATAGTTGGCTCTGTGATTTGAAAATGCTTAAGCCTCTTTAAAAATAAATACATTTTCAATAAACTGAGTTTCACTGTCGTTTACACCAGCTGCACTGCTGCATTTTACTCCTGGGAGAATAGAGCAGATGCACAGCCAGGGCAACGTCTAATACAGCAAGGTGAGGAAACTGAACTTCCAGCTCACCCCTGCCTCCTAAGTTCATTTTCAACCAGAAAAACAACCAACAACACAGAGAAGCTGGCAGGAACTTCTTCTAGTATGCCACTGAACCTTACCTTGAAGGTATCTTAATTTAAATCACCACATGACTGGAGTTTTCTGCACTCCAGAATCCCTTTAATCACTCGAATTTATCATAGCTTCGGACTGTCACTTCTACTAAGGTCAAAAGTTGGTACATCAAGGAGTCAGCCAACCTAAGCCAACCCACAATCCACAATTTCACAGCAGCCCACTCTCAATCACCTGTAAGACCCCCTTCCTCACTCCTTACTTCAGTGGATAATTTCTCAGTTGAAGCTTCATAACCCCACAACCTTATTCATTAAAAAAACAACTTTACAGAGTAGTCAATCAGATTTACTCTAGTACTTGTAAGCCCTATTAACAATACTCTCAAGTTGTCTTTCCTTCCCCTCAGATGTGTGTGTGCATGAGGAATACTGGCAGAACAGATTTAGCTCAAATGTAGATTGATCTATACTCATCACTGAAAAGTAACCCATAACCGAATACCCAGGTGTTTGCATCTTACTTTTAAGCCTGTGGGTGGAAAATTCCAGTACTCATGACAGAGCAGCTGTATTAGGGGACCATTCGGCAGCACATTCCAAAGACACAAGAGGGCAGAGCAGACTCAGCTTTGAGGGTACGATTTTAACCTTACTCAAGCTTGACATACAAGGAATTGTGCACCAAATATCCATGGTCAATCTGCAGACCTACTGTCTCCAATTCTAATAAAGTAGTGATTTTGATGTGTCTAGGCAGCGAGCGAGGAAATCTCACAACTGAATAGAAATAAAAAACTATTCAAAAGGTTCTCAAGAACTCACCATTCCCATACAATTTAGAAGTGCTAATAATGGGTTTTGAACATGAAGAATTCAGCTTGGATTGGAGAAAAACGAAAAAAAGATAAAGCGGAAATAAAGGCAAAATGAAACCAACTTAGCTATGGTCTGTACAGGATCCTCCCTTACCTTTTAGATCTAGATTTTCATCTTATACCCACTTTCCCCAGGGAGCAGGATGCTCCTTTCTGATTCTCAAGAAAGGAATTCACCTTTGACTGCTGATCTCCTGGGTGCTCAGGCTGAAAGAGGCAGGTTTTGCAAACAAGAAATTCAACTTTCTTGTGGTGATGGAACCTCACAGGTACCTAGCAGCAGAGGAGTACAGCTACAGATGTACCTTCAGTTAAAACAGACCCGTGGTGAAAAATGTTCACTGACGCAGCCCAACAAAACAAGCTCACGGCAATATAACAAGTTAAGAGGTAAAAATATTATCTCATTCAGAAGACAGAAGAAAAGCCTGGGAGATGTGTGTTCATCATCAAATAGCCTCACTTTTCAGTAGGTAAGAGCAGTTATGCACTACCTTGCAAATGCAAGGAACAGGAAGCTTTGAAGTTTATACACAAAACCTAAGGCCTGTTTCCTGCAGTTTGACAGGATTATCCAAGAGACTGGGCTATCTAACAATTCCAATTTAATCTCCTCCACTGTTCCTCAGGTTTCTCAGCAGCACCACACACAAAAGTTCTTAAGGAAGAACTCTGGCATGCCTGACTACAGAAAAAGGAGAAGGAAATAAACCTTTCAGTGCATCTTAGACCCTGGATAAAGAAGAATGTTAGGCAGAACTCTCTTATAAGCAATGAGGGAGGGTGGGGAAAATCTGCTAGAAAGGCTTTTGTTGGAATGGCAATTCTTATTCCTTAGAGCACTGAAACTATATCAGAACTTGAGGAATCATTTTATAGGCTAGTGTTTCCAATGTTACAGGAAAAACTAAACCAACTTTCCTCATCAATAAGAAAAATTAAAGGGATTGTTTGGCAAGCTCAAAGAAGGCTTTATCTGCATTTTTACCCCAATAATGTCACACTCAGAACCCTAGCATTGAAAATACTGGTATCTGTGAAATCCCAAAATCATTTGCAGAACAGAGACAATGCAAAAGCTGCTCTGCATGTCTGCCCTGTATTAAAACACAAATGTTAGGTTCAGCGTGAATATCTGAACCTTGATTAAAGCCAACTCAAGTGTCTCTAAACAGCAATTTGTTTCCGTTGTTTCTTATGCTTACCCATATATGTTGGATACAGGACTGACAGTGAGCACTGCTGTTCTCACGCAATGGAAGTCCCTGATTTTAGTACTCTTACCAACATGGACTTCCCTGGTACACAGAATGAGTCTCAGAAGCAAGAAGCAGTGTCCAAACTCCTTCCTCTGAAATATGAAAGGTACGCTCCTTACTGATTTTATTTGCACGGAACTCTACTGACTTAAGTGAGTTACTTCCTCTCGGCTGAAGAATCAGTCTCTCTGTTTCTTATACGGATTACATTGTTTAATAAAAAAGAAAAACACCACTGAGTTAGTTCATAGCAGGGGGCATAATAACAGACATTGCACAGGCAGTTTTTTCTTGTCCATGTTCATTTACAGATGTTAGAGTACCCAGAAGAGTAGAGTCCACTGAAGCTCTTTATAGTTCTAATCTAAGAGGGTTGATGGCCCTTAACCAGATGAATTTAATGAGCTTTTGGAAGCTAAATCCTGGGAGAGACTACACAATGCATGTTCCATGCTTTCAGTAAATACCACCTCCAACCTATACATGCTGGGTCAGAGGCAAAGCAGCAGCTCACAAGGAGCGTGAAATAGTGACAAAACTCCCTCTAAGGCACAGAAGCAGGGACACGCTGGCAAGGGCATGGACAGCATCAGACGACGATGCCCAGATCAAGCCTCAGTAGCACAGGAAGACAACTGCAGCTGTGCCCCAGCTTGAGCGGTGGAGGAAGAGGGCTTTCAGCTCCTGTTCCATGCCACCAATGACAGGGAAAACAGGAATAACTACCTGCATTTTATTCCTATACATTATTCCTATACATATGTTCACATGTATGTGAACACAAAGTGAAGTGCAATGGATTACACGCAGATCTATAAAACACAGCAAGTTCTTGGGATAACACTGAATAATAGGAAAGGCGTATCACTGCTGCTGCATCGCTGAGTAGGGCTGACAGCAGGCCCTGTGGCTCAGTATCTCCAGTCAGCTACATTGTGGGTCCACCTCTGTGTTGTGAGGTCAAAAGGATTTTCCAGAGACTTTGGCAACCACTGATTTAATTTGAATTTCATTACGTAAAGCTTCCCAGAACACAACTATACAATAGCAAAGCATTTCTTACTGCCCTGCGGATGAAACATGATATTTCAATAACAACAGTGGAAAGAACTGTTTAGTCTGAAACAAACATATATTTAAATAAGGAAAAAGAAATGTAAGCAGACACTTAAATATCTACTCAACAGCTTATGCAAATGATCATCAGTCTCAAGTTTACATGTAAGGTGGGAAACAAGAAGGTAACACCTTGCACTAACACTGTCTTTGCACAGGCTGGCAAACTTCTGTAACAGATGGGGGTCTTTTACTTTTTACACTGCTTGTGGTTCAGAGCTTGCACTTTGTGGTGTGGAAAGAACAACACTAAATTAATGGGGTTTTGTATTAGAAATGTATTTTCAAATGAAGATTTTAAAGAAGACTTATAGACAATTCTGAAACACTTCAGAAGATCATAACTGTGAAACTTGCTTCTGACCTTGAAGGATTCTGCTCTGCACTTGTTTGTGATGGTGTAACTGGGGTACAATGCACCAACCGAGGCTGCTGCCCACTGCAGGCACTGGTGTGATTTGATGTTTTTTCCCAAGTGTGGCGGATATGCCCCGCTCCCAAACCAATGAGAAGAAATAACTTCTGAGACAAACAAACTATGTGTATTTTAAACAACAGAAGGAAAAGAGCTAAGACCTATCTACATGGGAAAGCTTTGTTGGAGTATGTTTTTCAGTTATAATTATGCTAGCATTAATATAGCAAAGGAATGCACATGCATCACTTTGTTTACATTGGATTAGTTTCTTTCCTTAAAAAGTCTTCAGACAGCCCTGTACAGTTTTCTTCCTAAACAACTGCAAAATACTCTGGGTGGATAATGCAGGGAACAGCATTCCCACACTGGATCCCAGATGATCAGAATACTATGCAACACCTGCGAGAAGTTATTGGGAGGCAAAGACCAGCAATCCTTATCCACTACCCTGAAGCTGCTTTAGGGAGCTGACACAATTTTCACACTGCTGATGGGCTTCAAGGAGGAAGTCCTCTACACTGGGATTCTGACAGGCACCATGAAGAAAAGGGAGTGGCCACTGAACTGGAAGGAGCATGTGTCCAAGCTTGGTGTTTCTGTGAATGGCATCTGCCAAGATGTCAGTCCTCTAGCAGTATCCAAAAGAAAGTGGTTTCTATTTCTGTTTTCTCTTGCACTGTGAGGCTGGGTCTTTGGCCCTATTTTTGGTGCAATCGATGCCCGAGTACCTGGCTTGATGCTGGGCACGTCAAGTAACAAACAGCAGCCAGAAGCCTCTTACTCCCTGAAGACCTCAATGCTTCAAAGCAGCAAGTTCAGCATTTGATCTCCTTTTCAGGAGGGAGATGGCAATAAAAAGGTAGTGGGAGGGAGGACAACTCCACCAGAGCAGAGTCCCTGGTTGACATGTCAGCATACACAGGAGCACTAGGAGCCTGGCACCCTGTGACAGGAGCTTCCCAAGTGTGGCTGTGAGCTCCCAGAAGCCATGGACAACCATGACAGAAAGGGGAATTCACCGCACTCAACTCCAGCCTGTCTGGAGCTGTTCGCGTACCAGCATAGTCAGTGGAAATGGGCACGTTTGGACAGTGATTTAACTTATACTTCTGGGCATGTGCCCACTGATTGCAGAAAAACACAGACTCTCAGTACTGAACACAAATGCAACTTCAAGTTAGATAGTGTCAGATGCAATGAACTGCCCTTTGCTGCCAGACAATTACCTGCACAAGCACCGTTGCTGCAAAGCAATCTTCCTGTTTTCCTGAAATGTGCATTCCTCTCTTGCAGGGAACAATGCTGACCTGAATAGTCTGAATGCGCAAAGAAATACGTATCATTTTCTGGCCTTAACTACTACACTTCCTCCTAATTCATGAACCTGCTACCATCTCCTGTCAAAGCAGTATGACAGCAAAGGTAGAGATGTCCACATGTAGAAACACCCTGAAGGAAAGCCCAGGAAGGAGAGCTTGCAGCCGATTTCCTCAGTTTATATCTAGAAGCACGGGCCAAGACAAATGGTCTTCTGAATCATATCCTCTACTTTGGCAAAGATTAGCTCCTAAACAAACTTATTAGTATAATTTTACTTGTTTAAAAGGGAGTGCAAATACTACCCTGGTCCATCTGACTGCATGTGTCCCTCTGGTTTCATCTCAGGCTCCTCAGCACAGGCTCACTGAATCTTTTGCTTGTAACAACATATTAGCCCTAGATTACACCTCCTGCTCTTGCATAACTGATTAGTATGGACTCATAGAGTGAAGGTAATCTTTTTCCTGTGTATCTCATTGTACCATTTTGGGCTGGAGGGAGCTGTACCAGCCTCTGCACATAGTTCCCATCTGCTGACATAAAGACCAAATATAATGAGGAGCCCTTTTTTTTTAAATTGGTTTATCCATTTAAGACAGCTATCTCTGTGATGCCTAAAATGAAATATTTAGGATTTAAGGTGCATAGGAAGCACTTTCCCTAAAAGCCAAAACATTCTAAAAAGTGCTATGTTTTCTACATATAATGGCCACTTCTTCATTTATCTTTTCTTTATCCCTTCCCTTTTATGAATACAGCAAAACATTCACTGTCTAGGCCCTCTCATTCTGGGTGTCCTCTGGTTAAAGGACTGCACCCAGGTCTTCTCACACATTGCTGGTTGTCCCTTTTGTCCAGCCCAGAGTCCCACCTGCTCTTCTAACCAACGACTCATCTCTGCTGCTATCCCTAATCTTCCCATTCCCACCTACACTACCATCTTGCCAAAAATTTTCTCAAGGATAAAGTCCTTCTGTGACGTTTCTAAAACCAGGTGCTTCCTCAAGCTCTCTGCCAAAACTCAAGCTTATACAGTCACCTTTTCCTTTCCCCGTGTGGCTTGATCATTTTTACATATGTCCTCATTAATCTATCCAACAAATTGAAAGTTGTAAAGAAATGTCTTACATTCACTAGTCTTCTCAATTAAGTATATAAGCAAGAGTCAAGTAATACCTCAAGACGTCAGTAGGAAGAAACCTCACATATAATGAAGGAATCGAAGAAAACTGAGCTACAGTATAGCTGCAAATTGGACCATTAAGACAACAGGCACTGAGTGGGTGCAGGGAGCAGCTTATGAAGCCCTTTGACCTCCTGGTCAACTGTCTACAGTTTCCCAGACATTCTGCACCTACACCAAGAAGTACAGGGGATGCAGACTCCTAGAAGGGCAGATTGTACCATATCTACCCCTTAGCTACTCAACACAAAGCAGGCTCGGAGCCCTGCAAATTTGTACTTAAATAACAAGGGTTTCTCCTTTCCCAACAGCCAGTGACAGGATCCACAGCAGTGACTGAGAGATGGATGCTCTGGAAGATGCCTTGAGCAACACAGACACATCCATTTAGAAAAAAACACCATACTTAGCAGATCAGAACACCTGACAAATGAAGAGGAAAGTTCCCCTTCTGTTCAGTGTCAATTCCATTTTCACCAGACCCTTTCCCAAAGGAAAAGGAACATCTCTTGTCTTCAGGAAATGCACTTCTTTGAGAAGTAAATAGCTGCAAAGACTTAGGGTATTTCATTTGCACCTGCTACCTATCTTCCAACCCGTGTTTTGGTGGTCAACAATGCTGCAAAGGTGTGTTGAAATCCTATGCTGTACACAGGATACGTCCTGCACGAAAGAATTTAAAAGTTACCAATAGGATAAATAAAATCACAGGCTAAACTCTCTTCTTAATTACACTGTAGTCAAAGAAGCACTGAAGATTACCCAGCCAGAATAATGGTGAGTTCATACCATACCAGATGTTGGATCTGAACTATGCTGTGTAGGTGGATTAGAAAATTAAGGAAGAAGCTAAATTCTTGGCTAATTTTCAAGGAGAGAAACACTGCTAAGCTCAACAAGCCAGACAGCTCTCAGCATGACCCATCATGGTTTGTATAAAACATATTTGATTTAGTAGACATGCTATTTCCTTCTCATCTGATCTATTTAACGACCTTTTTCCAGGCTTCAGGAATCTGGGTACTCATTTTCTTTTTGACAGACAGAAAATGTTGTTACAAAGTCAGGGCAACAGAAGACATTCAGTGACATAGCATTTCCAAAACAAGGAACGTATCCATAGATCTGGGAAATCTAAATACTTAAAGGACAATTAGTGGATTTCTGAGATGTATGGTCATGTCTTTCAGTCAAAACTTTACAAAACTGCTTCCTAGTAGATGAAAAGAATTAGCTTGTATTTGCAACAATTTAAAAAACCACCACAGAGTACATACTAAGATTAAACTTTTCAACCATTTAAAATGCAGGTGAAAAAATGTTCATAGAAAATGCAGGCTTCTGTTACTGATGGACATTCCAGTTATACAAACTTTTTTTAAATACACAGAGGTTCACATGCATCGAAAATTCTTCCAGCATCCACGGATTATCTAATGGAGCTTTCAGTTTACTGCCAGGGAAGCTGAAGCAGACCCTCAGTGAAGTGACAAAACCATTGATGGGTTTCAGCAGTAGTCTCTGGCTCAGGATGTACTGGCAATTCTCCCAAGCTCTCGTACAGCACCCCTCACATTTGGAGATCTTTTCCTTTTTATAAGGCAGCACTCGTCACCACTGTATTTTACAGACAGTGAAACAAGAGACAAAACCCTAGAAAGACTTCCCAAGAGACAGCCTATGGACAGGGGTGGAAAATCTCATCTTCTGTTCCTGCCTCTGCCCGAATCAAGAACTTACAAGTTCCTGGGTCCATCCCAAGTAACCAGTCATTCACAACGCAACAGCTGAATGATGTTTGTTGAGGCATTTAAATACAGACAAAGTAAACAAATATTTAAGTAAAAAAGTGCAGTGAAAAAGTTTATAAAAATATGACCAGCACATACAGTATGAGCATTTTAGTTTATTCCAAGAATGTAGAACGTGATCCTAAATAATGTTAGGATTTGCAAAGACACATGGCTCAATCTTTATATGAGACTTCTTCATGTGTCCTTGTCCATTTGTTTAGTTTTAACTTTATATTCTTGCATTGTTGCAATTACTAGAGATTGCTTTTTTGGCCTTTGTGCCCACAGATGACTTCATCTAATTGTAACTGTGCCTCCAGCACCATGTAGGTATCCATACACGCTCAGTGCTGTACAGCCTCTCCAACTCAAGGATCTGCACATCAGCACTCAAAGCACTTCAGAAACAAGCAGGACACATGCAGTACAAACAATCAGTTCTCTGGGGTGGGGAGGCAGCTCTTTCCAGCCTGAACTCCTGTTTGAAGAAGATGAGATTACGCAAACACAGGACTTCTGAGACCACGGACTTGCCCTGACAAGAACATCTTCGCTTTCCTTCCCCTTCCCCAGGGCCAGCACTGACACCATCTTTTAGCAGAGAGCTGAGTGCCATGCGTTAAGCAGCAGAGTACATACAGCTTTTCTGGGTAATTTCTTCACATTACTAGAGAGAAAAACAACAGAAGACATTAGGTCACTGCAGATATGGTGCTGTAAAATTCAACACCATGGTAAAAAGCAGAAGTGACACGCCTTCTGTGTCATGGGGAACAGCCTTCAAAACCTGACCCCCAGCAGCTTCTCTCTGAGATGCTAAGTGGAGGAGGCTGCTCCTGCTTCTCAGTGCTGCTGAATTCAGCTCAGCAAGAGGGGGAAAGCACTGGGGAAGGAATGCTGTGTATGCCAAACAAGGACACACTAGCACTCTACCAGGACACCAACCCAGGCTGTACCAGCATTTGCTTTGTTCCAGGAAGTCTGATTATTAGTCATATTTACGCACTGACTGCAGCGGCCAAACATTGTAGTTAGACATAGGAGACTTGTACAGGCAATTCCAGAAACTTATTCATCCTGTGCCAAAGTGCAATTTGCTGCCAGTTACAGAGGGGGATTCTCACTACAAGAGTAGGGGTGATATTTTGTTTCCAAAAATGTAGCAGGCGTCAGAGGCAACCAGAACCCGAAAATGGGCAGGAATGTACCATGGCTCAGTTTGACAACATGCTTGTCCTTGGGAAACCCTTAGTTTTAGCAGAACAAGAGGAGGAAATGCCCTGAGCCCTCCTCACAACATCTCCACAGGAAGAGGAATCAATTGTATTGTTGAACCGAAAAAGTGGAAAAAAACCCCAACCTGTGTTCAGAACTGGAGAATAGCAGTAGGTGCCAATATTTTCCAGTCTTCAGACATGTAACATCAACATTTCAAGTTTCTCCATCCAGTGTTTAATAATAGTCTCTTTAGGTTCCTTAGGAATTGTCTGTACAGCATATAGCAGAGTACAAAGGCAGGAAATCATCAGGAGATTTGGTGCTTTACTAAAAGGGGAAACAGAGAACATGCCAAGTTTCTTGTGAAAAAAAGGATGATCGCCCAGACTGCAAAAGACACGGCTGCGATCCTAACAGCAGTTAGGCTATCACAGCTTTTGAAAGTGCCAGAGAGTCACAACCAAGACAACAGGCTACCAGCAAAGAACACACAGCAGTAAGCCTACTTCACTTATGCAAACATCTGTCACTACTGCTACCTGATTTTGCAGACCACTTTCATTCCAATACCTAGAGGAGGGAGGTATCCTGTCTACTTGGTTCACCTGTGAGCAGCAGTTCAGGCTTCCAGATAGGAACAGGCAGTTCTGAACAGAGAGCAGAAAATGTTTAACAAGACCCTGCTTCTCCTTCTAAACAAGAGATGGAGGACATAGTCTTTGTTCAGAGCACTTGACACAGTCATCACTGGACTTCTCAGGCTGCACTAATTAAACTCACAATGTAGAACTAAACTCTTTCATCTCCCTCCCTTAGCCCTGTTTGGCACACAAGGAACACAGGCTTTACACTCCAGTAGACTCATGGAAGGTTAAGTATTAGCTCCAAGACTGACTGATGAGGAAACCACAAAATCAGAAAGTCCCTTTCCTTCCCAACAAGCCCTCATCACTCACTTGCACTTTTCTGGTGTGAGGCTGGAGAAGGCAGCACACACCCACCCACAGTTCAGCAGAGGATAGGACAGTCATGACATTCACACTCACTTCAACCATAAGCTACCCGTGACAGTACAGCACTGGCATGCAGATGTACCACTGGAACAATCAGTGCAGGGAAACCAATGCAACCATCTCACTGGAGAAGCTAGGGCCTAGATCCTCCTGTGGTGTCAGGACTGAATCCTATTGCAAAAGAAAGCAGAGATGGGCTGCTTTCTACATGGATGCAATCTCATGGCCACATAAGGCAAACAAACTGAGATCCCGAGGTGGATGGCACTGCCACAGCTTCTGCTGTCTGGAAACAAAGCTGAAGACAAGTCTAAGCCAGGGCAAACAGATGACATCTCAGTATCTTTAGAAACTGTAACACTTCTACACTATGTGCTTTATTCACTTCACATTCTTCCTCCATGAGAATTCTTATTTGAATTTGCTTTTAAATCTGCAGGATGACCGCCACACTGTATACCACAGAACAGTTTTATGTTCATTTTGGCAATGGTTATCGGTCTGTTATTGAAATGAATACCCTGTCCTCAATGCCTGTTTCTTATGTTTGCCCACGTAAGAGAATATTCTGTAACTATATCCCTGCCAGCTAGCCAATCCACACGTGCTGCTTTCTGTAATATTGGTGTATTTTTACAGCTCTTCCTCTAGACTCATGAAGTATTTCTACCTCAGACAAGACGAAATTAATTTTTTGTATGAAATGCAAATAGTATGATAGATGTTTATATAGCACACTGAAAAATAAAGCATTGCAAACACATCACTGCCAGCCAGGCAACTAGCACTTGTTCACTTGCAGAATTTTGAGTTAAGTATGAATGAAGTCACCACCCTTTCCTCTCTTCTTTCTGTTTATCCTACTAAGTAGGAAATCCCAGAGAAATCTCAGAGCCCACATTTAATAATGTGTCTTTCTAAGAACCAACTTCATTTTTTTAAAGGATTTTCATTTATTACAGGTCATGATCACTTCTGAACAGCCCTGTGCTCATTTTAATTCAGCTTCACTCCAAAACACCCAAGGTTTTTAATTTAATTTTTAACGTTTGCATCCCATTTCAAAACTGCTTATATTCTTCAGGATGAGTCCAGCCATTTTGTTCTGCCTTATATAACGCTACCAAAATTCATGGGTAAACTGCAGTCAGCCACATTTCAGACTGCTTCTTCAAGAGAAGACAGCCCAGGAGTGGTTCAAAAGCCACTCCTTAGCATAAGATGGGACCCTTACAGGCAGCATCCCACCTCAGACAGCAGGTATAACCTGTAGGCATCGGCACCAGTATCTTTAAAATAACTTCACATGCATTTCATTCCAGATACTCATCAGAGAAGACTAGAAAGATGTCAGTTGGCTTTTTATTTCAATACTCGCCTGACTACAGTACAACCAAAAGGAGGAGCGAGAGGGGACAGGACTTAAAATACATCATGTGAATCACCTTACGGAGTTCTAGTTTTCTGTATGCCCTTAGGCTTATTCTAGCCCATAAAAGAAGAGTGGTGTCTCTAAGAGGCTAAAAAGATTCATCTAATCAGGATCAGAAAGATGTTTTTGTTCCCCAAGACAAGGCTTACCCTTTGCATTCCAGTTTTGCTTGTGAAGTTTCCAAAGGATGGAAACTCAGATGCATGTTTGTACTGATGGGGTACATATTCACAGCCTCTCGTGTCCCCTAGTATTCACTTTGGTTTCCCGTGTTTTATCTTTCCTTTAGGTTCCCTGCTTCCTTTTCACGTGGGTTTTTGCCAGGGAGATCTTCAGCATCCCTTCCTCATTTGTTTTGCTTCTGGTTTTTTTTTCAAGCATCAAGGTGACACCCAATCATAATAGGACAAATCAGGAGAGACAAAGGCTAGTGGCAGATATCCTAGGAAGACTATAAAACCACAGAGGGCTTATAATGTCATTGTCCACATCATACCCCACCACTGTAGCAGCCATTTAGGAACTTCTTCAGGAAAGTAAAGGGTTTATCTATTCTCAATAGGTTTTTCTGCCATCAATCTAGTGGCTTTTTTGAGCCCACGCAAATTGGTGTTCACAATATCCTTTGGCACTGATTTTCATTGTTTAGCTATGTAGTATAGGATAGTGAAAATGGTTTTTTTTAAGCTTACCACCTACTACTTTCATATTTACCAGAAAAAACAACACATTGCTATTCCTATTCATCATCAGTATGCTGCTCCTGATTCATGCAGGCCACCACTGTGCTGCCCCCTCAGCTGCTTCAAGAAGTTTTGAGTTCTGCGTTTCAGTTCAATCAAATCCTTTGTCAGTGAAGCTACTGTACTGCGTTAGCAAAAGAAAGGATCTGGCTGCTGTAGTGAAGCATTTCAGTACCAGTGCAAGTTTCTATCAGAAAATCTTTGATTCTGCATGCAAAGGCTTATGCTGAGTCTTTAGCAGAGACTCTTAACAGCACAGGCAACCCAGATGATCTTGTATTTACTGCAACAAGACTAGGAGAAAAAAAAAAAAAATCACACTTCTCTAAGCTTGCTTCAAGATCTTGGACTACTTAGGTTGTGTTTCAATAGACCAGGTTATTATGCAGCCCTTGCGAGGCTAGAACAGTCACTTTCTGAAATAAAATGAGATATTTGGTTGAAAGAAGTTGGAGAAATGCAAGAGAATACTATGCTTGTAGATACAGGTCAGATTTTGAACACAGACTCCTGCACCAAGTCCCTGCCTCTCGTATTATAGTGCACTAAACCAACAATGTTAGTTATTAAGAATTAGAAACCGCTCTAAAAAGATCATAAAACGTTAGCTCTTTCTTTAAATTGTATTAGTTCAGAACCAAATAGGTTTCAGCAAAGTTATAATGAAGATGAGAAGCTGCACTTACGCAGTTACAGAGCATTAAATGTCCCACATTCCTTTGGTGTGATTTAGAAAACTAATCAGAGGTCATCATCAAAGAGATATTCTGTAATACCTATGCAGTTAACGCAGGTTGTAAATCCTCCCATCTGTGTGTTCAGAAGGAAGGAGAAGATTCCCGCTCAACAAAACCGCTGCAGGCTCAACTCAGAATTTAGTAGTGCTGGTCAGACTCTGACTTTCCTCGACAATTACGCCTAGACATGAATTTTCAAAGACTAGTATGCAGGTAGGCAGGGAACAACATTCAAGTGTGATGTCTGCAGGGAATCAGTTCGTGTAACATCCTCCAATGCCCAAACAGATATCTCACATACCCTCCCACCTCCCCAAAACCCCGCCTGCCTCATTAAAAATAAAAAATGACATACTATACATGTTATGCTTTTCAATTCCAGTTAAGAACACAGGCAATAACATATTGCTGGAAATAAACTTTAACTTTAGGTTAACTATAAATCAGGAATCAGATTTTGTAGTAGAATGGTTTGGTGGTTTTTTTTGGTATTTGCTTAGTAATAGATGTCTGGTTTGGGGCTCAGCTTGAACAGCTCAGAAAGCTGCTCAGATGCTGGTTTTGAATCCTGGAGAAACTCCACACAATGCTCTCACCCTCCTCCTTCCCAGAGGAGATGTGCTCAGCTGATAACACAGGCATCTCTAGACCACTGCCACAAGAAAGGAACCATATCTGTGTAACTCCCTTCCATAGCCCGTCTTCTTCCATTTACCTTGAAAAGAAGCTGTAAATGCAGAGGCTGCTACGATTCTGAGCTAACATGTGCCCAGCAACAAGCTCTATGGCATTACTGAGAAAAAGACAGCCTGGAAGAAAAACATTTCTCTTGCCTCGTGCAGTGTTCCCTGCTAGATGCAACGGTTACACAGAAATAACCTGTCCCTGTAACGCAACACACAGCATGCCCTGCACAGCCAAACGCAGAGGACTACCGCTGCTTTAGGCTTTGCCTGCTACAGCTCAGCACAGTATTCCACCATGCTGTAAGACTGAAAATCAAAGCAAACAGACAAATCCAGCCTCAGTAATATCACTTGAATTACTAATTACCTCAGAGGTTTTGGTTCTCGGGAGAGTAGTTTGCAGGATGACCATGAGAATTTGGTTGATGGGCATTTTCCCATTAGGAAAAACCCTTCAGTAGAGGCACCATCATTCTGTACCATGAAGGTCAGCACTTGTAAAAGACACTTCAGGAAACCTTGTGAAGAATGGCATACCTGTTCCAACATTATCTGACTCAGCCATCAGCTAAAGGTGTCTCAAATGGCAAATGCAATAGAAAAATAAAAAAAAGTCCTATTTTAGGAACAACTATTCTCTGGTCAACTCAGTCCACCAAAGCTTAGCTTCATGTCTTCACAAATACATATATTAAGCTTAATTAGAAGTAAATATACAGTCTGATTTACTTGAACTACATTTGGCGACATATCACCAGCCCACGGACTTCCCTCTCCTACATCAAATTTTGCCTTTAGCACATGGTAAGAGATCATTGTGTTCAAGCAAGTCTTCCTACAGGATAAGGATCATTACATTAAATTACCATTAATTTCAACTACCATGCTAGCTCAACTCTGGATATGTTCCCCAGCCCTAAAGATATGTTTTGTTTAAAACTTCAAAGCAGTCTCTCACTTCTGGACTGATTTCAAAAGCTGTGACATTTATTTAACCCTAACGAAAATCAGTATAAAGGAGAAAGCTAAATCCCACTAGTGAAATGGTAAACATCAAGTTGCCAGTGGTGTTAATCCTTCTCTGATCCCTTCTTCCAAGAGCCTGCTCACTGCAATCTGATAAAACTTGAAAGCCCACAAGTACTTTTGGAGATTAGCTGGTGAAGCAGAAAAGAGGAGAGTGAGTTAGGGTGGACAGCAAGTCTAAGAGAAGTGTTTCATTGTGTGAATTTCTTCATTCTTGATCTCCAGGACTCGTTTTATTAAACATGTTTTATATTGCTTGAATGACAATCTGTATTGAATTTCCATAACTCCTCTTCTGCCACCAGTCAATAAACCCCAGCACTGACACTGCCTTTAATTTAACGCTGAGAAAGCAGTAGATGGAGAAAAACGGGTAGCCAGGGGTCCCAGCAGGTCTCTTGCACCCCTTATATCACATAAATCACTGGAGTTTTTACTTAGCTTGAGGCAAATTTAATACAGAAGAACTCTGGAATCAAGAACAGGAAACTACGGTTTTGGAGGGTTGACAGATGAAGACAGGAAAAAAACCCACTACTATAGGTTTTGGTTACTTTAGGGGACATTTGGATCTGAAGTCTAAACAGTATCTCTTCTCACTGTTCTTGCTTGCCAGAAGTATTCTGTAATGGTGAAACAAACACGACTGCCTGAACGACTGAAAATCAAGACTAGGCATTAGACCCCATGCATGAGACAGTACAACCAACTCAGTACAGATCTATTGCTGGTACAGAAGGACACACATATATTGTGTACTTAAATCAGATGATAGTCTTAACCCAGACAATCTGAACACAGAAAACAGTGGCTAGGTTTGGAGGTACTTAAATTCAGGCATGGGTTAGATCTGGGACCTCACTTTCACTTCAGCTACTTCCTGAACTTCCTGTTAAGCTGCAAATTAAAGCTAACCCTAAAATTTTGTTAAACACTGCAAGTCTGTCAAGGTTTGTGCTATAACCCTCCCGATCCTTCTATAAACATATTTCCTCATTGACAAGGGTGACTGAAAAAGTTACGCAGTGCCCTGGCACTGCACAGCCTTGGGCCACATCCCATGCAAACAGGTGACTGCAGCAATGGGACACATTGGGTAGGGCTCAGGGAATATTCAGCTGGAGTACTCCACATGCATATAGAGGGCAGTATGGATGTTGCTTAAGTGGCCAGTGCTCACAAGAGATTAGAGAAGCAATCCCGCTGTGACCAGTATACCCATCTTTATAGAGAGAGCCTTCAGTAAGAGAACATGAACTTCACTTCTGCCCCAGCTTGGTGGGAACAGTGGCTATTGCCAGCTCTTCAAGCTCACAATGCAGTGAACTTCCAATAATTTAAACTGGCAAATACTGGGCAGGTCAAAACTCCTCCCCAGTGGGGACCCTGGCACAAACGAGTTGATAAAATGGGAAGGGAGAAATAAGCACACGTTTGCACACACTTAAAACACAAACAGTGGCTGTCAAGTTCCATACCCAGATTTTTAGCATATAGATAAGGCATCTGCATTCACATATTGGAACATTCTGTCTCTTTCTTTTCTAAGAATAAACACCCTCCAGGGGAATTCATGCTCTAGTCTTGTACATGCTTACAACCTAGAATCAGGTGGCCTCAGGTTCTCTTACAAATAACCTTGTTTGATGCTTGCCTCCACTGAACTAGAACAGATGTTCTCTAATCACATTTTTCTACTCACTAGGGTGAGAAGAGCTGCTTCCAGCACTGGTGACACCTGGATCTGAGGATAAACAATCAAAAACTGCTTCATTTGCTCTTAGTATCCTCTTTTAGCATGGTACTTGATACAGACAGAGAGAACAGATTTATTTATTTATTTATTTTTAAATCTTTGGCACTATTTATTCTCCTAAAAGTCTGACTGCTACGGTCATGCCCTGACATGAAAATCCTGACATTTGACAATCTGTTCTCTCACGAGTTTGTAATAACTGACATTGAGTTCTATCAAATTGGTTGAATAATTTGGTTCTAAATAGCTTCACAAAAACCTATAACTGCCTAAATTTTAACTACTGACTTCTTCTGCACTATCCCTTTAAAAAAAATAGTGCACGGACTAACAATTTATTCTCAAGATTATTAATGAAACCTCACTACACAACCAGAATTTTCCATTCCTCTGAATCTGCCTTTTCTCACACGTTCTCCTTTTCGAGGGAAACAGCTGAGTATCCTCCTAGAAAGGATCCACGCCCAATCTTACATTCACAGATCATGTAGCCAGAATGAAAATGCGAAGGCAGAGAAGTGATAGAACAACAACAAAAGGTCAGAAAACTGAAATTCTTCTGCAACATCATTGTACATCAAAAGGCAGGGAACTCATAGACGTAAACCAAAAATGTTAGAATCAAATCAGCTGAACGAGAAGTGCTGGAGGTAAACCACGATGAACTCCATTCATCTTCCATTTGCCTTTTGTAAAAAAGCAAGCTAGTCCTACTGCACCCAGACAAGGGGTAACTCAAAGCAGAGCTACGCACTACAATTCCCACCTCATGTGTAGCATGGAAATGAGATCTGGGACCCACAAAGAAAATGGCATACTTGTAAAACGAACATTGCGATCCTTCTGCTCTTTAAAACCGATACATATTCCTTCCCATTCCAGCATAATGAAGGCTCTGCCAGGGTCCCAGGGAGTTGGCAGACTGGCCTTTCCGAGCACAGAATGAGCAGGGCACCCAAAACTCCACCACTCTTCATGGGAGACAGGTCTCACTCCTCCAGGGCTGTCTGAGCGTTCCTACCGGGCTGTCCTGTGCACTCTATTTTTCTTCATACTTGAAGTTTATTTTAAGGTCTGAATTAGGTTCTACAGAGTTTGGCTGTTTGGCTGTAACAGTCTAATAAGCTGCAGTTTTGTTTCTTTGCAGAAGTAAAACACACAGCAATTCCCAGTACAAAGATTTTATAATCCTATTTTTCAGCCTGAAGCAGGGTGTACAAGGCTAAACTCAAGAGACACGAATGCGAGTGATCAGGCTGACGGCCTAGTGGATTGGGCACTGATGACGTTCATTATTTGACAGAAAGACCTAAAGCAAAACTGGGATTCACGCAAGTAGTGATAGCTCATTTCTGAGAATTAAGCCAAAACATTTGCTTCCTAATTAAATCAATTCTGAGATGCCAGTACGACTTTCTGGTACATGCTTGCTACTTACACTCTTTCAGAGCTCAGCTGCACCACTCACTCCCATCTCACTGGTTTCACCTTAGTTTGCTTAGTACAAGTGTGCATCTAAACCAATCTTTCCGTCTGTGTTTTGCTACACTGATACCTGGAGGTTATGTGATATACTAGGAGTTATTGTTCATAACTGTGCAGACAACCCCCTCCTTCAGCACCAACTTTTTCTCTTTTCTTCGTGCTTTGGGTTTTTTTTTTTAATTTTTTTTAAGACTAAATGCCTAAGAGAATCGTAGGGTTTTTTTGTTTCAGTCAAGATACCAGTATTCAGAAGACTGACTGCAGTATGTCTCGACACTCATAGATGACACAGTTCATCTATGCTTTTTCCCCTCCCAGTTATAAAATATACCTTCCCCCAATAACTACAGAACAAGCAGTACTTTCATACCACTCAGCATTTCAATTTTATAGTCTCAAGTGTTTCTACAAAATGGCTGTGAAATCCAAACTGTAAAGGACTGAAGCATTCGACTCTATGCTTATGCTCATAGCACAATGACTGTTAAGATACTTACCTTAAACCTTTTTAAGGTGTGCAACTGCAGAGGGGCAGTACCAACCCTTTGCCTTTCACAGATGACCAAAGAATTAAGGAGGATTCTCCTTAGCCCTCTTCAGATTTGCCTAGATATTGGAGAAATTACAAACTAAACCATGACATGATTGAAATGATGCACAGAGTCTAAATAGGTCTAGGAATTCTCATTCTAATCTGTATTTTTCTACTCAATCTTGGTTTGCTCTGAGCAAATCCCTCATGAACTGCATGTCAGGACATTTCTATAACGATCAAGTGAACAAATATTATTTATGGCAAGATTTATATAACTACCTACATGTGGGAAGCTCAGTACAGTGTATTTTTAGCATTAGATACTGCAGGCTTCAAAATAATGACGAAACCTGGATGTTTAAAGAAACCAGGTCGTAGCTCAGAATTCAGCTTTCACTAAATGCTGTTTCAGAACGTTTCCTCTGTATATAGTTACAATTAAGAGCTACATGGACACAGTGGAAGCTTTACTATTTTTCCCAAATATCACAGGATCATTTTTTATCACATGGGCATTGGAAGGCAAGTATTTTGAATACCGTACAAGAGATACTGTTTCCCTCAGAAAAGTTTCAAACCAAATAAACAGGCTTGATGAAGGACACAGGGAGGAGAGATTAATACCTACGCAGGCACCACCAGAAAGCCTTGGCACAGGCTCAAGCCTTTCAAGCCCCAGCACAGTGGAGTTCTTCTACAGGTTTTTCCTAAAGAACTTCATCAAATCACTGTCTTTGTACAATCCTGACTGACACGATATACTTGCTCTAATGGAGATTATGAATGTGTAGATCCTACATTAATACCGTGTCCTACAGCTAATAAAAGCACACATCAACATCTTTGTCTTTAGAAGTTGCAGTACATGTCTATAACAGCAGGGGAAAAAAAAAAAATATCACACCAGCACAGACAAACCAGAAAACATTTTGAAAAGATCAGGTTTTTTGTTTTTTTCTTAAGTAAAAAAAGGCAGAGAAGAGGAAACCTACTTACATTTAGGTTTCAAAGCAAAAGAACTTCCCCATAAGCCTGAACAAAAGCATTCAGTATGTGTGAATCTACATTTACAAAAAGAAAGATGAATTTTCCTATAAAGGCTAACCAAGTATGGAAAGTTATGAGAAGAAATTCTCTTGGATAAAATAAAATGAAAAACAAAGATTGCATGAGAGCACAGAAGGAAAATGGATCAAAACCAGCTGCATATGACTAGACACATTAAATTCAATATGAAATGCATTTGTGTTATACTTTAGTTCCAGGCAAGCCTTTACTTTCAATACAACTAAACAAACACTAATGATCTGATGGAATTCACTAACTTATATGGTTAAAAATATACCTAAAATTGAGTATACTTCTATTTAGGAGATAAATTTTGTTGAGGGATTCTTCCCTATTTCTAATAGAAGGAAAAAACTCAATGTAACTACAAGATTAGGTAGAGTACCGTGACTTTTTTTCTCCTAAAGATAAAATTCCTGTGGTAAATCAGGGAAGATAAGACAAGCACTGCCAGCTTCAGAAAAGCATGTGCATGTCTAGATGTGATTCTCATCCAGTAAATTCCTATTATGCCTTGAAACCCAGTTCTGTCTCAATAAGAGCTGGTTTTGTTTGTGCCAACATTCAGGTTCTGACAAAAGGTAAAATGGCTGATGCAGACAGAAACACATGTTTTTGAAAGAAGACGGTACTTTTTTTGTGGATAAAACTAACTGTGAATCAATGTGGACCTGTAATTAGATGGGATTCTCAACTATTTAAGTGTACAGGCTCTTGAGCCACCTGTCAATTGGAATAAAGCGGTGGGGGAGAAGGGGGAAAGCCTGACTGCTCTTCAGATAGGTATAGGTTCACCTTGGGTTTCTGGAATGGGCTGGATAATGAAGTGTCTACAACAGGCAGGCTGGGACTCAGTAAGTCTTCCTTGCTGTGTTGTGCATGTTGACAAGCCTGGATACTGAATGAATACAGCAAGTCCAATTTCCTTGCAGGAAGAATAAAAACACAGAGAGTTTAGTGCACGTAATCAGTCTGTCTTGCTCCTTGTTTTCTGTTTCGAAGAAGAGAGGCAGACTCATAGGCACGTACGAATCACTTGTTAAAGGTGTTTCAGCTACTTCTTAATTTTTCCCTTCAGCATCTCTGGCATTTCTGTGATTTCTCCCAGGCTGAGGTTTAACATGACGAAGGGATCATCAGCGATCTGCTTCTATTTGTTCTTCCACCCCATGCCCCTACAACCACACACTCCTGCCTGCTTGTTTCTGTTTTCAAGTCCTGGCATATTGCCCGCATGTTGTACTGGGATAAGTATTTGTGGAACCACACTGGAAAACACACTGAGGAACCAGCCCAGAGTAAAATAAAAATAAAATAATGACTGGTGGTGAGGGGGCAGGTTTTAAAAGATGGATTCATTCTCTGATCCAGTTCACTAAAAGAAGGGGCATGGGGGGAAAGGACACAGCAAAAACAGCTTATGTGGCTACTGCTGCTGTGTGTGGTGCATGAAGGCAGTCCCAGGCAGACAAACCTTCACAAATGAAGCACAAGTTCCTCTACTCAATACCTGTCTCCAGAGACCAATGTATGCCTGTTATTTTAGTTACGCCATTACATAAACCATTTTGAAAGCTTATCTAACTACTTAAATGGTAACTCCAGTTACACATCTTCAGCCTGTTTCACAAAGGTTTTATTCTAATACACAACAGTATCTTTGAAAATAATCACTCTAAAGAGTAAGGCAAGAGGGAAGACAAAGCACTGCATGATCTTCGCTCTGGACAGGTGCGCACTTGCAAAGAGCTGCATCCACAAAGCAGTTCCTGCTAAAGGTTCAATTACCACCTGGAATGGTTACCCTGCCCCAACACGTGCACAGATGTAGTTTTACAGATTACAAAGGTGCTTTCTTCTGGTACAGTTCATGCCTCCTCCCACGCAGGAAGTTGTGTAAGAGCATCCACATTAGAACTGTCATTCACTGGAAGGAACGAAAAGAAACACATCTAATGCAGACAAGCACTCAGACCCTCCTAGATGGGACTCTCCTCTAAGCTCAGCCCCTCATCAGTATGAGCACAGTTTGTGTTTTGCTTATGCGTGTAACTTGTTTACGGCTATGGTAACTCCTTAATCCTACATTCAAAACAAATGGACAAACCAAATTGCCTGCAACAATTTCACACTTCTGTCACAGATGTGAATCAAGAGGTTTTTTAGTTAAGCATAAAGCAAAGCTCCTTTACTCTCACCTCATGCAGCTGCCCAAAAGAATAAGTCACCTTTCTGTCTGGGACTACTGGGCTGGCAAGCTACAGAGTAAGAGTAGGAGGGAAAGAAAACAGGACATACTTTCTTCTCCTTCTTCTCCAGATTCTGAAATCTCAAAAATGCTGACTCCCTCTCTTCCACCACCCCTTTCAGGTTCATTATAAATGAGCATTTCTTCCATGGAAATGAAACAGGTATTTTCTGATATCTTCTAACATTATTTTCTTTCAAACTACTGAAAAAGCAGAAGCAATTACTATCATGACTAGCATCCAAGACATTTGCTTTCCCACAGGAACCTTGAAGGGCAGCATCATGCTTACAGAATTGCCTTTTATAAACAGCTCATCCAATAGGAAGGCACAGGCACATTGTGAGGAGATGCTGGAAGACACAACATTCAAAATGGCTACAAAACCTACCAAACATGGAGTTCTGCAATCCTGAAGCACTTCTGCTATCTAGGTAAATATATTTGAGGATTTAGCAGTTTAACTGACAGCCAAACAACTGATTAGAAAACTCAGTGTCAAAACTCGTAACTGTAATAAAAGGTCAGCACAGATTTTAGCCCCACACCTCAGACCAGACTCTGGGTTGCAAAAGCAGCAAAAATCAACTGAACAAAAATGCATCTGCAATCTGGCAAACCTGCATGACAGCCTAGAACAGATATATGCAATGCCAAAGAATTTACGGTAGAAATAATTTCCCTGTAGCAAAATACAAGGTAGGCACATTGGACCTGGCTGGTTTTCCTGGTGGAAGTACCCCTGCCGAATTGCACCTGCCTTCCTGCCAAAACTAGTAGTTTGGGTTTTTTTAAAAAATATTTTCTTAAATAGGAACTAAAACACCATCCCCAAGAGTAACAGTAGCATCAGCAAATTACACAGTACTAGAAATCGGTTGGTGTGACACGCTTCTCTCCTTCCAGAAAACCAACACTAATTGCCCAGTACTGAAGTAACTGCAGTTTATCTCCTAGCAAATGCTTGTGAGGATTCCCAAATCGGCAATTAGCATCCATCCCATTGTGCTTCCCTGCCTAATATCTTATGCAAATTATACAATTTATAGCTTTAGATTTAATGTGCGGTTGCCTATCTAATGCCGCAAGGCAAGAGGAGCCTGCTGATTCAGGAATGCACTGCTCAACTGCCTCACCCTTGTGAAACAAGTGACAAACTCATTCCACGGATTTCTCCAGCGGGGAAGAAGTATTTGCTCCTGCTGCGCCACGTCCACACGAACAGGTGCAGCCAGCCCACAGCTCCTCTCTTGGCATCCCAAAGGAAGCAGAATGAAGGCAGCTTTGGCTCCCAAGTCACAGCCAAAGTAACGTGACTGCACACACCTAAAACAATTATTTTTGTAAGGGAGAGCAGACAAACGCATTCAGGTCTGGCTGCACTGACCTACAGAGACTTTGCCCTAGTCAAGACTACTTGGGCTGCTTAGCTCTTATGCCAGCACACATAAGCATACACATTACGGTCTCCCTCTGTGCTGGCCCTGCACAGGACAGATGCTTATTTACACCTCAGCATAACTTCATTAAGCTCCCTAGCTCAAGCTGTTGTTAGCTGATGTTTTTTTATTCTGAAGGAGAATCAACATTAGAAAATACTGTTCTGGAAAGATTACCAGGTTTCCTATCCCAGCCCCATTGCATTACTGCAAGATGAAATCCTTCTAACAGCACCACCAGAAGATGTCTATCACCTAATCTGTTCCAAAAACCTCCAGTACAGGAGGTTCATAACTACTCCATTTGGGTTTTTTTCAGCACGACAGTAGCCTTGTGACCAAAAATCTTATTGCACTTACACCCGCCCGCCCCATCCCCCCACCTCATGTTCAAAGTGCATGCTCACAGCCTTCCTAAGTGCTGACTAAACCTCAAAAGGTTCCCCTGGTGAAGCAGGGAAGTTTGGCTGGCATTTTAGAGATCAAGAGAGTAAGTACTGCTGCCATCAAGGCTTTGAATCTCAACAACAGAGATCAGAAATTGCTGGTTCCTGACCTCAGGACTCCATGCGCTGCATTTCTTTGGAAACATCAGATGACGCAAGCCACACTTGGACTATCAGAAAAACTTAAGTATCCCTGCAAATTTCGCTGAAATGAAACTGCGCTGGCATTACAGATCCTAAAATCTTAGTGTCATATTAACCTATGCCTTGCCCACATTGCTGCATGTAGATTAATCGTACTACAGACACACCAGGATTTAGCACAGGACGCAGCTCAAATTCAGCGTCCCTACTACTGATACAGATGGCATTTTTCTCAACATACCAGTGACTAAGTAAGCTGGCATGATAGAATAAGCTCTCAGTCCTAAAGTGAAGGAATTGCTTCAGTGAAGTTCAACTTCCCCACATGACCAAGATCTTAGGGAACCATATGTTTAGTGTCCTTTGGTCAAGAGAAAGACCTTATTCAGAATATTCATATACCCGTTGTCAGTAAAGACGTGTGGTGGGTAGATGTCCATAACACTGACACTGCATCTCTGCAGGACAGATTTCACTGCTGGCTGCTCACTGATACATAAACACCCTCATGGCATCCTCAAGCTGATTAAGAAGGACCTGGAATATGAACACTCCTCTCATGCAGGAATCCCAATGCCGCATCTAGAGTTAACACAGTAACAGCTGAGTGCCCACTTCCCTCCTTGCCCCTGCAGAAAGAAGCCAGCAGTTGAGCTGCAGCAAGGGAGAAAAGCTACAGCTATTTTGATTGTGGTGGAGGCTCGTTAGAGTGGGCAGGAGGGCAAGACCTGTGAAACACTATCCGTTCAATCATTTTCATATTTGCATGGGAGATAAATTCTACATCTGGTCAGTCTTACTCATGATTTTGCCAAACAGCAAGGGTGGAAGTGAAACAAGAAATTCTAGAAGTTGAAAAATACCAGTGTGTGCTAAGCAATGTCCTGTCCCAGAATGATCTCGAGGACAGCCTCCTTGACCCTTGAACAAGAACTGACAAACTTCTTTAAGGGTGCTCAATATGATTAAGTCCCTGCCAGGTACTACAAGTGCCTGCCCTGAGGTGCCACCATTCTATCCTCTCATGCACACCCCCTCGCATTGCTCTAAGGGTCTACCGTGGGCTTCAATAATAGCAAGAGAGAGAGCTATCAAAGAAAAAGTAGTCATAATCACATCATCCAGCCATTTTTCTGGAAGAATAACAGCTTTAACACGTCAAGCTGTACTTGGAAGTTCCCATTTAATGTGCAAAGTGCTCATAATAATTAATATAAAAACCCAAGACTTTATTCTCAAGACAGTAAAAGTGCCAAAATGTACTACTTGTATCAGGTTTAAAAGTTACATATAACTAGAAAATACTTTAAATCATCACTGCAGTTTCATGCATTCCTACTTCCCAGGAGATGAGAAACACAGGAATTATCAAACCAAATCATACCACAGTTCAGTTGATACCGTGTCATCTACATTTCTGCCACTTGGTAGTGAATTTCAAGCCTGAGGAAAGGGAATATACATTGTCTCAAACATATCTTAAATTAGGGAGTTCAGAGTTCATAAACGGAGTTACCTTCTGACATCCGCCAGTCAGTCATTACCATACAGCCCAAACCACGATGGTTTGCAAACTTTTCAAATGTAGCCATGAATGCTTGCTTCATTTTTTAGTCCACCTGTGATTTTAGTTGGTATTTTATGGCAACTGCACAGATATTCAGTGGATTTCTACTCTGATGTGGCAGGAAAAAGGGGAACATTTCTCCATTTATTCATATTTTGTTTGTTCAGGTTTTGTTCCACCTCTGCTAGCCCCAGGTTGATCTCACTCTTCCCTTGTGTGGCTGTCTCTTGGCACCAAATATGTCCCTTTTCTCCAGGGTTCCTTTCATTTCTAATGCGTATTTTTAAATTCAGGCAAGCAGAAATGAAAACAGTCTTCAGGGGAAAGAAAGCGCTTTATTTCCACAACTGTATGCTCAGTATCTTCAGTGCTATTTTTGGCCAGCTTAATCTTTTTGTTTGGTTCTGTTGGCATGTTCTCTTTTGATTACTGAGGCAGAGGGGGCAGAAGTTTCCAGTGGGCTACCCACTGTGACGCCAAGGTCCTTCCTGAGCAGTGAGTGAATATAGAAGTTTGGACAACAGCTGTCCATATTATTTCTTTATGGGCCCAAGAGACTGTAGTAACTGGATCTATCATCATGCTGACTTTTCACTGACTTTTGATAGACCCATCTGATATTGCTGTCCCATTGCCTGGTGAAAACTAAACAAAATAGGACCTATCTGAAAAATTCGCCCACTCTGTGTTCATCTGCCTTTTCCAAAATATATTAATAAATGTCCTGGAGTGCCACTAGTACGGGATGCTTGACTTGCCACGTTGAAAGCAGTTAATCTATCTCCGTCTTTGGTCTCTGTCTTGCACTTTCTGATGCTTGAGTTTATTTAACATCTGACCTCTGAGGAGTGATTTATTTGTTTTTTTTGAAGTTATTTCAATGTGCTGAGTTGAGTCCAGCTATCCAATCTCCAGCTGACAGCTCTGAAGCACTTTAACAGGCCAGAAGGCATGAAGAAAATGGGAGCAACATGACAACACAACACTGTTTGGGACACACAATTTTAACTATTCAGACTATTTCAACCCAATTTAACAAGTAGTGGGTTCACTGTCAGTGTACAGTACTAAACAAGTTGCATCCTTCCCTACAAGTGCCACAAGTCCTGAAACATGCTCCATGTACACAGTATGAAGGGGTCCAACATATTCCTGTAACACTACCAGTCTTTCTTCTCAGCGTAGCATCTTTCCATTTTCATGGATCTAAGCTGTATCCTGCAGAATCAGTTTTGTTTCCTTTAAAAAAATGCAGTATAGTGACCTGAACCACAATTACTGACACTCCAGAAGAGCTGACTGTCTCCATACAGCCGTATCAGCCTATAGATGCATTTAGATCTCTCTATTTCCACCCCTTATACAGCATTTACACATCAGCAAAACAAAAAATCAGCACTTTCCAATCACTACTGCAAAGGTATCCCGAACAGGAAGAAAAACAAGATGTTAGTGGTGCAGCATAACTAATAATGATGACAAGTAAATGACCTTGTCTAGGAAGACTATCAAACAGCTGACCAAACTGAGGCTTGGTTCCACTCAATCATAAACTATACAAAAAACTCGGATCATCTCAAGTCCCTCTCACTTGTAGCCTCTTCCACTCCAACTTCAGAAAACCACTTGGAAAATTCATGAGAAAAAAACAACTACTAACAGCAGAGGCTCCCAAGCTTTCACAATTTTCTTTTCAGGTATATTAACAGTTGCACAAAGCCAGCAGGTAAGCAAAGTGGGAGCCAACAGTGTTTTCAGACTGGATGTTAGTGGTCCTTTTAAAGGAAAGCATCCTCTTCATGGATCTCTCCAGTACTGTTATCATCAGTTGACCCCACGCTACCTTGATAAAACCTTAAGCTCCTTCATGAGGAGAAGACAGAATCTATCCAGGGCTCTCACATGTTGGCTAGATATTTCCCTAAGGAAGAGTGAGGGATCCTACTTTTCTTGTCCATGCTAGACTACTGTAACACATCTTAAAATAAACTGCTTCTTCAGCAGCAAAAGTGACATGAACACATAATGGCAGAACTGGAATAATGTTCTACCAGCCGAGTCTTGGTTTCTAAGTCAGATGAGTTCTACTCAAAGGTTCTACTTTTCAAGAGTTATTCTTTGACCTCTGATCTTATGACAATATGAGTAGAAACATGAGAGGAAAAGCCACTTGCTGCAAAATATCTTCCCTGTTAAGTTCTATATTGATATTTTGAGCAATTTATCTTTCATTGCCCCTTCCTTACTTCTTTTAGCACCCAAATACTTGAGAAAAGTATCTTCTGTTATTGGATGCCAGCCAAGGAAATTTCTGCTCAAGAGGATCAGAATAACTTGAAACACAAGTCTGCTGGAATTTTAAACATCCAGTTTATTCAGTGATTTCCTCACGACAAGAAGAATCCCTACTCCTCCTTTCCTAATTCTAGAGAGACGATAATCCTCAAGGATTGATTCATGTTCTCTTCTTAAAACCCAAACCAGAGATGTCTTATGAATGCCCCATGACAATGCAGTATAGTCATAGCTTATTTCATTACCCCATAAACCAAGCTCCAAACACAAAGTTCATAGAAGCTCTTGTTTAAATTGCTATAAATGTTCCCATGTTTTCAACTTTATCAAGAACACAAATGCTTTGAAATGAGGCGTGTAGATATAAACCAGTTTCCAACACTGGCACGCAAAAAGTGGATGAAAGGTCCAGCCTTGTTTCTTTTTAGATTCAGACAATCAAAGGAGACTGAAAGCGGAATGCAGATTCCCCATATCTGGCCATAAAAGCACACAAGATTTAAAGATTAAACCTAAGTGCACCCAAAAGTAACATCTGAACTTTACAGAAAGGCTTATTTTGAAAGCTCAGTGACCATCAAGACTACTAGGATCAAAGATGAAGATTGTTTGTTGGTTCAAGGAATTCTGGCTGGCACACTGAGACAAAATAATAGCAGTGTTTTTTTCTCTGTTATTCCCTAGGCTCTGTGTCTGTTGGACTGCAGAGTCAGCTTGAACAATACCGAGCTGATGTATCTTCGTAGGCCAGAAGCAGCAGGCCAGCAGACTACCTCTCCTGGCTGGGAGAACAAGGACTGTGCCCATAATTTTCACAGGGAGACTCAGCTCTCCAGTCCCTCCTACATATCATGGGACAAAAGCTGATAGCTCAAAATAATGAAAACCTGGGAAGTAGAAGGAGACGCAAGAAGGGAAAAGAGAGGCTGTTCATATTTTCTGTTTATGAAATGGCTAAATTTCAGCATTCTTACCTCAGAGAATCCTTTTGTAAATTACCATAACAAGAGCAAGCAATGGTACAACAGAGGAGATTCCCGATTCCCTTTGGGGATTCGCACTTTCTCTTCCTGACACCTCTCCCAGAACAAAATGAGTCCTTTGGGAGCAGCTGTCTCTACTTTAAAATTCAAAACAGGGCTTGTTTATTTTAACACTAACGTATCTGTGTCCCTTTGTCAACTCTCTCCTAAATGAATGAATGAGCTTTTATGAGAAGGATGTCAGGTGAGCCCTTTCTGGGTCAGAAGTCTCAGGGTCTTTCCAGTTTGACAGCGTGGGGCTGAGACCTACCAAGTGCTACCAGACAGGATACAGAGCACTGCAACATGCAACACTGCTGTGTGCTGAGGCACTTAGACAAAGTCCTTCCAGTCACAGAGAACGTGAATTCCACTCCAATTACTTCCCTTCATGCATGTACACTAGTTTTTAGACAGAAATTAAAACACAGTTAAGTGAACATGTACGGCACTTGGAGCAGGGTAATAAGACATCTGTTTACATGCATTCTTGGTGGGAAGAGAGCATACAATTGACAGGGGAGATTTTTCATCCAAACAGTGGCACAGTTATTTGCAGTAGTTAACATCAGCCCTCTAACTTAGATGCTTTACTGATATATCCCTGCATAAACAAGTGAGCCTCAGGTGGGTGATGTAGAGCCTTTGAATTAAAACAATTGGTCCTTGCATTTCAATAGGTGCTTCAAATACAGACAGAGGTACCTGAAATCGCCCTGTGTGATTATTCTTCTCCCTCCCCTCTGACCAAAACTGCTATGAAATGTAGGCCACAGAGAGCAGAGGCCAAACTTTCAAACGGTGAACGCCTAGAGCTATGTATACACAGCTATTTTTAGGCACTTTTAACTGAATGGCCTGATTATGTCCTGAGTATGCACTCCAGCAACGTATACGCTGGATAAATTCCAAAAAACAAAACCAGACTACCTACTTTGGTGCTGAATTGCACATACTCAGTTAGCTGCTCAATAACACTTCTATAATTTCTTTTACAACAATACATACACAGATTGCTTGGCACCTGAGATTCACTACAGAGTAATGCATATGTATATCTGGAAATGAGGTTCATGCCCAGAAAAATGTAGCATCTAAAGGGAAGAGACAGGCAGATGAGTGTCAAGAGAAGAATGAGACATGTGGGGATGACATGCTCAGCCCAAAGTCACACAGCAAGGCAGAACCAGCGCCAAGTAGAAAACCCTGAGCCCCAAATCACGTGCCTTACCAGTCACAGCATGCTGAGCCACTGTCCTAGTCACAAGAGGTACATGCAGCTGTTTAAGGAGTATTTCTAAGGCAGACAGACAGAATCTGATAAAAAGAAATCCAAGAAAAAGTGAAGGATGCCATCACCTGCTCTGTAACAACCCCCAAAATCAGAAAGGAGTGCACACAGCAGCAACAGCATCTCATATAATAGTAAACAATCAAATATAAATTATTTAGATTATGTGCTGGGATGAAAATATCATAGCTAAAGGGTTTATACCATTTAAAGCATCCCAAGGGAATAGTTCTTGTACTTCAAAAAAGACCGTTAGGAGAGAGAGAAATTCAGGAGCTGCAGCTTGGCTCATGCAGCAGTTCCCTCTTCCATGGGAACTCCAAGAAGACTAGTTTCTGTAGACATTTTATTTTTGGAGTTAAATTTAAGAATATAAGAAAAAAGAGATTTTAAAATCATCAAAAAAAGCTGAGCAGAAGTGCTTAAAGAAATTAACTCCCTGATGTGCAGCACCTGAAGTTCAAATATTATTAACAACACTGGTAAGTTATTTGAGGCAACAAAGAATGTTTGGTAGCAGATGGGAACACTAACTAGGTAGAGCACTGAGTGAGTGGTCCATTTACCTCAGTTTCGGTTTAAATTCCTTCAGTTTAGATTATTTCTTGTGAGATATGTGAGGAAATTTAAAAGCTTTTAATCTTAAAACTAAAAATGTAATGTAAAAAGTTTAGTTAGTGTCTAGTCACAGTGATTACCTTTTACTATCTTAAGCAGAATTTAAAAGTCAATTTTGAATTCCAAGGCTGTTGGATCACAGCTTTTCAACACGGCATCAGAGACTTCCGTTATTTTTCATGAGGTTAAAGCTTAAAAAAGGCTGACACAGCTCAAACCATAAAATATTCTGCTAAAAATTGAATTTCCATTAAATAATACTCCTAACCTTCCACCAAACATTACAGATCCTGATGCAGAGCACTTGTACATCAGAAGCAATTCCTAACAGAGAAGTAAACAAAGCAATAGCTGCTGAGAGAACTCAACTGCTATACCAAAAAAATGTAATCACTGATTTATTTCAAGATAGACCAGCCAGCTATGCAGGACAAGTTGGGAATGCAATCTTTATTTTTCCAAATATTTTTAAAAAGACTCAGAAGTTGAAAGTTTCAGCATGACTAGCTCTTTTAGTACATGCACTCAAAATAACAGAGAACAGGAAGAAGAGGAAGTCACAGCCCTTGCCAGACTGTTGCTTCCAAAACAGAATCCATTCAAATCAAAGCTAAAATATCTCTTAAAGCTTTTTTTTTTCATCTTCAGAAGAGAGTTCCACTTCCTTCCAAGGGAGATAACACTGAAGAAAATAATCCCTGCAAGTCACCTAAGCAACTGCTAGTTGCGTGTTAGTAGACCAGGTTCAAGGTAAATCCTGGAACGTGTTACACAGAGAGATTGTGCAGTCTCCATCTGTGGGAACCTGCTCTAGAGGATCCTGCTTTGAGCAGGGAGTTGGACTCTATGGTCTCAAGAGGAGTTCTCCACCCTCAGTGATTCTGCAAACCTGTGAAAATTGTGTCTCCACAAGGACAGAGTGGTTACAGTGCCAGTCTAGGACATAAGAAGTCCAGGTTCAACCCCATCCATTCCTTCAGACTACATGTACAACTCTTGCCTAGTTACTAGTTCTCCTCCTCCTCAATTCCTTTTGCTCCTTTGGCCACTAAGACAGAGTGCACCACAAAGCATCTTTACAACCCATTCTCAGGAGGCTGGAACAAAGTACTTATGACTCAGACACTTGACTCAATAAAGAGAAGCTATAGGACTTTCCAAAAGGCTACCAATGTCCAGATGCCCCATTTTAGACACTTAAAATACGGATTCCTTTTTTCAGGAAGCATGGAGAATTCACTGCCAAAAGGACAGGCAAAGCATTAACTTGGACATCTGAAAGATAATTACATTTAAAAGTCAAGCTGTTTATCAAACATGGGGTCCTACTGCTGCAGAATGCAGTCACCTCAGCAACATCTGCCATTTTCAAGGGTGCAGGCAACACAGAGGGAGGAGGATTCGAGACTCTACAAACTGGTCATCCTACCTCTAACCCAAGCGCAATTCTTTAGTTATACAGTTCTTGCAAGGTCTACAGAGTTGATATGAAGTGTAAACTGAAGATGATAAAGACCGTACTTAATTTATAGTTACTTTCAAATATAATTCAGATAGAGGTCACAACACATGAATCTAAAACTGGTCTGTAAACAAGCAATTTTTGTTTGAAAGACCTTCAACAGTAGAAGACTTCTCCTTACACACATACTTAACCCTCCAAAGTTTATGCCATTCCTTTGGAAGAGATAATCCATCACACTGAACTTAACCCATCACATCAAGTCTGTATCCTGTCACAAACTGTGCTCTCTGGTTACAGCTAAAGACTAGGATATTGTTTTCTTGGTAGTGACTTCCATTTTGAAATTCCAGAACAAAGACGATCTGACTCCTAAGACCTCCTGCTATGTACAGATGTATTGCTTCTTGTTTGAGTTTTCTAAGTGCTCATGGCTTTGGCATAATGACATGACAGCTGCAAAATAGAAAACAACTGAGCAGGTGAAACAAGCAGGTGAAAAACCCCACAACACTGTCTAGAGGGATGTGACTTCTTTTCTCAGCAGATTGCTATGTGCGGGAATGAAAAGGCTGATCTACTTAGGCCAGAACAAGAAGTTGGCCAATTGCTCAACTCTCCTGAGAATTCCCCTGCTAAATACAGAGTTGGTTCAAGGTCTCAGTCATGATATTTCTGATGAGACAGAAATAAGATGAGATGGGGGATGGGGTTTGAGGGGGTGGGAACAGGGACAAGAACAGGGACAGGGGAAATATGGTCACGTAACGCTGCAGTGGCCAGTGAGAACAGGCAACACATTTCCTTACCTCACTCCTCAACTTTATTAACAGTTTCTCTTTAAGTGTCAGTTTTAAGTGAATACAAGCCTACTTCCCCCCCCCTTAAGCATTTATTTCTTTTCCTCACCAGTTTGATCAGAGAAGGCGCAAATATGAGCAAGTTAAATTACTTGCAAAAACTGAATGCTCTCCCAAACATATTGTTCTCATAGAAATAACAATTCTAATACTGATAGCAACTTAAAAAACCCCAACCCTACTGAATCATCTCTCTGCTGCTAGAGAAAAATCCCAACAACTTCCTCAGAGTATAGGTTTTCCTCACCACCTCTCTCCCACTCACAAACACCAATAACCACTCCAAAACAAAATCCTTTTAAAGTAATTGGACATTTTCTCCTGAAGAGATTCCAAAAGCACAAGGGAGAGTGTTGTGAATTATTAGTCTTATTTTTATGTAAAGACACCGTCAATGGGGCCAGGCAGGTCAGTCACAAACAGTATGTGTATAAATCCACAATGATAAAAATACACCTTGATGAGCTTCTTATCTGCCCATCAAGACAACGATAATCTCAATGGTGACTCCAATAGTGCCCCATGAGAACATATTTCAGCAATGCTATTTCCTATGAGTATAGTCACCTAACATGAAATAGTTACTTCAAGAGCTACTATAGATTCAAACTCAAAAGCCAAGAAATGTTTCAGGAATATGACAGTAACAGAAGTAGAAAGACTAACTTAATCCAAAAGTTACAATGTTTAAAAAGATAAGATACTAGAGGACAGGGGACAACGTGATTGAGAGCAGCCCTGTGGAGCTGGTCTTGGGGGTACTGATTAATGAAAAGCTCAACATGAGCCGGCAATGTGCACTTGCAGCGCAGGTGGCCAACGGTGTCCTGCACTGCATCAAAAGAAGTATGGCCAGCAGAGCAAGGGAGGTGATTCTGCCCTTCTATTCCACTCTCATGAGACTCCACCTGGAGTACTGTCTCCACCTGTCGAATCCTCAACATAAGAAGGATACGGAACTATTGGAACGGGTTCAGGGGAGGACTACAAAGATGATCAGAGGGCTGGAGCATCTCTGCCATGAGGACAGGTTAACAGAGTTGGGGTTGTTCAACCTGGAGAAGAGAAGGCTCTGAGGAGACCTTATGTTGGTCTTCCAGTAACTGAAGGGGGCTACAAGAAAGCTGGAGAGGAATGTTTTACAACAGCTTTAAATTGGAGGGGGGAAGATTTAGATTAGACATTAGGAAGAATTTCTTCACTATGAGGGTGGTGAGGCACTAGCACAGGTTGGCCAGGGAAGCTGTGGATGCCCTATCCCTCAAGGTGTTCAAGGCCAGGTTGGATGGGGCCTTGGGCAGCCTGATCTAGTGGGAGATGTCCCTGCACATGGCAGGGGGGGTTGGAATTGGATGGGTTTTAAAATCCCTTCCAACCCAAACAGTTCAATGATTCTGTGATTATTCAGGTTGAAAAGGTAGTACTTCTAAACATGGGAATACAACTCAAATTATGTCAACTAAAGGCAGTGTTAATTATGTCAACTAAGGCTAGTCAGGTAACTAGCCAAAACCAGAAGTGCCTTTATGTTCTTCCCATCAATTAACTTGTACAATAGGCTTCCAGTGCTTCTCAGAGACCTTAGCTCTATTTACAATTGAATTTCTTCCAGCCCTTTCCAAACCCAATTATTCTTCTTCTTCCATAAATTTCCCCCAAATTCAAGCCTCAAGATTCTCAAGACAAGCTGCTAAGTTTGAACAGTCATCTCAGTTTACCAGCACACACAAAAAGACAAATGTGTTCCAGAAGATTTCTGGGAGCGCTCACTGTAGTAAATATGCTCCCCATTAAATCCACATTGTGTTTTTAACCAGACGCAAACCTCCTTCGTATACATGGAAAAAAGAAGAGCACTGGATTCCAGAGGGCAATCGTGTGACACAGGAATGCTTCAGTGTTTGTGCTTTCATGGAGAGACAAATGCAAGGGGTCCAAACCCACTACTTCAAAGCTCATCCTCTAGAAGTCAGCTGCTTCTTTCTCTAGTCACAATAAAGCCTTCACGCAGAGCAAGCATTTACCTACCTTGCATGTATGCCTCTATTTGCCGAATCAACTCGTAAGACTTGGATCGGTCCAGAAGTGTACGAATAGCAGGAAGAGGGTCCAAGATAATGGTTTCTGGATGAGCATCAATATACTCCTGCAAAACAAATACATAGAAGAAAACCCCAAATATTAGGTTGGCTGAAGAGTGTGGGAAAACAATGAGATGGGGAAGAGAACAGACAATGTTAAACCCCTTCATGTCCAGCTTCTCTTCAACGGCAGGCAAACAGACATTGGTAACGCAAGAAGTCACCAGACAGCCTAGACACATTTGAAACAGATGCAACCATGACAGCTGACTTTTTTAGGATGGCAAATACCTCCTGTGGACTCACTGTCAGCAATGAAACCTGTGCTGCAACATCACCAGCTTAGAAGGGAGCCAGTGGCAAAGTGCCACAGTTACAGCTGTGAGCAGGGCTGAGAAAAGCAATTAGGAGAAGAAAGATGACACACTGCTGTCTTAGGTCAGCCTTGCATTGAATTATTGCATGTGAACATCAACTGTCTGAACTAAGCTCAAAACTACATCTGGGTACTTTAACATTATTATTGCTGTCCGCTAACTGGGCTGACAACAGTGTTAAGAGCTGGATGATAAGGACTGGAATTTTTTTTTGGCAGAGCTGAAGAGATTGGTGCTTCACTGTGTTTTTATCGAGTTTTTAAAGCATCTATCTTGATACTTAGATCTAAGTTCATACTCTCCTTTCCTGACTTCAAGAACAAAGCAAAGGTAATGTTCTCACTGATTATCATCTTGGGAACTAAATTTCTCATTCTCTGAGGCCACGACTGCACCTATTGCATCTTGGCCATGAATAGAGACACACCTGACAGATATTGCAAACCCAACAAAACTTCATCCTGTCTCTTCAAACAGAGACTAAGTTCCTTCACTGCTGCCCCAGCCTGGTCCCATAAAGCCAGTGGGACAAACAAGCATCCATCTTACTCTATTCCAAATCAGACAAACATTCCTGAAGTTAGCATCTGCCTTTGTTTTACCCAACTTCACAAAGCCATCTTTATGTTTCCACTTATTTCTTTAAATCCATTTGTGTAAATGCATGTGTAAATGCTCCTGCAAGTAGTGGACTTCCATTAAGTCCTACTTCCTTAAGTTGGTGAATTCAGAGAACAAAGCATACTCCAAAAGACACTTAGGACCATGATGAGGCGGCCTCAGGAGATGCACTTTGCTAGATACTGAGCTAGAGAGAAAAGAATGGCATTATCTGTTCCCAACAAGTTATTTCGCTCCAAACACTGACTGGGGAAGCAGACTTTCTCCTCCCACTCCTAGCTTTCAGCTGACTACATAGTCTGAACTGATGACTTGCTAAAAGGGGATTATCCTTTTGAGGCTAAGAGGATCCAGCACTAGGGTTTAAGGAACCCACTGCATCACCCACAGCACACAAGTAGCTTTCCTTCACAGGGCATGAGGCACCCTTTGTATCTGATGTATTTAATAATCCCTGCAGAACACAAAGAATGAATTTCCCAAATATGTGCAGCCACTTGGGAAAAGTAAGGGACAGAGCCTTTCGCCCAGTCAGATATCAAGACTGTCAGACCCAGGTGTTTCACTCTTGAGTTTCCTGCCCCAAATACTTCCAGAGTCTCAAGCAAAGCAGTCAGCTTTTAAACACAGAAGAGGTTTGGGTTGTTTTTTCTTTTCTTTTTTTTTTTTTTTTTTTAAGAGAGAGTAACTTCTTACCTAATGCATCTTAAATACCTACATGTGCCTACGCATACATATCCTCCATGACACCTTGTGGAGCTAGAATGATCCAACAATTAGGGCATTGGCTTAAAACTGCTGATCATAAAACTGCACTCGAGAATCTCAGCATATCTGAAGCCTAATAAGACAGCTCTTTTAGCCCCTCTGTGTCTCAGCTTAGACGATAAGGAGCCACGGAGAGGACGAGCACATTACAGACAGCCAATACCCTGGGGTGGGGCAGCGGGTAAGCATGCACAGTAAGCAGACTGAACAAGCCACAGATCCGAAACATGACCTCAGCAGAGATCTGACAATAAATGTCCGTGGCATTTCTGACGTGTGTACTAGCTCTGCCTTTCACGCTGTGATGACCATCCCACTGCCTCAACTAGCCTCTGGTTCCAGCTTGAACACAAGCTCCCAATACTTTCATCCTTGCCCAGCCCCTACTTGGTATATAATAATTCTTCCCCTCATACATACATTCATCCTGCCTGTGGCTTCCACTCCCTTCATTCTCCTCCTAGGAGGGAATAATTTTTGCCTCTCCCAGCTCCTTAGGCACCTTCCCAAATCTTCCTGATGCTCACCTCAGCACTGAGGACAATTCCTACTTCCCCAAATTAGGGGTTACGCTTGTTGTTATCTTGGCTCACATAAAGTATTTCCTCAGGCAGACTTGGTTTTTTATGCTTTCTGTAAGGAATTTCACAGCGCTTCATTTATAATGATAATAGCTCTAAACCATATTAAAAGATCATCCAAGCAGTAAGCTTGATAAGCATAACAAAATTTAACAGGAATGAGGGCATGATACAGAGGCCACTCTACACCAGGCAACATGTCAGCAGAAGTGAGCATCTTAGCTGACTCTCCAGTGACTTAATTTCTCATCCTGCTACCTTCAAGAGCCTCCAAAAAGCTCGGTAAGGCAAACATGAAATAACCAATGAAGATGAAGGAGGTAGGGGCTGTTTTCCAGAAGCCATTTAGAGTCTGGAGGACTTCAACAAAGTCCTCTAATGCCAAGAACTGCACCGAGTGTAATGTCACTGCACCTCCAGACACACATAGGAGCCTGAGCATGAGCTTACTTTATAAAACACAGAAACTTCTCAACATCAAACCTATTTCACGTACTGCCCTCCAGCTCTTCTTGATTTACAGACTTAGGTCCGTGGACAGCCCTCTGGCACACGAATGGCAAAACTTGGAGACTCTCAGCAGGGCAGTGAAGATCTGCATCATCTGAGTAAAGGAAAGGACTGGAACCTGTAGTAAGTGTCTCCCAGAGCTAATCTGAGGGCAGGCTACAGATCTCTCATTTTAACTGAGTCCAGAAACAGCCTCCCCTTTGAATCAAATCAGTTTGTCAATGCAGAACAAGATCAATGTGTGTCTAGGGCATCTCTATTTGAACACAGCTGGAGCTCTTGAGGGGACAGGAACATCAAAATGCACTCAGGAGCTTATAACTCTGCATCTCTTTTCACCACATTATGTAATGCTTGGATTTTCATCACAAAGCATTAACTCTGCATTCAAAAACAGAACCATCAAGTAGCACCAGCATCTCCAAAGCTAATGGAGTATAGAATGCCAACACTTTCCCAGTCTCCCACCCCTCACATCACTTCATCATCATCACATGCAAAATAAAGGAGTTCTAATATCTAGGTACAGAAAGCTACTTAAAATAAATTATTTTAAAACCCACACCTTTATACCAATTCCCCACAACAGGAAATCACAATAAGAAAAATCAATTTTGTTAGCTTCACAGCAACAATTATGGAAGCCAATGTGAAACCTTTCATAAACTCTGGTTCCGTACTAGGAACTGCCACACACTCATGCATAATATTTTACTGAAAATATAACTGTGAAGATCACTTAACAGACTGAAAAACTCTCAAAGGAGCCTACGTAGCAGCACTCTTCCTATGACACAGAATGGCTCCACTACCAGAAATATAGATCTTGATGAACATGAAGTTTGTGTCTAAGAATTTTGACAGGATCTGAGCCACTATCAATATGAACTTGAAAATGGAGCAGTTGCACAAGGAAAAGAGGTACACTGAAGACAAGAAGTAGCTTTCAACACAGAACATTTCAACTTTGAATGTTCAAATCTTCTCTAGTCGTTCTAACAAAACAACTCTACACTCTCTTTTGGTGGATTTACCGAACACTGGTGTTTAAGAGCAGAGTCCAACAACGCAGGCAACCATATGGAGGATATTTAGGCTTCCCAACAACGTTTTGAAAAGGCTCTGTCTCTGGGCTACAGTTTAGTTTGACCCAGACAATGTCTATATTTTCCTCTTTCTAATCTTTGACATAACAAAAGCAAACCAGAAGAAACAAGGACTTTCAGCAGTTCCTCCTTTGTTTGCATTCCAGTCTTGGCATTCAGTCACATTCTGTATCAGCCCTGTTAATGGCAGAAGGCCAGCAACGAAACTTGAAATTAAAGAGAGACCAAGTAATAATTTCATGTTCCTTATCAAATACCTCTGGATATAATTCAGAAATTAAAAAAAACCCAACTTTTCCTGAGAAGCCTACGTATAGAAGAGAACAGAGTTTCTTGTCATTTTGCCCAAAAAGGTAACTATTTTTTTTAATATTTTAACAGAAGGTTGATGCAATATGTGCTGCAAATATTACAGCATTATAGGATAAGAGAAACTCTCTGACTCATTGACTTGATTCTACTACTAAGTACTAAAACTTTTATAATATTTTATTTAATATTAAGAAAAAGTCTTATTAGAAAAAAATATTAGCAATTGGAAAAAACCCCACTGTTTGGATTTGCGTTTTCCCACAGAAACATGAAGATGACCACTCGTAACAACAGACTGACGTTTTCCAAGATGTAAAGACAAACACAAGCTTAGACAGGAATTTGCATTAGACGCAGATTTTAAAGTTCCCTTTTGTTGTCTTGGACTGTGACAGTCTATTATCATGGACATCTCCTTCCAAAGGGAAAGGTGTAGGCAAGTTGGATCTTTATGAATAAACACTCATCTCAAAATTGTTTGTCTCTAAATCCTGAAGAGATACCTGCAGTGGTTGGGAGGGATGAGAAGGGCAGCAAGGGGAAGTGGGGACAGATCTTCTCTGTTACATTTCTATTCACTGCACATCTCAAAGCAACTTATTGAGCACTCAGGTTCCCTGTTTTGCCTTCAAAAGTCCACCACTGCTTCATCTTCCAAATACCTACACTACAGGATGCTATAGAATCACAGAATCATAGAATCGGTTAGGCTGGGAAAGGCTTTTAAGATCATCAAGTTCAACCATAAACTTAACACTACTAAGTCCACCACTAAACCATGTCCCCAAGTGCCACGTCTACATGTCTTTTCAATACCTCCAGGGATGGTGACTCAACCACCTCCCTGGGCAGCCTGTCCGAGTGCCTGATAACCCTTTCAAATATATAAGTTTTTCCCAGTATTCAGTGAAAATCTCCTCTGGAGCAACTTGAGGCCATTTCCTCTTGTTCTATCACTTGTCACTTTGGAAAAAGTCATCAACACCCAACTCACTACAACCTACTTTCAGGTCGTTGTAGAGAGCTATAAGGTCCCCCTTCAGCTTCTCCTTCTCAAGACTAAACAGCCTCAGTTCCCTCAGTTGCTCCTCATAAGACTTGTGCTCCAAACCCTTCACCAGCATTGTTGCCCTTCTCTGGATATGCTCCACCTCCAATGCCTTTCTTACAGTGAGGGGCCCAAAACTGAAGTACAGGGGCATGACCACTTCCCTGGATCTGCTGGCCACATCATTTCTGATACAAGCCAGGATGCTGTTGGCCTTCTTGGCTACCTGGGCACACTGCTGGCTCATATTCAGCTGGCTGTTGACCAACACGCCGAGGATCCTTTTTCATCAGGCAGCATTCCAGCCACACTCCCCAAAGCCTGTAGTGTTGCATGGGGATGTTATGATCAAAATGCAGAATCCAGCACTTGGTCCTGTTGAACCTTATACAGTTGGCCTCAGCCCATTGATCCAGCCTGCCCAGATCCTTCTGCAGAGCATTCCTTTCCTCAAGCAGACCAACACTCCAACTCCCAACTTGGTGTCATCTGCAAATTTACTGATGGTTCATTCAATCCAAAGTCCAGATCATCTGTAACAATATTAAATGAGAACTGGCCCATCCTACCAGTCAGCATTTGCATGACAAATGTTTAATTTTGCTTGCTTATGAGGCTCTTCCAAAAAAACTAAGAAAGAATTACTTTTCAAGTGGGAAAAACACAGGTACTGGCATGCGAATTCAGGTACAGAGACCATTTCAAATTTGTGTCTCACAATCTTTCCCCAATAAGAAAAAAATTACTAAGATTTGATAGTTTCCTTTGATTTTTCACTTGTCTTTTCTCAGCAAAGCATGTGAAAAGAAATTTTAAATGTGTAAGCATTTTCAAAGTACAAAGATGAAAACTAGGAACAGAATGGGCTAGTACCTTAGAAAAAAATAATAAAGAAAAAGCATCATTAAAAATCCATTGGCATAATCTCCCCGAGTATGTACCCAAATCATCTTCTTGTCGATGACATTTCTGAAGGAAGCAATCAGTGCAACAAGAACAACGTATTTTTCCCTTTCCAAGCAAAAGCAATCCCTTAACTCCCTCCCTTCCAAATTATCTACCTGATTTTCTTTCCTCACAGGCCCAAGCCCTTCTAAGGAAGCTTCTGTATCAAGAATAGAAGAGCCCTTCCTGGACAACTTCAGAGTGGGAGAGTCAACAGCTGGAGGGCAAGCGGGGAGGGAAACACTTCCAATTTTCATCACCCTGATAGCAGAAGCCTAGGCATAAAACCTGGTTCTGATCCATCTTTTTTAAGAAGGCTAATGCAAAGAGAACTTGTTCAGACAAACCTCTGAAAGACAAATTAATAATCCTATTGATTTTCCACCACTTGAGTCATTCTTTTGAATGAACAAGCTAGTACGAAGCTACTCAAGCCTCTGTACAGCTACAATAGGCAAGTGCTCAGAGAGTAGTTTGCTCTAATCAGAGCATAAAAAAGATTCCCCAGACATGCCTTACACAAGCCAAAACATACTAACTTTTCAAAGTCATAAACTTTGTCAAGAAAGCAGGAACTGAGGTAGTTTGGTTTTATTTCTTGGGATGAAGGCAGGAACTGCAACACCATCAAGTGAAAGGGACCCATGGGGACTACACTTCTTCCCACTTGACTTCTCTCTATGTTCCTCTGGTCAAGAAGAAACCACCAAGGACTGTAATGTTTTTTTACTAGACAAAAAAATAAAACTATGTTTAACCAGTTCAGCCCAGTATTACAGTGGATAGAAAGGGAAATTCATCATCATCCCCAAAATAAGGGTCTAAGTGTCCTGTGAAGCAAATAAAAAGCATTTCTCTACTTTGCACTTCATGCACTATACTAGGTACTGCATGTGATCTTCACTTTGACCTTGGATGAGATCACTGTGCATTCATCACTGATCTTTAATACAGTGGAGAACAATTTGCATCCACCAATACTCTGCTGAGAAAGTGAGGTCCAGACCACAACCAAATAGCATGAAGACCTCAAAAAGCTCAGCCTTAAAGGTCTTTGGCAGCTAAAAGCCTTCTGGCAACAGACGAGGACTCCTTGCCGTTTTCAAAGTCTGCTGTAAAGATCATTTGTTACAAAGCAATTGAGAACAGTCATTAAACAGCAAGACAAAAAGGGCACGCTAAGAGGCTTCCTAGTCTATTAGCACTCTGCACCAGACTGTACAACGGTTCATCACAGACTCCAGAGAGCAGGCACAGAGACTCATGTAAATGCGAAGCCACTTTCCTCCCCAACTCTTGTAGATGAGATGGTCAAAGCCTCTGCAATACAGATCTGAAAAATAGTTATTTTTACAAAGGTCATAAATGTAGGCTAGTAAATGGTTCATCCTCATGTGGTCAAGGATCCCCTGCTCTCCACTTTCTGGAACACTGCTTTATGGAGCCAACAGCAAGACTGGTGCCAGGTATCATCTTGCTGTTACGTTTATATTCAATAGCAGGAAAATCAGCATCGTGAATGTTGCAGTGGTTGGTCTGGTTAAAATCATCAGAACTTTTATTGTCAGTGTACTGAAGGATAAGGGAACGACACTTTCTACTTTTGTGCAGGTGCCAGAAATACCATGGTGGTTATGCAACATCACACACACGCAAAAGTAGAAGTTAGAAGGTGGTCACTTTACATTTTCTAAGTTGCTCATTGATTTTAGTTTAAAACAAGAAACCAATCAAACAAAACAACCTGACCCCACACACTTCGTACAAATGGATTCTTCCAATATATTTTTTCTAGAGAACATACTTCTCTGTTTCTAAACAGTTTTCAATATCTTAAAAATAACACAAGACAGATGGAGACAGGCAGCAATTTCCTGCTAGGTTCTCCCCGTATACAAAACTATGTGAGAGTATACCCTTTAAACACACTTTGGCATGTAATTAAACACTGGCAGACCTCTCCTCCACTCCACTAGTTCCTACGTGTTTTGCTACAATAAAAGTTTTCTGCATGCCACCAATGTGGCAAAATTCAGTCACATGTGCAGAACCAGAAGCCCAAGGCCTTAGTTTACTGGGGAAAGGATATCACTTAGAAGGCTGCTCACGGGTGTCCCTGCCTCTATGTCTCATTCCCTAGAAAAAGATCCTTTCCCAGTTTGGAAGGCCCTGGAAGAGGACTTTTTTCTAATGAATGAGTTTTGAAGATACAAAGCAATGATATTTCCATATTCAGTCAGAATACAAGCAGTCCAGTAATGGAAACCTACATTCTAGTTCAACTGCATGACTGTGAACAAGGCATCCACTGGGCTGAGCTAAAGAACACTGTCTGTAAAGACAGATCATCAGATATCAGTGTGACTATTGAAACTTGGTCTATGAATCAGATGTCATCATAGTTACTACAAGTTCAAATCAAAGCTCCAAACATAAACAAGTCCTTATGACAGCTATTCCAAGTCAACCTACACGGCTCTTCATATAAATCTCAAAAGGGAGTTAATAACATCTCCTTTAATTTACAGCTTGCAAAACACAAACATAGGGATACAAATGTGATGGTCTAGATGATGTAATGAAACTGTGGAAAAGTATGTGACTGAACCCACATTCTAGGATCCCCTAGTGTGTAGCCACCACACTATATTTCATTGCAGGAAGACAGCATCCTCAAAAACAATAGGTATATTAGATAGCACAGTGTTTACTGAACAACCAAGAACTAATGACAGGGAGAGAAGAAAGAACATCAAGTACTCCTCCAACATTCTTGGCTTTTTTATTGTTTTCATTTGTGGTTAAATTTAATATTCCTAAAAATGAAGGCCTTGAAGGCACCAGCTAGCTAGATCCAAGCATTTCGCAAGAATTAAGCAAGTTTGTTAGCATAGCCCATGCAACAGCCTTTCCAGAGTGTGCCTGGCTGAAGCTTGACACAGCGACGCTGAAACGGAATTAGGCAAAGTATTCAAAATAGACTAAACCTGGGGCATGAAATGAAGATGAAAATGCAGCGAGTTCTCAAAGCATGAGCAGAATTCACCACAACTCTCTGCACAGAAGACATTGGCATAAGACGATGCTCTGTATCCACAGGGTGCTTTTCACCCGATTTGTTAATTGAACAAGTTCAACCAATCAAGTCAGGAAGCAGGGAGCTACCTCTTCTCCATCTGACTTGCTCAGAAACGTATCCTCAATTCCATATTGTGTCTACTACTTGATATCTGGAAAAATATATACAGAGCATGCACTACTGTAAAGAGAGATTAGAGAGATTTTCTAATGATACACTTGTTTACTGATTAACAGACCTACTGAAAACTAAAGGGTGCTGACTTACATGATGCATATGCCCCAGGAACATCAACAATACCTCTGCTTTCCACAATACTTGACACACAGTCCAAATTTCCAGTTACTATCAAAACAAATGCTTCAACTTCCCATCAGCCTGCTGTAAATTAGCTTCACAAGAACCACAGTATTAATTTCGCTTGAATACCGGTATTTATAGGAAAACTATGAAGCCCATAGAGACCAATTTATGAAAGGGTAGTGGTAAGCTGAGGCATAGAAATACCTAAACATTCTACAAGAATAAAGTAACAGCAATGGTAACAGGCAGAAGAATTAATTCCAAGCCTATTGAAGTCTCTGGATTGCAGTTATTTGTTTCACTCTGCTATAACCCAAACCTGTTCCAGCCCAACTTGTTTCCCCTTTTGTTCTCTATTATTCTTAGAAAGCAGCAGACAGTCTGCAGAAATATCTAATGTAACTGAATGCTTTTGTATTGTGCAGGTATTTAAATCAATTTAACACTATGCAAATCGTACAGAAAGAATGTGGCATGCAGTGTCAAATATCTCTGTCAGTAGTCTCCATGACATCCTGGGATCGACTGTTCTCTCTTCTCCACATTAGTTACCACGTCACAAGAAGCATATCCCCAGTGCAAATCAATGATCCATTAGCTCACTCTCTACTATACATGCTGTACAGGACTAAGGCCACCCTGCCAACAAAGACACTCAGGCACAGAAGGCAGCGGAGGTGATGTCAACATAGAGGAACGGGGTAGTATGGGAGAGAAGAGCTGGGTCAGGAAACACAGAGAGCAGTAAGATTTGTTTGCCTTAAATCTTAAGGGAAGTCTTTGTACTGGTTTCCTTCAGAGGTCACTGAAAAGAGAGCTCTGTGTTTTCCACGGTTAAGAAAGATACCAAGCATTGCAGGACAGGTCTAAGAAACAACACAGCACCGGGATGCTACTAGCAGCTTCCTTTAACAGAGTATCGTCTTGAAATGATGTCTCAGTCTCCTGTTCCCATCCTGGCCAACAGGTACACGTTTTTAAAACCAATGTGGAAATGTGAGATCTCTGCAGAGGACAATTCTGTACCAAAACTGAATTATACCTTACTTTCAAAAAAAAATCCAAGCTTCGTTATATAAAATATCTTTGTCTTGACAAAAGCTTGGAAAATAGAAACAATATCTCTACATAAATTTCTTATTTTTATGCTGTGTTAACTGTTACATGCAAATTGTTTATCATTTCTAAAAGTTTAAACCGGTGATTTCACTTCAAATAGTTCATAGTTTAAAAAAATATCGCTGTATTCAATGTTATCAATTTAAAGAAAATAAATTCTGTAATATCAGTGATATGTTTAAACTTAAAATAGCCCTGTAGAATTTAAGAATTTTAGAAGAGATTTTGGATGGGGAGAGTTGGGTTTTTGGTTTGTAGTGGCAGTGTTAATTGGGTTTTAATTTTTTTCATAAGGTGATGTTTCTGCTGTGGTTTTAGGCCACTGCATCTCTACTTGGGCGTTGTTATTCTTTTCCAAGTGCTATCAAAGAAAAGGATACAAGGAGCGAGTCACAGGATCACAGAATCACTAGGTTGGAAGGGACCCACTGGATCATCGAGTCCAACCATCCCTAACACTCCCTAAACCATGCCCCTCAGCACCTCATCCACCCATTCCTTAAACACCTCCAGGGAAGGTGACTCAACCACCTCCCTGGGCAGCCTGTTCCAGGGCCCAATGACCCTTTCTGTGAAAAATTTATTTTTAGTCCCTGAACTAAAGAATAAATAGATATTTATCCATAATTATATATGGATAATAAATCTATAGACAATGCTTCTCTCTCACTACTCACAGAATATCTCACAAACTCATTAGATAAAATAATTTTCACTGAGATTTTTCTAACTTAAGGGTCCTTAAAAGCAAATACTCAATATTTAACCTATACAGAAACAACTGATTAAATTATTTAAACAGTAACAAAGGTACACAGAATAATGACAAGGTATCATATTATGATTACTTTAAGAAATCTATCAATCAGGGTAAGGGATTTAGCTTTAACAGGTCATTTTGCCTCTACCAGCCTTCCAGCAGTGCAGCAGCTGTCGTACAGGCACAACAGCTCACCGAGTCCTTATCCAAAGCTAAGGCTCTGGCTACAAAGTGCTCTACCCTGTTTTATACTGAACTCCGCTTCAGTGGTTAAATGCAGCTTCAGGAAAATGCATTCTCTGTACTTGCTACTGTTTCCCCCACACCTCACTTCAGTACTTGAGAAGGTATCAGTTTGTGACCTTAAGCTATGAAATACAATAAGGTGACTAGCTGGAGTTGTTATTAAAAATATTCCATATCCATTGAAGAGTTCTTGAAAGGGAATAAAATAAAGGTGTTTTAGATATGAATTGTACTGCTACACAACAATTGTTGTTTTACAACTGCTTGCACAAGTTCCCTACCAGCATCTTCACTGGGGAACAAGGGAGGTTTCACAGCATTACATAAAGATGCTCTCTGTGCCTCACAAAGTCTAGCCTTCAGGAATGCATGCAACAACACAAGAACTGAGAACGAGGAATCTTGTGACTCTTAGTTAGCTGCAAGCAACTTAACACATGCCCTTCTGCCTCTCTGGCCATCCATTTTTCCTATTGACAGGATGGCTGTATCGTGAAGGCAAGCTAGTTAACATCTGAAACAGGGGAAGACCGAGCAGAAGGCCGCTGAAGTACATTTTATCATGTGCTTTTTCGGACATTTACAGGTTTCCAGTGCTGTGAGAGGTGGATGCCTGCACTACTTAGCGATGAATAGTCATCTACTATTCAGAGGACTGGTGCCAGATCCACACATCAAACTTTTTCGTCTCCTGTGTGTGTTTGAGTATTACACAGCTGAGAGGAAGGAGAAAAGCTTTGTAACTAGACAAAAGAGAATATTGACTCAAAGTCATATATTCTGCACTACTTGTTGTAGAACATTAACCAGAACAAAGAGAGCATCATTTACCAAGAAAGCAAATTTGTCAAAATTGCAGGATTTGTCCAAGCTATTTTTCCACCTGATATAAACCTAGTCTATAAAATACTAAAAATATCTTTTTTGAATTTTGCTTTTCTTTGAAAGAGAAGAAAACAATAAACCTTTGATCAAAGATATCAATCAGAAGCAACACTTTTTAAAATTATAAAGGTGTTGCCTTATGATTTTCATTGGCATTCAGTCAACTGATAGGAATTCTTTGGGAAAACAGTTCTCTGTACCACTATGCCCTGCATACTTCTGACCTTCAATGTAAACTTGAGGAAAAAACAAAGAACAGGATTCTCAGCAGTAGAGGACAGAGTCACTCACAGTAACCTTGAGGTTACAGAAACTAGCATTCCAGGAACAGGGAAAACTGAGTCAAATTAATGTAGTGGCTTCTGTTGTGAAGAGACGCCTGTAAAGGAATCTGTAAACACCTGTAATACCACCTTTGTGAACAGCACTCATGCTCTTGGAATAGCTCTTGGAATAACATCAGGACAATATCTGGTGGGAAATCAGTTCTCACTTAACAATACAACATAAAACCTATACAAATGTGCAAGTCCCTTTCAGACTGACAAAACTATTTTTGCTGGGCTTTTAGTAGCAGGGCAGTAGTGTGTTCAAGGGAGTTCTTTTCATCAAACCCTACCAACCACACAAGAAGCAGATTGGATTTGCTGCACCAAGATCACCCTTCCGCTTGAAATGCAGAAGAATTATGAAAGAAACACTTACTTGGAACCTCTGAACCAACTCCAGTGACTGGCTGTCATTCTGGTCTGCTTCAAGGATGACATCTGTCAGTTTATGTATGATCACATCCAAAGGGCCCTGATCTTCAATGGGTTTGGTCAGGTCAAGCTGAAAAATATCAAAGAGAAATCTTTTATTAATATATGAAGGATCTGAGGTTCTTGTCCTTCCTTGCCACCGTCCAAGGTGTTGCTGCCACACAGAAGGCATTTACTTTGCATGCTGCTTTTTTTGATGTGTTAACCAAATCCCTGAGAATTTACATTTCACTGTATGTCAAAAAACTTTACTCAGAGACTCATTTCACAGCAGTGCCCATCTAATTCCATGAAAAAGCAATGAATTCATTGGCAAGCACCCTTCATCCAAACACCTTCCTATGCTCCTCTACTCTGACACAACATGTCTCACTTCAGCTCTCTTTCCTGGTACTTACATATACATGCAAAAGGAAGAGCCAGAAAGATTATCACCACTAAGAAAAGCAATTTCTGCTGTGCCCTTCACCCTTTAGGGTGCACAAACCAGCATCCATGACAGTAATACAGGTAACACAAAAGCAAGTGACTCAGGATCTGTTCAAATCTGCTGCAGGGACAGCTATTTAGCTGGCAAGGGCAAGGGGAGGGGCAGCTCCCAATGCGCTTCCACTAGCAGACTCTGGCAGTTAGCTGGACAGAGGACACAGAGTTGGGGTGGGGTGTGCCATAACTCTGCTCCAGACAGCATGGGAACACACGAAAGTGATGGTGATGTGTCACAGGGTTTGGTCCTCATTACCAAGTCAGAGTTCAAGGAGCAGAAGCAGCACCTGTATTGCAAAAGAATTGAGTTTGGGATCTCTTGAGGAAATCTTAATGCAAAGAAGTCTATGGGGCCTGATGGGATGCATGCAAGGGTACTAAGAGAACTGGTCAACGTTACTGTAAGGGCTCAGATGCTCATATTTATCAGGTCATAAATCAAATCAGTGGAGATTCCAACTAAATCATGACAAAAAAATCCACCAAGATTTGCAGCACAGAGTCCTACAAAGGCTGTTGGATCTCCATCCTTTGGGTTTTTCAAGACTTGACTGGACAAAACCCTAAGCAATGTAGTCTGAATTTCATGTTGAATCTGCTTTGATCGAGATGTTATACTGTGGACCCCTAGGGGCCCTAGCAAACTTTAATGATCCAATGAAGCAACTTACGAGATTTGAAAATCCGTACGGTGTAGGTACCAGAACTGGCTCGTGTTCCCACCAACCCAGTGGGCTGCCCACAGCAGAAAATCTGCCAGATTATCAAGCACTGCCAAGCTACCAATTGCAAGATCTACTCCATCAGCCTCAGCTTAACCTCATAAACATCAAACTGGGTGCACCTTTGAGATGAAAGATGGATGTGTGCTTACTAAACTAAAGTTAGCAGCTTATCTTACAGTTACATGCACATACATTACCGCTGCTGCCATCCCTTTTATTCTACTTTGGCAAAGAAAAAGGTGGGGAGCAGAGGAGAGAGAGGAGGGATGGGCAGAGGTGGCTGCTGATGCTTTGTTTTGATAGAAGCCTGGCCTTCACTGTCTCATTCACGGGAATTTTGTCCTAACAAAATCTTCCACCCTCCAGAAATAGCCCTGCTTTGAATTATCAAGTGCCTTAAGGAAGTTAATGATCAGACAGGATGTCTGGAGTCCAAGCACTCATAAAACTAACTGATCCACGTAGCCAGATTGGTTTTATTATACAGGCACTATTATCTAGGCTAGGCTTACTTGAGTGGAATGACTGAATTAACCTATGAAACAAAAGCAAACCAAAAGACTGCCAGTTCTCCCCAGAGACCAACTTTGCTTTTCCATTATTATACGTTCTTACTGATAGTCACAGGTTGAGGGGCCAGCACTGTCTTTGAAGTACTTAGGTAGATTCTAACACAACTGGAACACATACTGTGTATCTGTCTTCTGAGGAGACTAATGAAGATGGGCACTGTTCACAGGTGGGCAGGAGACTCCCCGCACACAAAGGTTATGCAATGGTAAAGACAAACAAGACAGAGTTGATATGGATGCTCTGTGTTCAGTAAGCTGTGGCTGGGCGAGCCAGTCCACCAAAGGTCTGGCTGTGCTGGCCCTTACGCTTTCACTCCAAAAGTACCGCAGCACAAAGACTAAGGGCAAACGTTAAGTGTCTGCAAAATCAAGGCAAAACAAAGCAAAACTGCAGCTTGGCTAAGGATGCGGAAGGCAAAGATGTACTTCTGCAACCAAGTTCCAGAAGAATCAGTTAATATTCTTAAAAGAAATCTCAGATGACCATACTGCTTTTCCTGAGGTTTTTTCATCTGTCTATCACATCTGGAAGGAAACAGCAAAACAAAGGGTCCATTTAACTAGGTCAGAAAGTTCCCAGTTGCCAAGGTACAAAAAAATATGAATTAATCCATTTTCAGGACTTCCAGTTTGAAAAATAAGGAGAAGAAAATAAGCAGTTGAGATCGGTTAACCCTCTACGTTCTTCCCACACTGGCAGCTCAATCTGCAAAGAAACATTCAGAAAACAGGAGAACAGTTCTCCCTTTCAGTCTTGACCCAATAATAGAAATAAGCCTTCAAGGCATATCCAGGCATTTTCAGCACAGTACTTTCCAGAAGCATAAGACATCTGGGCAAGTTAACTTCATCGCAACAGTTGTGCCAACTAAAAGCAGCTGGCATATTCTGAGAATGAAACCAAATGCACCTACTTTGCACATTGGGAAGCATTAAAAAGGGCCTCCCATAAGAGTGCTCTACCTCCACTTCATCAGGAAGGCCATGCCAGAAATGACAGCACGCTAACGCAGTTCCTCCAGTAGGAAGGTCAATGATTGCTTCAATTGGCTCAACAAGGACAGCAGGTACATTGCAATCACACAAACCTTCAAATTTGATCCAGTATTTTGTGGATTGGAAGATTAAACTGTTTGCAAGAATAAGCTCCCTGTGTTCCACAACATACTGCAGAAAGTAAATATTCCTGGGCTGTGTGCAATTTGGAAGAGATCCATCTTTCTTTTATATACCAAGAAGAAAAAAAGGTAAAAGAGAAAAAGAAGGGGGGAAAAAAAAAGTTGGGGTGGGGAAGAAACCTTTTCAAATGGAGTATCAGACCCAAGCAGAAGTCAGTGAAACTACAGAGCAAAATTTCTGATGGCCCTCCGCTGAGACAAACACTGATTCATTGTTTGTCATCAGCTGGAATTTGAGCCCTCCTACTTCCTTTCTCTTTCAGCATCTCTCTCCAAATGATCTTTGCATTTGACATGATCACCCAAAGGTTTGTTTTTGCACAGAACTAACACCATAGCAACAGAAGTGAGAGAAAAGATTTATCAGCACCAGCTTGAAAAAACAGAGAGACATGGCTCCAGTGCCATGAAGCAGGCTACAGCCTACCCTGCTCACCCTTTTTAATACTAAGAAAGAAAAAAAAAGAAACCAGACATCGGTTCAATAGCACTGTGATTTACCACCAGAACCCAGTAGAAATCAGGTGAATGACATGGAAGGCAATATCAAAGCTGTACACAGAAAATGCCAGATATAATGCATATGCCTTTCCAGGTCTTACAAATCCATATATAGACTAAAACAACAACTAGATAAATGCTCTTATCATACCTGGCTATAGCTAGACTGCTCACCTTCTAATAGAAAGACTGTCTGGGAGTTAAAAAAACACTTAAAGCATATCAACGTCATAGTGCCCCTCTAATAGGCTTCCCAGAGCATCTGCTGGAGAACAAGTTATAGGCATACAGAGCTCTGTCTTTTGTTCTTCTCTCTCCTTCCCCAGTCCTCCAGAAACACACAGCCACCTCAATATCCAAATCAGTAAAAAGGAGGGCAAAAAAAGTTTATTTCCACTAAGCATAATTTGTTTAAAGTTTTGGGGTTGTTTTTCTCCAGAACATTGGCAATCCATCTATATTGCAGGGACAGGGCGAGTGCCTGGCAGGGTGCCACAGCTCTCCACTGGTCCCAACTGCAATCCCCCACACATGCATTTCTGGAAGCCGTGTTTAAAAATAAAACTATGTCCAAGAGAAAAAAAATTGGATTTGTTCACTTAGAAAAAAAAAAAAAAGCCCAAACAACTCCAAATGTTGGATTTAGCAAAAAGAAATATAATTTATCTAAATGATTAAAAATAGTTCTGTATTTTTTGTTTCATCTAGTGTTTCCAGTCCATGCTATAATAAACTTTATTTCAGAATTTGGCTGAGCAGGATTTGTGGGGGTTTTTTTAAGAGCTCTTCTTCAGAAATAGTTTTTGGATTATTATTCACACGAAATGTAGACTTAATACCAACCTGTTCTGTTCTCTGAACTGAACACAGATTTACTCACTGCTGTATCACTGAAGAATGTACTACACATCTCTCCATTTCTAGTTATCCTCACTTTTCTCTTAAAACATTTTAATTTAAAAAAAAAGAAAAAATACTCATAAGCCTATTGTTTAAGCATTTCACTCCTCGTTTACAACCAGCTAACAAGCTCCATTAGGGAAGATGCTGCGCTATGCTCTTGCTGCTTCAGCCTTTATTTTATCTGCTCCTTAGGAGCCACAAAATAGGAATGTGTACCCCTCCACAGCAGCCTGTCTTGCTACAGGTGGAAAAAGGTCACGCAACTTTCACCCAAAGGGAATGAATGAAGATAATGAGAAAATCATCAGAGATGACAGGTTTGTTGTGAGCCTTTTCACTAGGCAAACACCACCAAATCATCAGATGTTATCACCTTGAGGGCTCAAAACCTTAACAAAATGCCTCAAAACCTAAAGAAACATCCTATTTCCCAGCAGAGACCTGTCAATCCTCCGCTAAACATTTTCGCAAGTCACAGTCTAAAAGTCCCTTTGTCGTACTTCACCATTTTCCTCCCTGCAAACTGGACACACAGCACCAGTCTGACCTGATCTCCCTGGTTCCTGACTCCTGAGGCTGTATATGGAATTTTATACACAAATCTATGGTGGCCTGTCATTCAGATATTCAGTTAAGGTTGCAGTGACCCCAAAATAACCTTCTTAAACTCCAATGCAGGTTAGACCTTCAGGTTATTTGTCATCTTCTCTCTCCAGGGGCTACTTTCTACCTTATATCTTCATCATATGCATTTATATCACAAGATTTGTAAAACAAAGCCTCTGAAATTCTTCCCTTCTTCCCCAAGCCCAGGCATTTATATTTGCTGTGTATCAATGCTGAGCAAGCCATAACGAAAAAAAGCCACAAGCTTTGGGTTGGAAAGCCAGGTCTTCAAGCCGCTGAACCCTGACAGCTGATGTATTAGTGGATGCTGTTCTCTTCCCAAAAAGCTCAGAGATGAAAGCCTCTAAAAATACCTTAAGCACTCTGGAGATGGAAGGGAAGCAGCAAAAATCAATGCTGCCAGGTTCAATGTTCCACCTCACTGTAAAAAGTAAAATACATAGGATAGTCTAATTATGGTACAGAAGGTGCTTTCATTTAAAAGGAGCTGGGGCAGAAATCAGGAAAACAGTTATGGATGTCCATCCATACAGACGAGACCTAATCACACACAGCAACAGAACAGAGTGGTGCATAAGTCTGCCTGCTCTTCTGGCTCACAGGACCAAAAAAACCCAACACATCCTCCTTTCCTGAACTAAATGCTGCAGTAAGTCCAGTGCTTGTCTCTCCACGAGGATGGCGCTTCCTCAAACCCCACTGTCAGGTCTATCCAAGTACAAAATGGACATGAGCAACTCAGTGCCAAAGACCGCAAAGAGGGTGACAAGCACACATCAACACATCACAAGGAAAGACACTGTCATATCTGGTAGGCGACAACAAGGTATATTTCTCTGAAATACAAGCTCTCCATAGCTCCTAAAATATCGAAGTATGCAAACTAAATAAATTTTAGAATATTTAGGTATTTTAGGGAGCTTCTGCTCATCTCTCTGTCCAAGCAAGAAAATTATCTTGACTGTCATCACGTGCAGCTAGTACTATTCAGCACTTGCTGCAGCTGCTAACGGGGCCCAAGGATACTAAGGGAGAACATAGACTCCTCTGGTGACAGAAACACCGTCTCTGTCCTGCTGCAATGGACAAACATGGACCCAACCATCAAAGGCTGTAAAGAAAGAGCAAAAAGTTAAACAAGAGGCTGTATTTTCTCTCTTCACACCCCTGCACTTGCCCAGCCAGCCTTCCCCAGTGCCAAACTAACTTGCACGTCCTGTTGCAGGGTCAATCTGAGAAAGAAAATCTGCTGCAATGAGACGACTTCCCTCCCCTCTCAGCTCTCCTGCTCTCCATCTGCACTGACAAGAGGAGAGAGCATCACAGCATCCTTAACAGCTGCCACATCAGAGAGAATCTCTTTCCCAAGCAGGAAGGAAACATAGCTTGAAAGTACCCTAACTTTTTGCTAGTCTTCTTGGAATCAAGGAACTTAAAGGCTGACTGAAGAGCCTACCTTTCTACCACTGCAGGTTGCTAACTCTACACATTATCTTGTTACTCTGCCCGCTTTAGTTTTAAGAGAATTAGCAAAGGAGAAGGAAAGTGTCCCCCACAACTGGGACATGTCACTCGATCTCAGGTGTCAGTGATATCTCAAGCAGCAAGATACGCTGAAAGTTGAGGAGCAGCACAGCATAAGCTAAAGAGCCCTGCTGGATTCCCATTTTCTCAGATTCTGAAAACTTTAATACCGGAGGAGAAGATTCTGGGTTTAACATATGGGTTCTTCATATTTTCTTTCACTGGCACTAGAGCAGATTACTTTGCATTCTATTTGACACAAGTTGCCAGAGAGTATGTGTGAGGACTTTGCACATTTTCAGAAGTCACATGCTGCCACTGCCCTGGAAGCCAGGTATGATCTCCGAAGTGTCTGGGAAGTTCTCACTTCTAGATATATTTTAGATAAAATGAGGTAAAAGGAACTTCACAGAGTTTTTGTGCTACATACACCAACGTACAGAGTTACCATTTATGGATCACTTCCACAGCTGCTATGCAAAATGACAAGCCTTCGCACATTCAAGGCTGGTTCTGCAGTCATACAATCTCCCAGGACCTCAGCAAGCATCCCCTCCCCAGAGTCTCCTCTGCATCCTCCCACAGAAGCAAACAGAAAGCCAGCATTGCTGTCGCCTGTGCAGTAACCATGACAGACACTGCATTGTGACTCCTACTCAGTGTTCAGAACAACACTGTGACAAGTTACTGCATCACAGTTACTCAATCCTCTCCCACTGACCTCCTCTGACCCTGACATATAACCCCGCACCAAGCATCAGCCTCCTGTTAGCACCAAGTTTAGCCCCTTCACTTTAAAAAATTACAAAGTGGTTCACAAAATCTGGGCTCACTTCTTCAACTTAAAGCTTTGGAATGGGCAGATAAGATCCAGAAAAACTTCACAAGGAAGATTTTTAGTGCTTTTTAGGTCAGCTCTAGCCCAATTACTGACCTGACAGCTCAATTAATCTTGTAGGAGAGCAGACATTAAAGAAGGAGTGGAGTGGAGAAGCCATCCATGACAAACACTCCAACTAATCCAGAATACAGAAACTCTGCAGCACTACAGCAAGTACAGTCTGGGTAAGTAAAGGGAGGGGGGCACTTCACTTCTTGGAAGCTTTCGCTGCTTAATTATAACATAATATAAACATTCAAATTATCAAGATATGACAGTACCATAAGCACATTTTTTTTAAGTAACTACTGGGTACAAAGTTAGGATGAAGGAACTGTGTTCTTCTTGAAGCCTCTCTTGTATACACGCACTGCATAATGCCCCTCTCTCTTTGGCCGTGGCATTAGATAAGTAGAAAAGCTGATATATAAGAAACATGCCCCAGAAAGCCTGGCTACCACCTTTTACCCTAAAGGCCAAGTAAGCTCAACTTTGGACTTGCATCACATGGCTCAGGCTCAGCTTAAGGATAATTTTTCAGCAGCACCAGTCAGACATCAACAGCAGACGGTGCTCCTGTGTGCCTGGCTGCAATTCCCAAGGGGATCACCAATGTCTCTGCTGCAACTCTCCCTTCAACAAAGCTTCATGCTGATAAACAGAGAGGCACAGCTCAGACACCAGCACCCTCCTCATTTCCATTTGCTACAAGCCCCTGAAAAGCTAGATTTTTAGTTGCATTTCCCTTTCTCCAGGTACTGCAGTTGAGGCGGAGTTGTAAGCCAACGCAGGTAGGACCCAAAGGACATTTAATCCAGTCTCCTCACCACTTCACTGAATTTTTATGGTCTTTATTGTGTACTAGGGAGTTTAAATACATGTGGAGAGCACAATAGCTGTCAGGGTAGGAAGCTTTTGTGCTCTTTATTTGACCCCTGCCTAAACTAATTAGGGTCCCTTCTGAAAAATTAAACAAAACTGAAACATACTTCTCTTAACAAAAGATCCTCCTTCATCCAAACACATTCTTATAGTGTTGCCCATGGACACTGGGTACCTAGTAATGTTTGTGCAACTGCAAAGGACAGAGGAGAAGGAGGGAGAAGTACACTGAAACACGACAGGAAACACAAAAGCTTTAGAAGACCTAGTCAGTCCAAAGGGGAGGTAAAAATTAGTAATGCTGCTTTTAAACAGATAGAAGGCCACACTTAGGCTAATCTATATTATACCTCTATGCTGCATGAGCAGAAATCAGAAGAGAGACCATGAAGAGATAGAAGAGATTGTGGCATTCCATTATTTATGAGAGAATGAAGTTGCCTTCCAATTACAAAACATTGCTTCAGCTTGAAACCACTGCTCCCAGTGAGACAAGACGATGAAACTGTTCCTTCCAAGGATGAATTTAAAGATGTTTGAAATGGTCTGAGTTGAACGTGGCCACAAAGATAAAAATATTAGCACCATGATTTCTCCAACTGAGGAAGCAAGCCAAGCATAGAGACCACAATCATCAGTGACCGCTTCTCAGGTGTTGAAGTGCTAGAAGATATTGGAGAAAGGAGAAGTCAGTAAAGCCAGGTAGAAGGTGGCTGGGACACAGGCAAGGTCTAATACAAGAAGAGGAGCCCAGCAGGTCTGACTCGTCGCTTCAGCAAACACCCTGGCATAGAGAAGGTGATCATAATAGTTGATGGTCAACAGTTTGTTTCTCAGCAATTGCAAGGTCTCTTTTCTTTTTACTTTCTACCATGTCCGACCAAGTCCTCACAAGTTCTCCATGGCTCAGCCATGCATCAGACATCTTTTCCCATCCAGGTGAGTTGTTTTCCAACACAGCACCTGCCCGACACAGGCAGAGAACCACTGCCGCATGCAGAGTATTTTAGGTAAAATTCCCTTTAAATGAGAGTGATAAATTTTTATTTTTGCTGTGCTGAGGAGGTCTAACAATCCCACACTATTATTTGGACATAGCCAGATATTAATGAGAAAGAAAACAAGAGGAACTGTATCATTAGAAGAGATAAGACTCTTAAACTCAAGAAAACATTGCTAGAACTGAGATTATGGCCCAGTTATTCTGAAGCAGAAAAACTAACATAAAATCTAGTAATACAAAGAATACTACATCAAGCTGGGTTAGTTTAAATTACACGATAAAATGGTGTACAGCTCAAGCATTTTTTTTTTATGATCTCAGGATGAGAAATTGATAAATTAAAGGAAGTAATTAATAAAGACTGCTGAGCTGTGAAAAGTCCAAGCATTTGATCATAAAGGACACTTGGCATTTCTTGCAGGCACACAAAGAGTGAGATGTATTTCAGGAACATATAAAAAAAAAGAGAAAATGGAATCTCTGACCAGTAAGTGAAGGTTAATACTATAGATAATATAGGAATGCCTCCAAACTTTACAAAGACATCTGGCCTCAGTTTTCAGCAAGAAAAAAGATGCTCACCCTATGAGCACCACAACTGGTAAACAAAGATGCATACAGATATGTCAACGGGTACCAGCAGGCAAAGCCAGAACTCATGAGGCGAGATTCGCTGCATCTCATTTTAAGGAGTCGATAACTACACTGTAATTCCAGGTTTCTCCGTGTCGTCAGAGAGAAATGAATAAATACCTTGATGTTTTAGATTCATCTAGCCTGCTTTACATTCATACTCTAGGATGTGAGAAATTGCACCTGAAATAAGTCTGATCAGATGGAGCCTAGTGGAGTAGCACAGATGTCAGATGACTCTGAAGAGTTTAATGTGCAGAGGTGAGGGGAAGCTGCCTTTCTCCCATAACCGCATACTTACAAAAAAGAAAAAAAAACCCTCTAGAAAACAAAATCCAATTAACCAAACCATAGCATAGAAAACCACGGGATGGTGGTAAAAGGATTATGAATAACTATCCATTATGGAGTGTTCCCAAGGATCAAAAAAATCCAACTATATTAGAGAAAGAGTAGGAGGGGGAAAAATGACAGCTACTGACTGTTGGTCTGTCCTAGTACTACGCAAGCATTTCAGCACATTTGAAGATGTTGAAAAATAATCAGATCTCCAGATCTAAATAAAAAAATATTAGTAAAACACAACACAAATCTATAAAAAATTATTAAACCAATTTAACTGGCTGATTCACAACAAATTTGAAACACAACAAAGCTATGTTGTAACACTTCAGTAGAGAATGCAGTCAGGTAAACTCCAGAAAGACACAGATTTACAGAAGAACTTGAAGATGAATGAAGAGCTAAATAAAAGACAAGAAGAAAGTTACTTGCATGCTGAAAGCAGCAAGTAACCAATGGTGCGCTACTAGCATTCCTCAGGCACTAGTACTATGCCCATTTTATGGAATATCTTTGTTGGCAGTCTTAGCACAGTAAGTAGATTACTGATAGACTGTACTAATTACACAGAAGTGTCACTGACCACCACCACCCAGACAGAAGTATCATGCAGAAGGGAGAATCAGAAGTAGGACAACATAACTAAATACAAAATGAAAGGCTACATGTAGCTGGACTCACAATGGCAAAAAAGTTTTCCCTGCGTTCAGAAAAGGATGCTAGTATGGTAGCTGAATTACCACTGTGACAAAGAAACTCAGTTTTGCCAAGATTATGGTATTTTGAGTGAGGCTTGTAAGAGTTAAGGTAGAACAGAGGGCATGATTGAGACCTTTCCCCCATGGACCAGTTACACGCAGTTTAGGGCATCCATATCTAGAAAAAAAAACTCAAAATGAAAATAAATGCCTAAGAATTCAACCAAACTTTGTAAGATCCAAGATCAAAAGCCTAGAAAATCCCTTCCATGATTACATCTCATGGTCACGGGTCTTTAAAAACTACGAATAGGAGCACTTGAGCTAACACAGATTCTTAAGAGTGTTAACCACCTTCTGGCAAGAAAACGTTTACCATAATCATAAATACTGCTGGTGCACTCGAGTACTGCTTTATTTCATGCTATAAATGCGCATTCTGGGGTATGTAGTACCAAGAGAAATCTGATACCCAGGAACATGTATGGTCCAGGTGTTCCTTAAGTAGTCTCTTGGGAACAAAAGAACTAGGAGGTGCAGCAATGGATATCAAATAGAAAAACCTTGGGTTTCAAATTATTCCAATTCACACTTCACTTTTGTCACTAACAGAGCACTAACTGTTAGAGCAACACACAGGCAAGATTTTAAAAAAAGACCATCAGAAACATCTCTGAAGAAGAAACAGGCAAAAAAGCAGTTTGTCATCAAGCTGTAAATCCAGTCTGGCACGCTCCCCAATTCTGGGCTCTTTCTTCACCCACCTGGACTGACAAGCCATCCTCACCAGATGGAGAAGGAAGCTGTAGCTCCTTCCTTGGCAAGGCACTCGGGCCTTGCTGGACTTCTGCAAGGATCCTGCAGATACCTTGTCCTGCTAAGATGGCTTTGCTGACTTAAAGGAATATCAGCAACACAAAATTACGTCAGAACTTCATTTCAATTAGTTAATAATAGTTTCAGGTGCTATCTCCCAAGCCTACCATCTGACTGTTTGGGCTTTAAAATGACATTACCCGCCTCCCACTATTCATTTTCTTTTCCCTTTCACCATTTGAAAGGCTCAAGTGAACAGCAAAATGACTTCCTATTCAGGGATGACTGTGAATGCAGCAGTAATTAAATAAGCTAGAAAAAGAACAGCTAAAATTGTAGTTATTATTCCTCACTCAACTCTGTTTACTGGAATCTCAAGTGTTCCTGTCACAGCAACAGGTAAAACATCCTCAGAAAATGGAGTCTATAAATTGCTGGTATGCCTTCCTCAGACATCAAATCCCATCCTTACTATTCATACCAATTTTAACAGGCAAAGACAGGAAGAGGAGAAAAGAGTTAAAATATAAGAAGCTAGATTGTGAAAAGCCTGTCAGTGTAGCTTATAACTTCATGACAGAGAAAACCAGATAAACCCCTAGGTAGTCTCATGTGATAACCTAATTTTCAAAGCATGTTTGCATGTACTCTCTCCTTGTGCTCTTCTGATGGCAAGGCACTAGTCTTGACTGTCACTCAGTTGTAAAGACACCCTAGCACTTCCTGCCTTCCTCCACTGCTTGTCATCTATCTGCACAGATGATGCTTCATTTATTCTCACACTTTCTTTCCTTCTCTGCACTGAGGTAGCTCCAAATTCACTTCTAAAACAGCCAACCCCTCCAAATTCTCCCACCTTTTCTCCAAAGGGCTACTTGACTCCATCTACTGGCTTGACCATGCATAGAAACAGAGAAACAAGAGTATTGGTGTGACACTGCACCTAAATTAATGTAGCTACACAGCCTACAGATGGTCAGCAAACACTACTAAACTACTAAGGGCAGAGTAACATTCAAAGACCAGTTGAGCAGAGCCGCATCTCGGCTGAAGTTATAGCCTTGGCCAGTAAAAAAATTTTTCATTAAAAGAAAGAGTAACATACAAAACACATTTTATATATTTTTCTACATATGTATGAGGTGTGACATAAAAAAAACCCAAAACAACTGTGCTTTTTTATTTAACAAATTAAGAAAATCAACTACAGTCACCTTCAAAACAGTTCCCTTTTGAGTTGACACACAGCTGCAGATGATGCTGCCAACATTCAAAGCAATTTCACAGGTCATTTTCTGAAAGGCTGTTGAGGATCTCCATGATTTTTGTCTTCACATCTTCTACCAAGGAAAAATAGGTTCCTTTGAGCCAAAAATGCATGAATGAGACATGCACATTTCACTGTGAATCTCAGCAATAACTGAAAAGTTTCCATCATGGATTTCTTTAGTTTCACAAGGCTTTCTTTAGTTTCACTCTTGCACACTGATATTTTTCCAAGTGAGGGCAAGAAAATGTCTATATTTGAACATGCATCTACTCGTACTGAGTGAAGTGATCAAGTTGAGCCTTATCTCACTGTGACAGGTTAGAACATGTTCTATAACCATCTGTTTATCTCTCCCCTCCTATTATTGGTTCCCTAGCTACAGAGTTAATCTCAGGGTTATTGTGTCATATATTGTATATTCCTACCTCTCCAACAGCTTTTGTTGGAGAGGATGCATATATGTGTTTTCATCCTTTCCTTCTGAACTAGTTAGGATATGGCACAGAACAATCCATGAAATGCTGCCATTCAGCCGTCTTCTGAAGCCAAGAACTTACATTGAGCTTGTTTGAATTTCCCCACAGTCAATTTTCAACACTGTACTATTTAAACACCTAAGTTTTGGGGAAGAGAAAGGATTTGAAACCATTACAATGCAGTTAACTGACATCACTTCATAACTCAAAGTCCTCTTTGACACTAGCCTTTGAGTTTTGACATGAACGCCAACTCTTTCTCTTGCCTGTGCCACACTCAGGAGCCAAGCACCTCACCATAAGCAGTCACCTCTGAGCTGTCTGAGCAGTAAAAACTAAAAGCACTTATCATTGCTGGCATAGCTTTTACACCCAGAATTTTTCACATAAAAATAAAAAAAAAAGATCCTGGTTGATCAGAAATACCTTCCACATGCTTCCTGACTGGTCTTCAAGGTAAATCTAAGCAAAGTACCTTGAAACCTTTTGGGTGCAAGCACATCTGAAACTTTCAGGACAAATCTCCATTTCCAAATGAAAACCCTTTCCTTACTGAAAGCAAAAGATGCGAACAAATTTTCTATTTTAATTTATGGCAACAGTCACATAAGAATCAGCTTCGTAAAGCTTCAGGGAAAACTTCCATTTGCTGAGTTTTTTAATAGACCACGCCAAGAAAAAAAGGAGAATTTGCCCCCTTTGTATCCCCTGACTTACTCCTCAATCCACCTAGCCCAGAAAAGCTGACTGAAAACCCTCAGACAACTGGCAAAGAGTTCCTACATATAATGTTTACCCTGCGCATTGTAGCTGTTTGAAAAAGCTAACTGCTTCCCAGCAGGAGCTGGTAAGGCAGTTTCCAAAGGCTGCCTTTTCTAAGCTGTGGTACACCACCAGCATGGTCCTGTTTGGCCAGGGACTCCAACCATGAGACAGTCAATCCAGAGCTGTCCAATTCCTGACTCCCACCTCAGCAGAGAGATTAAAAAGCATTTCAAGTTTTCTGACCATTAATTCCCTCTCTCTGCTACTTTGCGATGCTCTACAAGCCCCCTTTATTTTTTTCCCATCTTGGCAACTGGGGATTACTGCCAAACTGGCATCTCCCTCTGCTTCAGTCACTGCACATGGCCACAACTCACCGCCAGCAGCCCACAGGGCCATGCCTCGCTGCTGTTTACAGACAGGAAAGAACGAGGTGTGTGACCCAGCTGGCCCCTATTAAAGATAATGTTATCACAGCTCTAATTGTTCCTGTCTACATCTGCTGGTGGGAGGAAATAATCAACTTGTCTGAATTGGAAGAGGGGATGTCAGAGAATTACGAATTAGAAAGCTGCTTGTATCAGGAAACTTTGACCATATGTTGCATTAATAAAGGATTTTTTTTTCACAGCTGTACCAATAAATGGCAACTTACCACTATTTCTCCTTACTTCTTCCTATTCACATGGAAGTGAGAGACAGGGTGGGGAGGAAGCAGGGTGGGGAAAGGTAGAGACCAACATAACTGCACATAACTGCAGCCATACGCAGTGTCTAATGTATACAAGACCTCCTCTGCAGTGAAAATATAACTGCTAGCAAGCATGAAGTGTTGCAAGATCTACATGTATGTTCCTTATGTCCTGAAGTCTAAGCCAAGTCCTTAGAAAAAAAACACAGACTGAAAAACAGTGGAGGTGTCCTCTATCAGCTTCCTACTGACCTCCACCAGGACTCACTGTGCAGTCCATTCAGTTCTGGCTGCAGTGCTAGGAGGGCCCTTCGGTACCAACCTCCAAGGAATTTTACTCAACACAGCAGCCTTTCAGAGGCAGAATACTAGGATTACAACTGGCTGAGTTACAATGTTTTAACACAATAAACTATGCTCCAAGGCATCACATCGACCTTGAAAAGGTTTGTTTTCTGCACAATTACTACCAGTATTACCTTAGGCAGTTTTAGCACACTGGCTTTCTTTAAGCTGCAGTGCCTGCTGTGCTCTCACGTCTGAAAGTTCACCAGCCAGGAGGTCATCTATGCCCTTCGAAGTTATTTCCTCCACCACGCTTTTTTGTCACTAGCCTATTTTGCTTGATGTTTGATTACTGGATCAGAACATCAGAGATGCTTATGAAGCTACAAGAAGCTGTGAGCCTTACAAGAACATAGGTAACACGCAGGCTTTTTTATTACGCCTCAGCTCTTTGAGATTTTCAGGTGTTTGAACTGTCAGCCAAATTTAAGGATCTTGTAGGTTGTCACAGCTGTGTGCTTAGCACAACTTGTTCAATCCACTTTTACAACCAGCCAGGAGCAGAGTCTGTTATTACTTCCCAACTGCATGGCAACAGTGTAAGCTAACTCACTCTCCTGCAGTTGACTAGAAGTGTAAAATCATCTCTTAACACCAGTTATTTTCTAACTGAAACACCCGAGTGGTATACCCTGTTTCACTTATCAATAACTTTATTATTTTCTCCTACCAGAAACAAGCCATGGGACTTGACGATTCGGAAGTGCAGTGTTTTGCAGTGGAAGTTCTCACAGAGAGGGACAGAACCCCATCCTACAGTCCCCACACTTTGGCCAGCTCCCCAAGGACACTGAAGGCTTTGGAATGGCTTCCCTGTGACAAGCTCTACATTGTTAAATGCAGCTACTAAATACTCCTTTCTTGGCAAGACAGTGGGAACCTATTTCTAAAAAAGCAGACTGTTTAGGACAGTGACTAGTTGGACTGGGTTTGGCAGGGACAGAGTTAATTTTCTTTACAGCAGCTGTATTGTATTATGTTTTAAACCAGTGACAAATCCAGTGTTGAAAACACACCCACGTTACAACTAGCGCTGAACAGCGCTTGCACGGGACTCAGGCCTCCTCTGCCTCTGAGGCTGCCCCTGTAACCAGTGCGTGGGATGGGCAAGGTGGGAAGGGACATGGTTGGGTTGGCTGAGCGCACCTGAACAAGAGAGTGACTAGCTGAGGCTTAGCTGCCGGCTGGGGTCAACCCACCACAGTGGTTTACAGAGCATCTTCCAAACTGGAGCTCAAGCTGCTTCTAAACACAGACTTAAAATCATGTTATAGGGTTAAAATCAGAAGCGAAAAATAAGTTTTAAAACATCTGGCTGGCACAGGCCAGGTATTTCTGTTGCTAGTGTAAACACCAAAGCTTGTTTCGAAAGTCCTTTTCCTCTACACAGTCTTCTACACAGCCATAAACAGACATCCTTCTAATCCTTGAGGGCTACAAAGATGATCAGAGGGCTGGAGAACCTTCCCTACGAGGACAGGCTGAGAGAGTTGGGCTTGTTCAGCGTGGAGAAGAGAAGGCTCAGAGGAGACTTTATAGTGACCTTCCAGTACCTGAAGGGGCAGATTTAGACTGGACATTAGGAAGAATTTCTTCACCATGAGAGTGGCGAGACACTACAACAGGTTGTCAAGGGAAGCTGTGTCTGCCCCATCCCTGTAGGTGTTCAAGGCCAGGCTGGATGGGGCCTTGGGCAGCCTGATTTAGTGGGATGTCCCTGCCCATGGAGTTTGGAACTAGATGACGTTTAAGGGCCCTTCCAACCCTAACTATTCTATGATTCTATGATAATACGGAGACAGGAAACTTGTAACTACATATCGCATATTCATGGCAATGTGACATTTTGAGCTGTACAATTTAGAAGGAGGAAAATCATCTCACTATCAATGGATCTTGAGTTTTGACATTCAGGTTTTTTTCCTCCAGTTATTTCAGTTCTTCAAAGCTTCTTACATCCTTCAAGAAATATTAAAACTATGCTAAGTGAATATGACCTTCCCAACACTGGCATAGAAACTATTTCCCTAATTTATGGCTAAGAAGATGGCCAAGAGAGATTCCCAGTTTCCCAAGAAAATGGGTCAACTATCTGCTCATCACATCCTTAGTTCGGCCACATCATTACCTGTAGCTATGACTGCTAAACGAGGCCTGGCTAAACAGGAGACAGTAGCATGCTTGAATTATTTGAGAGCCCCTTGTGCAAACCCATTGCCCACATAGTTCAAGTCACTACTCTAGTGGCACAGGCACTTCGAGGAAGGGGGTCACGTAAGCATGTGTGTGGGATAATCAACCTTCAGCAGAAAGGGGAACAGTCCTGTAATGTCAGCTGCTATTCAGAGCAGTAACAGAGGGACCATGGCTAAGGCCTTGTGTGCATTGCCAATGGCAATGAGCATTGCATACATGGGTTAATGGTGGACAGAAAAAACAGAGAAGTCATTTAATTTTGATGAGGGTGTATTTGCTCTGAAACAAATGTTGAAAGGTGGATATAAAAGCCTGGCTGAGCTGCTTATTCACACTGTGCTAAGTGAAATGTGAGTGCAACAAAATTGGCTAAATTTGTCTTCTGAACCAGTTAAATTCAAGACAAAAATCATCTCAGAAATTTGCATGAAAGCCTAGATGTTCTCCTCACAATTGTTATAAAGCCTCAAACACAAGGAAGGAAAAATAGCCTAAAGCATATTATTCTTACGTTAATAAGAGCTCATGGGGTTGGGGCAGTCTGATAAATCCAGGTCTCTAAACAAAACACTGACAGGACGGGGGGGATTGAGAAAGAAAGGCTCAAAATAAACCAGTGTTATTCAAACACTACTAGATCCTAAATAAAACACAACAACACTGACCAAGCAGAGACACAGAAGACCTGGCGTGGCTCCAGAAAACAATAACCATTTGTCATCTTTGCCAGAGGCAAGCAGCAGCTGGGGATGCCACTTGGGGGGATAAAATAGCACCACGCTACAGCTGGAGGATTACTCTCATGAGCAGTGCAATACATAAGTATAAAAGATGACAAGTTTGGTTCTTGAAGGGCATTCATCTTTTCATAAAGGACTAAGTGTTCCTTAGGAGAAGCAGGAAAATGAAGGATGCAAAAACCTGTCAACATAGTATTGCCCAATTTACTTAAAATGAAACTGAATCAAAATGCAAAAGGAATGCTGCAAGAAAACTCTTGAGGGAAGATCCCAAAACAAGAGGGATGCCCAAACGGTAATCTGTGAAATTAGCGTATGGGAACCCTTTGAAACACTACCCAGAACTTGCAGGACAGTTATACATGCAGCAATGGGAACTTCTGAGGGGCAGAAAACATCCTTAGCATTTCATAACATAGCAGGCGAACAAGTGGAAAGCCAGCAAGTGGTTGGTTGGTATTTATTTTTTCATTTCTTAATACCTGCTTTAAAATTAATGTTGTAATACTACTTGTAAATCAAAATATAAAATACTTCACACCACTACATGCTGTGTAACATAACAGACGTTGTGTTTGCTGTGGAGTTCACTCATTATGTGGCTGCTTAGCCAATAAAATAGACTAAGTGAAAGCAGAAGTGTAGGTGCCCCAGAAATACAGCCTTGTGGTGATATAATCAAACATGCAAAAAGGACCAGACCAACAATACAGGAAGCTTTTCTACTCTGGGGTGTGGGAGCTAAACTGGAAGCGGCTTCTCAAGTAAACACAAGAGGGAAGGGAGTAAAACGAAAACAAACTTTTATGGTATAACATCAAGCTTTACATAAAGTAAATTATAGCCCTTTCTAAAACACCATTAAGTCAATATACAATAACCCTTCTAATAACATGGAATGGAAACAATTTCTCTTCCGCACCTTTCAAGGCTGCCAGGAAAAAGGGCACTAAAACACTGGAAGGAACATGGTGACCAGCAACAGAAAACAGGCAAAAGGGTTTGATTTCCACCAATAAAGCTAAACATAGCTGAGATATCTAAGGCAACATAAGGATTCAGGTTCTTGGGTCACAGCTGAATTTATTCAGGTACCTAAAAACTCTTTGAAACTCTAAGGTTACAACCCAAGCAAACAAGTTACCTTAAGATAAAGCCTGTGGATTTACAACTCATCAGCAATGCTGAAAGCAGACAGCTGTGGAGAAACTCTACTTTCACCTAAGGTGAACAGGCAGTGTGGCAAACGAGCATCAGCATCTGAAAGGTGCTTTTCCCTAGAAGGGCAGCATACAACGTGGGTTGACAAGGACTGATGAGATAAAAAGAAGAAAGGAAACACATGGGCTGATTAGCAGGAAGACTTCCTGGCAGACAAAGGTGTTAGGCCGCAGAGCAATCTCCCACAGGAACTGGTGAAAGCCTGATCCGATTGGAGCTTTTTGAAAAAAATTACATCAAACAATAGCAAAACATAGCAGAGAACCCTGCATTTTAGGGAAACGGAGTGTAGGTATTTCCGCATCTACAGTCTCCCTCCCCAGTTCATCCAACCAAAAAAAGCTTTATAAGGTTCTCTTTCTAGATGGGTCCTTTTTTTGCTGCAGCAGCTTTGCTCTCACTTGACATCAGCCACCCCATGGGGAATCAGGTCCATCTCCTCTTGTAAGGCAGCACCAGGTCTGTGACTGCAGCCTTTCCAGCTCAGATCTCTGTGCTGCCTGCTGTCGGCTCTGGACTGTGCCGGTCTGCAAGGTGTGAAACTAACACCAAGAAAAATGACCTCCTGCATTTGAAAAATTACTGACTAAATCCATTCCGTAGAAATTGTAGACATGTGCCACATCCTTAACTGAGGCAGCCTTGCAGGGTTAGTGTTCTGAGACACTGATATTCCTTAATACAGACGTGTCACTCAAGCTTTAACTAGATCTTTCCAACTAAGTCTGCTCTGATGTTCAAGCCCTTACACAGCTCAGCTCTGTGGCATTCACAATACAGTAGACAGAAGTACATATGAATACATCGATAATACAAAAAGACCTATTGTAGTTACTGTTCAGCCCATTAACTACCTTGCAGCAAATCAAGGCTAAGGAACCGCTGGTTTATTAGCTGTGACCTATAGCTATTCACAAAGGGATATACCAATGTAAGTGTATTTGGTAAATGTTATGTGCTGTAATGTATGCTGGTGTTTGAGGCACTTCCTTGTATCAATCAACAACCAGGCTTTTTAGAAGTCCGGTTCATTTCACCAACGGATAAGGGCCTCTCCCTTCACACAGAAACTTAAAGAATTGACAATTTTTAATTTGTGGCAAATTCATAGTCTCTACAGCATGTATACTTTGACACCAAACAGGCTGCCAGTGCAGTTGGGAAACACCCTATGCAAACATAAATTATTTTATTTGCTGTCCGCACCCTTGCCTCGCCAGTAGCTAGGCAGCAAAGATTATGGAACACGCACTTCCATAGCACATCCTGAGTCATGTGTTTCAACACTGTGGGCACCTACATCTGATAAAGATGCTGTAAAAGACAAAGGTGGATCATAAAAAGGATGCCCCATCATATTTATTACCACCCTGAGTAACTGAAACTCAGACATCAAGGCTCGTCATCCTTTCTCACTGCAATCTGTCATCCTTCTTCCCCCCCATACGTGCCCTAGAACTCAGAGTGAACCCAGAAAGCACTAGACAATTTATCTCCAGACAGCACTGGCAATGAGCACTAGGCTGTGAGCAGTCCTACCTCTGGCTCTACTGCTAAGAGTGGCAATTTTAATTTTTAGTATTTTATTGCCTGTAGATATAACTAAGGTGGAAGAGTAGCTGAAACATGATAAGTACCATTAAATTAGTCATGGTAATATGCAGCAGGAACTGTTTCTATGATTAAAACCAAAAAGACATATGCAGAAGTATAAGATATCTCAACCATCTTTTATATAGCTAATCCTATAAAACACAAGAAATAGAACAGGATTATCCAGAAAATTTCAAAAAGTTCTTTATGCTTATTTTGGATTCACCTTATTCACACCTGCCACAGCTTGTGGTGCAGAACCACCCTGGAGCAAAAGTTAGGACTGCCCTAAGCACCCTCAACAGGGTACAGCAGGTGAGAAAACTCCCCAAGCAGCTACAATTGCAAAAGCACATTCTTAAAACACACTGATTTTGCATGAAATCTCACAGAGCTGGTGTTGCAAAATTAATAAAGCTCAAGAAAAGAGCGGCAGAAAGCAGCACCGGGAACCATCAAGGTTGGTATAATAGAAAACCGGGTGCTCTCCTGCAGAAAGGGCAGTGTATACTGGTGCTGATGGAGCTGAAGCACGTCGATCTTGTGGTATTTCCATCACAGCAGTGGGCTTCAAACAACCATCTAAGGGTAAGGAGGAGTCCTTGAAGGCAAGAGGAAGGAAAGTAGCTTCTCTTTCCACTGTCCTACACTTGGCAGGACACAGAGCGCCGATGGTACAGGCTGTACTTTCAGAATGAGGGAGATCAATTCTCCAAGAATTTTTAAGCCAAAAAACCTCTGAAGGACCATTAACCTCATGCATCATTGTAGCTTTCCTCCCCTCCTCTTTTCCTAGCCCCTTCCTGTCACCTTTTTGTCCCACGGTCACTAACAGACCAGTCCCATGATGCAGGGCATCTGTGTTTATCAAAACAGCTGGGTGACAAGTGGCGATACACTGAATTACCTAGGGGAAACGCATTCTAATCATGCAAAGGCACAAGCAAAGCAATAGAGGATAAACAAAAATAAAAAAAAAAATTAAAAAAATCAAACTTGCAATAGGCCAAATTAAGACCCAGAAAAACGATTCAAAGTCTCCAAGTAGAAATGAAAACAGATCTTTTAACTGCTTTGAACACCCAGCACAAATTGGATTAAAACATATGTAGCTACGGTTTTGTTTTGCTTCCTTCAACCAATCATTTCCCCTGGGAACAATAAAATTTGCAGTTAAGCCAGCCAGCCTGACCCCCTCCAGAAACCTCCTGCATCACCCCACCCATGCAGAGGAACCAGGTTCCCCAGCCATTTCTTTCACTCGTCGCTCCTGCGGGATGCAAGTCACCTAAAGGGATACTTCCACTCCAAACCCTGCGTTTGCAGGCTAAAACTAAAGCTTATAACCGGCAACTGGCCAAATGCTTAACCTAAGGTCCTCCTGGTTAATCTGAACCACAATTTTGGCAATATGTTTGGGATCAATAGGCAAGTGCAGAAGTGGAGGTTACAGCACGTTTTGCCGTCTCCCCCCGGTAAATTTTCCCAATTCTTACTCTCCATGAGACAAGTGGGAGCAGGAGACAGAAATACAGATGGAGCCTGTCAAAGAGAAAAAAAAAAAAATGGAGATTCACCCTGCAGCAGAGACTAAGAATACATACAGGGGAATTCAGCTGTTTTCTTCTCTGCCAAAAATAAACATCTCAAATAAGTGCTTCAAATAACTTCTAAGTATTAAAAATAGTGTAGTAAAATGTGTACCTTTCACACCGTCTCCTTCTAGGGAAAAGTTCCCAGCAAGCACGATGAAAAATAAATAAGACCTAACAGCAATTAATTTCCAGCCCACCCAATAAATTGCGTTTTATCATTTTTATTTATTCCACAAATTGACACAAGACAGTTCAACATAAGTGAACAATCTACTACACAAAGGTGACAGCAGCAGAGTAACAATTTATTGGACTTATTCTGGGCTCTTTGATTTGGCTGGATTTACTTTAGGAACCAACAGTGAGGCACTTATTTTTGCCAGAGAATATAAAGTTTCTACTCTTCATTCTGTGCCTGCAGAAGGGGTGACCTTTGTTTTCTTGGTAATAAAACTTTTCTTTCCCAGTCTTTCTTTATGTTAGACATACCAAGCTCATGACATTAGTCTGCTATTTTAGAATTTTAAATTCATCCAGAGTTTTGGAGAAAATGGGTAGTATCCTCAAAAACATGTCTAGGATTGCTCTGTCTGCAATACTTACTATTTTAAAATGCAATCGGAGATGTGGCTGTGGCACAGTCACACACTTGTGTTAGCCTGAATCCTCCAAGGAAAATGAGCAAAGGAAGACACAGTGGCATCTACTTTGGTCTAGATTAGCAACATAACTACTTATTTCATGCTTTTCAACAGACTGACCGGTCCATGTGGAAAAGATGCTATTGTTGTTCCCTGCAACTCTACTTGCCCAGCTGCACTGCAGGCACGCTGTTGCAGCTCCTGTCCAGAGCAGCCTCCAGCCGCAGGATGTACCAGACTACAGAAAAGGACTTTAACCTGCACAAATCTTGACATTGTAATGCTCATCTTATTTATGTCACAGGCCCAGTCTCCCCTGGCAAAAATCAAACTAAGCAACAACCCACACCAGCCATGGATAAGTGAAAATGTTTAACTTGACTGTGCAATGAGAACAGCCTTCAGATCCTTCCTATTAATTTTCTTATGCCCTGGTGCAGACTCACCAAACCTCGTACCAAAACCCTGTATTCAAAGAGGTGCTTGGAAAGAGCAATCTCTCACCTTCTCATATCTTCAAACCCCTTCAAACCAGCACATTAAGAGTGCAGCAAAAAGCTGCCTGTGGGGTTTTTGCCTTTATAGAGGCAGAGGTTCAGCAAGCTGTCATGCTACTTGGCTTCTATATTTATGCCTGCTAAATTTGATCAGTTCCCACAGAACCAAAGTCCCTCACCGAATACTGCAAGTATCTCAACTTGTCGGGAAAACCTTTTAGTTAAAAAGAAAAAAAAGAATTTTCATCCTGAAAACTTTCGCCTCCTTTCCCCCCAGCATCACTAGAATGCGTATAGAGAACACGTGTCCCATTTGCACATGGTGGTATCTCGTTAACTGCAAAGGAAAAAGAAGTTAATCACAAACATTAACAGGAATTTCTTGGTCTATGAAGCTACTAGCAAATAAAAGGTTAAAAGCCTGTAATCTTAGCTTTTTTCCTACTGCATCACCAATAAGTAGATTTACAAATGTATTACATTTTCTAATAGAGCCATGAGAAACAAATACCAAAAAGTATCACTATGATAACCTCATTGAGTCTGGAATTCTGCTGATGACACACGTGATGTTGTATGTGGGATTTGAATTATTTTCCTCTTAAGTTAGAAAAGGAAAAGCCCCTCAAACGCGGCCAAAGCATTCACGAATGGAAAAAGACCAACAGATTAGCTTCAGCACAGGGACCTGAGAGGCTATTTCTTCCTATGCTCCAAAACCAGAAGTTATCTATGCACCTTTACATCATTAAATAATAAAAGAGGTCTCCAATAACGCAATAGAATCTGGGCAACGATAAAGATGGTCAGAAAATCTGTCAGCATTCAATAATGGAATTAATTCACAAAAATTTGTCAGTTAAGATTTTTTTTTTTTTTTTTGCATGAGGAGAGCAGACAGACAGAACAGGATTCACATACACAAAAGTTTTTGCAGAGTCAGCAGCTGCATTCATATTTACACCCAGAGGAAACAGGTAGACAATATGGTATTTTCCATGAACCTTAACAGCCGCTCTCAGCACCTTTGAAAAGCAGGCTCGCTACTTAGCCATTTCCCTTCAGACACAAGAAGCACCACTGCAGTCATCTGACTTGCCCTACAGCCCAAGCTACAGAACTTCCCCTCACCATGACCTCCATCACAACTGACAACCTGCCAAAATACCTACCTTTGTGAAAATAATAAAATAATCATTTAAAACCATTTCAACTAACTGCAAAAGTAATTTGATACCTAGCAGTATCTTTTAATGATTATTTTCCCTTGTCTAGTTCATCTCATTTCCACTGCAACGCCTGCAAGTTTCATGTTTCAGTTACACTTTCTACGCCATAAAAAAAAAATCACCTTTCAAAATCTGGTGAAACACGTGCAAATTTAGTTCTGGCAGCACTAGTTCTGTCACATTTTAATTTGAGAAAATGACAGCCAACCTCAGACTGTAATTCATCATCCAGTAGTGACCCAGTAGGCAGCACTCCACACCAAGTTTGGTCACAGGACACTAGTGCAAGTGTCCGAACATTCAGGTTTCTGCTCTCAGCTAACAGCTAGCACCATAGCTCACAACCCAGGATGTGCTGCAGGTAACAGTCACCATTTAAAGCACTCTTTATGCCTGTCTTGGTGCAGGAAACAAGGCATGACAAACACAGTGGTGCAGGCTGGTACACAGCTGGAAAGGAGCAGAAAGGAGCCTAGTAGTCCTAATATCTCATAATGCTGCAGGCGGCTTCCTATCACAGTGCTCCGTTTTACATAAACAGTCATTCAAATACTACACTTGCACAGATTAACAGATTTTGGGTAGGTCTGTAGTAACATTACAGGCAGCAACAGGCATGATCTGCCTCCCTTTGCACAGCCAGGGCAGATGCAACCTGGCTGTGACAGGGATGCTGCCTGGCCTCGCTGATGTGGCACGCGGCTCAGGATGCTAGTAAGACCCACGGAGAAACAAAGCCAGTCCACTGCCATGCGAGCACAATTCTGCAATCTCAAAATGAAGAGCTGGCTTGCCTCCAGCCAATTTCAAGTACAAGCACAGGACAGGACCCAAAGACGGGTCCTTCAGTACAGCCTGTTCTGAACACCACCACCCAGACGTTTGTGAAAGGGAACAAAAGAGGCTACCAAGCCAGAGCAAAGTGGTTTGAAGCTTGAGATTTGCTCTTCAAAAGCTCTATCGTTCAGCCATAACCTGCCTATGCTAACTGCAGAAATGTTCAGCAAAAACGAAGTCTCCCACATTTAACAAATGAAACAGTAAAACTCTGTAAAATAAATGAGAAAATGCAAACCAATGACCAGCAAACTGTATACATCCTTGACATAAATACATGCCTTCAGCATGGAGAGTGAGGGACTTCAACTTTTTGGTAGACGTTCCAATGCTCCATTTGAGCAACTTATCCCAAAATAACAACACACAGAAAAGCATCATCTAACGTTTTTACTATTGGCCTTATAAAACACAAATACTATTATAATGCTCTTGAGTTTTAGAATTAGCTTGTAGAGAGTTTGTTTATATTCTTGCACCCATTTATTCTTGGTCAAATGCACAACTTTTGAAATAGGTGAAGCGACAAACACAAAAAAAAAAAAGCAATGGATATTAAACCAGATAGGTGTCCACCCTTTCATATAGAAAGCAGAGAGAAGAGAAAATTCTGCTACATAGTTCCCAAAACTGGACTGAAATGACAGGAAACACTGTATGCGTTTATAAAAGCAAACAAGTGCAATGAGGGCAATTAACTGATAGATCTATCCACAACTAATGGTTTCTTGTTCAAATCAAATGTAGGTTCTTCAAATCCCTGACCACTGCAAGCATCTGCAGAAAGGACAGCACAACCTTAGGTCATCTCTTTATGCCACGCACAGAACAAGACAACCAAGACAGGTTTGGTTTGACCTAATCCATCAGGTTAAACAAACTGTGTGATAACCCTGCCCAAAACAGACTGCATGTGTGAATGTGTGACCTTGCCCTGTCTCCTTATAGCTGGCTTATCTCAGATAAACCCATGACCTCAACACCACAGTGAAGTACGCTTTTCACCATCTGTAGTGTTATGAATAAAGTAAGCACGCAGTATGACAACTTTCGAGCCACTGAAGTACGCTACACAAAGATCTCAGCCCTTCTGTGTTAAAATGTTATAGACAGAGCTTTGCTTTTCTCTCTCAAACAGAGATAATTTAACAGACTGTTCTCTTGTTGAACTGTTCCACCTTACAGGTTTGTTGTATGGCAGGGTAAGTTAGCAACCAAGGGAGGACAAGGTCCTTCATGAAGTCAGCCTCCCTTAGCTGAAAATATCACTGCTTATGCTCAGCACTTTATTTTCATACCTTTCTTACTATGAGAGTGTATTTTACACAGGATATTTTCCAAGAAAAATAATAACATTCCCTGTTTTCTCCTCCTTGAAGACTCCAGAATCTAAGACCTTAGACTGCACGAAGAATATGAAGTGACTGCAGGAATACCAACAGAAACAAACTGAATTCCTCCAAAACCTCATCTTTCCCACTAAAACTTATATTCACACCCAAATTCTTTTAAAACTCAGGTAACACTAGACCTAGACACAAATATTGCAGAGTTTAGTTTCTTCTTGAAAACCTCAAGAAATGGTAGAATTTCTTCAGCCCATAGCCCAGAATCAGAAAGATTAGTTAAAAGAAAATAAAGAACTGGCTTTCAACACTTGACATCTCCCCCAACTTATTATGCACTCCTTGAATCAATAAGATCCATTAACACAAGGTCAGCTATGCTCCTGTTAAGTTACTGTTGCCTTCTACGCACAGTTGTGGGGCATTTCCATGTATATACTGCCCATATCTCAGATTCCTGACAGCAATTTTTAAAAAAAACGAGTATGTCTTCTGATTGTATTCAGCTTTCACCTTCACTGTAAGCGAAGTCATTTAAGTCAAGCAAGTTACTGGTATTAATATACAATAATAAATGGTCTGAAACACACAGAAATTCTAATTTGAATTAATAATTCCTCTCTATCTCAAAAAAAAAAAAACAACCAACAAAAACCTAAGCAAGATAAAAAACCCACCACTCTCAGGAAAATATATGTTCATTATTAGAAACAGGAGAGTCTTATAGCATTAGCAGAGAGCTGTAAAGGTGGAATAACAGTTTAGGTTCCAGACCCATCCTTCTATTCCTTAGTTATTACTTGGTGAAGGACTAACAGACTAAAGTGTGGGTTGCTTTAATATCAAATAGTCGCTTCTATTTTAAATACACAGGAGATGCTCTATTACAACAGCTGCTGATGTCCTGAAACATCTACAAAAGCAGAGTGCGTCATTAGATCAGGATGACAAATATGTAAGTAAAGACTAAAAAAACCAAAGAATTTTACAAACAGTGCCCCACAGAAACATGAAACTCTTCATTAAGTGAGCTGCTTTGTTGTCCTTTAAAATTCCATTTACTTGTTTCTGGGCGTTTCCTCATTGTTTTATGGTTCATCGTACTAGCGTGAGCATGTCAGGCAACGCTGCTGTGCCATAGGCTGTTGCTAAGTGATCCTCTGCAAACACAAAAGGTTCTTGAGCCAAAATCATAACAAATTCTCATAGATTCAACAAACACAGTTGTAGCATATGAATCTTAAGAAAATGTATAAGAAATCAAAATTCCCAATCATTAGCAACTATGCTTGGTACTCCTGTCTACTGAAGATGAAGTAAACTGTTAGCTCTTTTTCTAAACATTAACTTGACAGTATTTCTGCACCGAAACTTGGCTACAGACAGACATATCTGGGCAGTAACAAAGATGACCTTCAAGACAGCATCTCCATAGACAGATTATTTTTCATGCATGGTTATGCTGCATTTACATTGCAATTCCTTACACTTGGCAAAAAAGACACCATAATATTACTTGCAAATCACTTATACTGCAAGATGAGTTAAGCTGCACCCACCCTAGGAGAGCCTTGGAAAACAGTTACACAAAACAATCCACAAAACCTGGGAATATTCAGCACTAAAGAAAAAGCAAAAGCAGACCAACTTATTGATGTGAAAAGGATATCATAAGATTCACAGAATCAAGAGCTATAAAATACATGGCAGACCCCTATTCTGGCTATTAAGCACAGGACACCCCACAACAACCTCAGCAGATTTGGGACTTCAACAGCTCCTGCGACATGACCACAGCTTAGCATCTGCATGAGGAAAACTTTCATGTCCCACGTGGCTCAAGGGTAGTGGGTTGGCCACTCCCGCCTTCTAGAAGCACATCTGGTTTGAGGTCAGTCCCTCCAAGCTGAGAAAACTCCTCTCCCACTCCAATGCTGCAAGCTGAGTCCCTGGGGCAACCTCTGGGTAAGGCACTCCCTCCCTCCTCCATGACTGCCTGGAGGGCTCCTCCTTCTACACAAAGGTGTACGTTGGTTGGCAGAGCAGGGACTGACTAACCAAAGCCAGGAGCGTGATGAAAGCAGACCTGCTGAAAACAATTTCAACCTTTTTAGTGTCTAAATCAGCACTTCGCCATTTGAGAAAAAAGGAACTTAAAAATGCAGAAGTTGAAGAGATGGGTGGGAAAATGCATTTCCACTTGCTATCTAACTCTCCACAACACAAACTAACTACCCAGTGACCATCAGGGTGCGTTGCTATCCTCTTTCCTTCTTTGTGCTATACTGCAGTTGGACCTACTCTATACCAATATAAAAGTAGACACAAGTCACTGAGCTGCTGTACAAAGGGCTGACCACCCTAAATCAGTGAAAAAAACATTACACCAACCAACCCTTAAAAGCTGCTGCAAGGGCTGGACCATACTGGACAGACTGAAAATGCTCTGGCCCCAGCAGCTGCACACAAACCAGAGACCAGCTCTACAACATCAGGCACAGCACTACCACATCTCTGCTGGACACCGTGTAGATGCTTTTCGTGCATCTACATCTACTTCGGCTGAGTCGAAAAGATCCGGATTTTAGGAAGCACAGAAAGAATTAGAGATGCACTAATCTAATCATACAAGCAGGCAGAAGAAGCTAAGAAGAGACTCAGCAGGCAATAGCATCTAAGACAAGCAATCACAGCACTTATCAAAAAAAAGCAGAGAACTTGAGTGTCCAACCCACTCGCACCTGGGATGTGTTTCCTCACCCAGGAGGAACTGAAAGCAGTGCAGGAATGGTGCACTTACCCTACCGACACGAACAAGGTCAGCTGGCAAACGCAAGAGCATCACTGCTAGAAACCCACCAGCAACATCAATCTGCCCTTTTTTGCTCAGAGGTGGAAAAACAATCAGGAGCAAGGGCGGGCAGGACGATCTGTCACCAACAGGGAGCAAATACTATCTCTACCTCATTTCTAGTCACTTAGTTCATTGATAATCAGCCATTAAGGCCTTTAATATATGCAAGTCAGCACAGCAGGCTCACCAACATCTACTCAGCTTTCATTCCATTCCAAACCACTTTGTACTTCAAGAAAAAGTTCTGGTTTACCCTTTATAGGTTCTGTCCTTTTTTCAGCCACTTAAGGATGTTATCATAAAGGAAAGGGTATTACAAGATGAGGTCATCTAGGTCACAGGAAAGAACATTTTCCCTGAGCTAACCTAAAACACAAATGATGTCTCTACAATCAACATAAACTCTTTTACAGACTGTAGTTAGCTTGTCCTCTAATCTTTGCCATCGGAAAGTCAATGAACAATTTTAACACAGTAACTCTGTGCTACTGAGGTTACAGGACAGCAGAGCTGTGCATCGAAGCTTCTTGTATAAGAAAACATTTTTAGATGTACTTGGGTCTTTACATAAAGGAAGCTCTTGGCTCCAATCAACAATTTACTACAAAAACAAAGCTAAAAAGCTTTTCTTTGTTTGCAAAGTCAGCCAAAAATTCCCCTGCAACAGTTGTCTCCCTTACATTTCAGCCTCCTTACAGTATCAGTTCAGTCCCAACGGTGTCTTTTCCATCCCATCTTCAGATGATTCTGTCAAAACACTGTAAATAACTTGTTTGCATTTGGCAAGGTATGAGGAGAAATATTTTTTCCACTAACTACTGAATACTCACCTGATAATAAACACTCAAATGAGGACAGTTTACACTTATATGTTAATATATATATTTTATATATATATATATATATATATAGTGACTTTAAATTGGAAATAAAACTCCTTTTATTCAGGGAAGCATGCCAGTCGGGAAATTAAAAGAGGCAATTATAATTTACTGAAGCAACCCCAGGTTGAAAAGAGCAATTAGTGAACTTCAATAAGACACTGAACTACCCTGGATCCTAAAATAACAGCCAAAGAATAATACAACGTAGGTATATTGCTTAGCAATGACAGAAGCAGTCTATGATTTGCATACAGGTATAGTTTCTGCTTTCCTATTCATAACCTCTGTTGTGCTATTTTTTGAAGAAGCAACACTCACAGTTTGATTTAGTTATTTTACCATGACTGAAATATCAGATATCCTAATGACTGGTTAACCAACAGCAGTGCCTTAGGGTCCTATAGGTCAACAAGAAAACTTAAAGCAAAACTACAGATGACAAGGTAATTTTGCATGCTTTTATTCATCTATAACATGAGCAACAATCAATTCTTTTGACTCCTTTACAAAAACTACCTTAACATAAAAAGAGAACGATTAAAATAAAATGTACTAGGGCATCACCATTTCAGTAACAAATCTATGCTGTATACTGAAGGCAGGCTTGGGTTTGCTTTGTTTTAAATGCACAGCTGAGTAACAGAGCGCACCTGGATACAGAGCCTCCTAGGAACAAACCCAGAGTACTGTTTGGATGGGTGAATCAGACAAGAAGCAGCAGAGCACAGGCTGTGTCTACGATGAATGAAACTGCCCTGCATCACTGCATGCACAAAGCTCAGTGGCTTTTGGGGTTCCTTTGGCTTCAGGACTTCTACAAATTCAGTACTATGTCAGCAGCACACTGTCTTTAAATATACTAATAGCATCATCCCTGATATAAATCTGAGAAAAAGATATATATTCGCATGAACCTGCTGCAGAAGGCTTGTCCTGCCCTCAACCTTTTTCTCTTTGAGGAGAGCTTTCAAAAGAAGGGACTCTTATTTCCACCACTCCTTAAGGGACTGCTGAGGGAACATTGTACTCTTAGGTGTCCAATGACTATTTCAATCCATTTATTAACTGTGGCTCGTCCACCCTTGCTCTTGGCATAGCCAGTGGAGAACCACACTAATTTCATCTAAGCAGCTGCCACAGCAGTCTCTTTTTTGACAAGTCACGGGAGGGAAGAGGGATGGAAAACAACAACAAAAATGAACTTACCACAGCTCTCTAGTTTTCTATAAACATGACCTTAGGTTAAAGAAATATACATTTTGGATAATCCACTTATACCTCAATTTGGAGAAACTATGCTTGTAATCATCTAAATGTCTCCTAGCTCTCTTCTTTCTTCCCCAGCCTGAAATCCTTCATTCAACAATTCCTACTCTAAGCTATTAGTTGCACAGCTTCTGGTACCAGTACAAAATGACCTTTAGCAGTAAATATTTTCAGAAACTAGACAGCAATCAAAAATAAACTCAAAAAAGTCCACAAATGTTTTCCATCAATATACTAGATCGATATGAGATATTACAATATAACAACCAAAGGCATAGAAAACATCTACAGCATGTGCAGAAACCCTTCGTTTGATCTGCCTACCTTTAGAAATACTGAAAAAAAGAGGTCTCCAGTGTTGCCAAAGTAAAGAAAAAAACAGATATATTGCTTTCACCAGAAACGCAGAGTTAAAGTGAATAGTAAGTATTCTTTCTAGCAAAATATATTCTTAAAACACAGCATCCCTTGGAAGAAAAAAAAAAAAAAGGGAGGAGGAAAAAGTTTGGCTGCTCTGATTAAACTGAAGCCACTCTTGTTTTCTTACGTGTAATGCCATGAAGGCAATGAGGTTCAGCAAAACACTTCCAGGTTTTGCTGTATTTGAATGTGTTCTGCTTTATACAGGGGCAGCTGAAGCACACGTGAGTTTCTCTACCTTAAGGCTAGAGACCAAACATAGGAAAACTTAAGAAACTTTAGGCCCTAATGCCTTTAAGCACCAGGTTTTATTGGAACCACATTCGATCTTGCAACCTGTACGTTTATCTCCTTTAATTGTGAAGTACCAGAAAAGCAAACAACCGTGAAATGATCTTCAGATACAATTACCTCAGGTCACAGCTCAGATCAAAGGAGTAACTTTTGCAGAAGCTGGAGAAAGGAAGAGTCAACAATATATACTAAAAGGACTTGCTAAGCTCCACCGATCTTTTGCAGAGTTCTCTGGAAGTCTAGACCTACCAGCACCCTCACTGAAGAAGACAGGCATACAGACAGTCTCCTTTACTGGAGCCTGCAGCTCTGTCTTAGCAGGAAACTGCATGATTTTACCCCCCACAGCAAAGGATGGGGCATTCATCTGGGAGAGGACTCCTCAGTGCCAGGGTCAGAGGTACAGTCACCTTTGCCATATACCGTATTAACTCCCTAGCCTTCTTACTCCAAGACAAATCTTCATAGAAGGTCAGAAGAGCTACATGCACTTTGGTACTTCAACACTGACTTTGCAGTTTCAGCAAGTGGCAAATGAGGCAGATTGGTTTTAAAATAAGGTATTTACCAAGTCACGTTTCCAAACACACTCCATTTGCCCTGCTTTGATGCCATGTCACAACACCTGTAAGCAGTGAGATAAATAATCCTATTCTTTAATGTAGCCCATAATTAAAATCTGGTCTTTGTTGGCTCACTGGCACCACTACAGTGACCATGATTAATAAAAACAATGTCTAATTGTCATCTTGTGGAAATATTCCCAGTCAAAAGGAGGCAAGTAAGAGTTCTACTCCCCTGTCAGGGTCTTATTTTTATCCATACTCTTTCTTGAGGAGGGATTTATAAGCTGGATAGTTCAGAGAAGTATCTGGGAAGACATTTATACACAACAGGATTTGGCTCCATGGGCCAAAGCAGTACAACCTCAAGCCGGACAGCCATTTGTGACAAATTAGTTACAGATTTCTACATCTCAGTAATGTTTTCTCAGTAATGGAGAAGTAATGACTTCTCCAAGTGATTGTGGAGCCCAAACCTCTCCTACGCTGCTGGGATTCAGAGTCAAAAGAGAGCAGTGAAACCAGTCAGTAAGAGACTCTCTCTGAGCCACACAAATTTCTTTGCGGTTCTCTCATTCTCCCAACAAGAGTGAAAATAAATCAGATCTAAATGCTTTTTGATTTGTTTGGCTTACTCCGCCTTATTTTTAAGAATAAGTATTTATTTATTTAATCTGCTTAATCCACATGGTGGAAGCGTGCTGTAGTTTTCTCTTCCTTCCCTGCCCCAACAGCTGTGTATTCTTCTTCCCCACTGGACCAGAAAGGGCCACACTGTACCTAACTGACCAGTCTGCTGATGCAATCCAGAGCAGCCTGCCAAAAACATCTCTCCCAGCTCTGGAACCTGTGCTTCACTCCTGCTGGGCGATGCTGCTTCTGAGGTACCAAGAAGGTCTCACACAGAGTGAGACCTTCTGCCCTACAGAGAAGGGCCAGAGAGAGGATCCTGCCAGGGATCTGTTCTTCCACAGGCCTGCTATTGCTGGGTTTGAAGCAGAGATTATTATGCATTTTGGAAGGACCCTCTTCGTGTGCTTAGGACAGTCTCCACAGCACTGACACTAAGAAGTATCGGGATCTTTTCAGCAGCCACTCACCTTCAAGCATGTGCAAAGCACCTAACACAACCTGGACTGGGGAGGGCTGAAGGACTTTTGTAGCATCATTTCCAAAACTGCACTGAAGGCAAAGCAGACTGCCATTCTCAGAACACGCACTTTACTAAGGACCTGGCATGCATGTAAAAATAAACTTTCTTTTCCCTCTACTAGAGAGCAAACTCTCCAACATCTCAACAATCCTGCTTGCTTTGGAAGCTTTCCAGTCACTTCTTTCTGTATATGCTATCGTATATATACTTCATAAACTCCTTTTCTCAGTTAGAACACTGCTGTTCCAAGCTTATTCCATTAATACTTCATGTGAAAACAAACCTCTCCGCATTTCAAGAAAACAACAGCTCCCTGGCAACAATTAGTGGAAACTGTTGTCATTGGTATTTTACTTTGAAGAATTTAAAAGAGGCGAGGGGACCCTCTATTCTCCTTCACAGGCTTCAGTAAACCCACAGCTCAAAGGACAGTTTTCTCCTCCAAAGTAAAAGATTTCAAATATCTCAATTCCCGGAGTGTTGGGGGGGGAGGGAAAGAAAATCAAAACAGCAGCCGAGACCATTGTAACTACTACAATCAGCTGTTCCACATTGAAAAACATGTTGTCCTCCATATCCCACTGCTATTAAAAAATGTGCAGCTTGAAATACAATGACTAATCCCACTTTTATAGCAAACTGACTAGAACATCTTTCTATGATAAAAGAGAGCATTAGTGTTCATTTGAACTAAAAATACCCACCAAAAATAGGAAATTTTTGCTATTTTAAAATTAAAAAATATGAGTGAGAGCTCTAGGAAAGCTTGGGAGTGGAAGTGCTTGACACAGCTTTGAAGTTGCGAGAAATACGAAGGCTCCAAAGTTTGTCACACAAAGACCGAACTGGCAATTTGTCAGAAGCCAAAAGGGCTGCAGCTAATTATTCTGGATTTGCATAGCTTGTGAAACAAAAATAAATGCATGTCCCCATCAGAGATGATTTCCAATTCACTGCACATGTTTTCCATGTTACATTCTTCAAACTAAGCTGAACAGATTTTTCCTGAAAAACAAGGTAGCCGGAGATCTCTCTCTCCCTCTCCAGCATACAAGGTTGTAAGGAACTGCATACTTTATTGTTAAAGCAGTTCTAAGTTTGGCACTATTCTAATTTGGGGGATGGAAGGGTGAAATCAAACAAAACCAAGCTTTTATTCAAAAATATCAGAAACAGCTTAACCTTTTAGACACTACCCCAAATCCTTCTTTGCTAGATTCCATTATAGAAAACATTTTTTTCTTTTTAATAGTAAATGCCTCATCAGACAACCACTACATAATTTCAGAGGCAGCCTTTCTCTTGAAACAGCAATTAAAGAAATTAAGAAATGCTTCAATTTAAGCATTTACTGGCAAGTGACCTCAATGCCAGTGCAAGAGCTGCTCTGCGTCAGCCTTGCCAGCTGCTGCCTGCCCAGCGACTGCCTGCAGGCCACAGCAGATGGGCTTGAATCACATTTGTCACCTGTTCAGAGCATCCTCCAGCCACCAGCTCCAGCCACTCCAGTTGAACAGGCAGCTGCAAGGAGCTGGAAAAGCTGACAAGAAAAAAATAAGAGGATGACTGGGAGCAACTCAGGGACTGAGAAAGTCCATTTCGGCTCTGACTGATCTGAATTTTTGCTTTGCTGTAAGGGGAGTAACTCACTCCCACAGGAACTGTAAGAGCAACACAATCATAACACAGCCCTGCTCAGGCAGCATGGACACAGCTGGACCTCATGCCACACAGGTTTACCTCCACAGCTCATCACAGCACTGGAGCTGACACAACTACAGGTTCCCTGCAGGAGTTCAAACACATCCTTCAGTCTTCCTTACTGCAAAACTGGCACAAGAGTGCATCCGTACTTCACAGGGTAGAAACAAGTTAGTATCCTAATTCAGAAAGCATCTTCATACCAAGGTGATACCTTCTTTAAAAAAATGCAGCAAATAACCTGCCACAAGGTAAGAAATATAGCACAGTATTCTGTTAAAAGCCCATAACTAAAAGCCAGGAAGACCTTTGGGCTTTTTTTTTTTTTTTTTTTTGCAATGTAACACTGGTTTGTAGCTGCCTCGCTGAGTTGGATTTAAACTGTAGAAAGCAAACCTAGATCCAAAAACATTGCCAGATTTTAAAGATGGTGCTGCTCAGAGTTCTGCCATTGCTCATTAGAAAGACAGAAATGAGCTAACCCATTCATGCTCTCAAATGTGCAGGTTCAGGCTGAGACTCATACCATCTCTGTAAAGTTCATAACCTTGAAAGTTTAATTCATCTACTGTACTATCTTTTAAGCCAGATAGCTTGACAGATGTTACTCAGTTGTACTATATAATGTCACACATTACAGCTCCTGTGCATCCAGTTCAAAGCGTATACTCATTATGTTAGAATTTAATCAGTATTTCCTAAAAAAAAACCAAACCGATTACTTATCACCACATGGGTTGAAACGTTCTTTTGTTTGTTTCAGTGTGATGCCTGAATAATGTCTAGCTGCTGATAAAGGAGCATGCCTGCTTAGCATCCCACTATCAGTCCTTTCTTCCATTATTTCTCTTTAGAGGATGTGCATGTTTCCTCACACAGTATAAACTGGTTACAGAAAGCTGGAACCACTCTTTTTGCTGAAACTGAAAGAAGAGACAAAACACAGAATTTGACCACGAGTCACAGAATGTTAACTGCTGTGTAGCAGCAGCTCACTGATAATCTATACAGCACAATTAGCCCCAAGAAAGCAAAATAAGAGCATTTCATTGGTCTATGTAAAGAATAAAGGACCATGCTAGATCCACGCTGCGGGGAAAAACATGTTACACAGGTGTTTATTTGAAGACTTCCCTTTAGAAGTAGGAAATTCCTTCCTGCTCCTCTGAAACACCTCTGGAAAAGAATAATCTGATGTCTGTTCACTGAAGTCAGTACATAGCAGCCCATCGTGCTTTGCTATCTGGAAGCCAGTAACTGAATCCCACCTACAATTCACTGCTTAATACTAAAAAGCATGCCTACATTCAAAAAATTGTTTCAATTTCTGTAAAGAAGAAAATAAACAGCCTGTGTATTTTTGTGTTTTGAGTTACTTGTCTATTGTGAAGCATAAGAGCTGCTTTTTCTTGAACAAGATAAGTTCTTTAAAAGAGAAGGGGAAACAAATCAAAACACTGCTGCTTAACACAGGAAAACAATATTCCCTCTGTCAAATAAACTTGGTCCGGCAGATCAACACGAACACTTCCTCCATCTAGAAGCAGGGCTAGTGTGACAGACCACGTGAGGCGACTCAAGAAAAGCTTTCTAGTAATGCTGGATGGAGAAAAAGCTGATTTCTGATACATCTCCTACTGGCCAAGTGCATTCATCAGGATATATGAAGCAACACTCAAGTGCTAGGCGAGGGGTCCTCAGAGACAATCAACCATCCTGCTCTAGCAGAGTTAGCAGGCACCAGCATTCAAGGTATGCCTTTGGGACACAAATTCCCAGTATAGCATAGTCTTGACATCCCAACTATGCGGTGAAATTTGAGATCATGTACACAAAGTACTTTCCAAATGTTTCCCCAAATGCCCTTTCAATTAAGAAATCCTTTTCAAACCTTTTTGTGTCTATCTGATAGACTAGCCATTGAACTATGCCAACATTAGAAGATTAAAAGGTATCCTGTGAAAGGACAGTAACTTTAATCCACAAGGTAAACAGAATTTGCCCTCTGCTCAGCTAATTAGGGCATCGTATTCATCTCATATGAGCACCTTGCTGCTCAAACGTACAGTGCAGGTGCAAGGCTCAAACAAATACAGATGCTGAAATGTAAGGCACTGCGGTATTATTAAAATAGCAGTGTCCCCTAGACAGTGACACAAATACAGTCAGGCTTTCTCTGTGTGCTGCTTGTGAAGCTGTGCTTTGCAAATGCTGGTTTGTATTTGTCCACCTGAAGATGCTATTATCACAACTGACAAAGGAAGCTGCACCTCAGCTTTAAGCAATAGGAGGTACAAATAAGGAAGATGCTGTCGTGGTGAAAGGTTAATCGCACCCAGTGAAGTATATGCCCTTTTTCATTGTAATGCCATGCAGTTTTCAGCCAAAAACGCATACGTGAAAGACACATTCTCCAGTTTAACTAGCAATGAGAATTGTAAACCTTTTATGACAATGGATTCTTTAAAATAAGACAGCCTGATTTTTCAATTTACTTTATTAATAGTGCTTTTCTATATTCCCTGCTGGTGTTGATAAGCATCTATCACGTGGACTTAAGAGCCACTCAACTATCAGTGGCTAATGCCGTCTCGCTCTTCTCTCCTCTGTCCTCTCTATTGAGGCAGATTCATCTCTGCTACTGAGACATGAGAAAATAAGCATGAGGAACACATTGCCTACCTCAAAGTGCAAAACAAGCTCTAGGTAAGCACCAGCAAGAGTGAAACCTATGATACACAGCTCTTCTAAATGCACAAAGTAAGCCAGAAGGAAAGAGCATCTTTCCCCTTTGATCTTTCAGGGCTATTGTGCTCTATGTTACAGTTGTCACTGTAACATAATTCCTTTCCCAAGTTGCCATCATCCTTTAAGTAACACCTAGCATGAAATACGACCATTCAGACCCGGGAAAGAACAGACGTAGCCAACATCTGAACTTATCAGTAGATGGGCTACAATTCAAAGGCACCTCAGTATAAATTTTTGCTCACTGGATTACAAGAACAACCCTTCTGGCATAGCTTTTCAAAGGCCAGCTCCTGCTTCTGTTAAGCCTGATTGTTAGTGAATGCATAAACAGAGTAACTATCAGATCTTATTAATTAACAGGCATCAGAAAAGCCTGTCTGCATTCCCACTTTCACCAAGGCACCTGTTGAGTTAAGACTAGATGGGCTAAACACATGCTTCACAAAAGGGGGATGTTCTTTTTCAAAAAATAGTATCCATAGCAGAGAATTGGATGGAAAATAAAGAAAAGTTATTTAGATCAGGTCATGCTGACACTTAAATGACAGAATTTAAAATCAGTAAAACCTCTTTATGAGAAAACAGAGGGGGAAAAAAATATAGTTTTTACTCACCTGTACTACTTCTACTCCTCTTTTCCTGGAAAAGAAAAGGGAAAAAAAGGAATGGTTAATGCCAGAAATGTGGGAAAAATGTGAAAACAGACACTAATGGAAAAGAGTTGCTTCAAACAATGCAAACAAAAATCTGTGCTAATGAATGTGATTCAAATTCAGGAAAACAGTTGTTCAATTCCATTCCCTGCCCAGGAAGCCCTTCAGCAGCTTCTGAATCATGGCCTCAGAAGTGACCAAAGATGCATACGAAGCAGCTGCACCGTTAGGGTCAATACAGCTGCCAGGTGAGCAGAGATAGGAAGTGGGTGATGTTAGCGAGGGAGCATCTCTATCTCAGTCAGTTCTACTTGGCTCTTCATTTCTCATTTGCCCTCAGAGTGTGTGAACTGCACCACAGCACATTCCACATGCTTACAGATTTTTATTTTGATCCAAAGATACATGTATAAATGTCAGGGAGAACGAACACATCACCTTGCAGCCATTTATCCCCTTATTAGCCTTGCCCTACCCCCATCGTCTTGGTACTCGGAACACTTCCCAGAGCTACACAGGCACTCTGACTCGCACCAGTTGCTCTCTGCTTGAAACTCTTGCCCGAAAACCTTTAAGCTGTCCTGTGGCTTGTCTTCAGCACCAGCACAAAGCTACCCTAGGCTGGCTCCATAGACCAGCCCTGCAAACACAGCAGGGAAAGGCACAAAAGAAAGATACAGGCACAGGACAGGTCCAGAACAGAGAGACTACCCTGCAGCTGCAGCATCCTGCCCAGATGTGTCATCCGGCTGCAAATCCATCACAGATCCATTTCCACAGATCCACTGCTCCAGACAGATGATCCATTCTAGAAGTAGCGCCTCAAAGCCACAATTACTTAAAAGTCCAGCTGATGATTGATACTGCTGTGTCAGACAGATCTAACCGTGCTGGCCTCAGCAGAAGCAACAACCCCTACACTGTGTATCTGTGCCCAAAAAAGAGCTAATAAATTACACAAGCAGCCATGCAAGCAAACATTTAGATTCAACCCCATAAAGACAGTATGCTCCATAGTCCCAGCCCAACCAAGCACCAAGCTACAGGATGGGATAAGGCTCTGTGTGTGCATCAGCTCTCAGTGCAGCGGTTTCCATTGGGCAGAAAGGAACATACACTCAGGTATGTGAACAGGAAGACAGATGCAGCGTCAAGGTCAGGTTGGATGGGGCTCTGAGCAATCTGATCTAGTTGACAACGTCCCTGCTTACTGCTGGGCGTCTGGACTAGATGACCTTCAAGGTCCCTTCCACTCCAAACCATTCTATGATTCTATGATGCTGTGGTACCCTGCTCTGCATGGCAGGCACTCTAGATGTGGGGACATCAGAGAATGTAATGCTCCATGGTTTACACACAACCTTGGACTTCAGTTCAAAGGCTTGTAGTTGGTCTGGCTCCTGCAGGAGCCAGACTTCAAATACTTGAGGTTTGTCAGAAAGGCCCACACCTCTCAGCACTACTTTGGCCATACAGGGAATAGTTCTAGTGATCCTGAAATTCTAGGCACAAGAGATTGGTGAGGCCAAGTTATATACCAAACCGTTGAAAACTGCAATTGGTAGAGCCAATTGAAGCAGATGATTGTCATCTTCTCTGCTGATATGAGAACTGAGATTCCAGTACGTGCAGCCAGACAATGCTCCATCGCTGCATTTGACAAGTTATCAACCAAAACAAACCACTTCTGCTCAAGTCTTGAGAGAAGACCTGAATCCCTGGCACAAAGCCTAGCCGTTCCTGCTCCATGCCACCCTCCCAATATATCCAGGCTGTTTAAATATGTTAGAACCTTCTCCTCACTTTGAAGACATAAGAAATTTAACTTAAAAATCAAAAGCCTCAGCAAGCACAAGACAGGAATCTCTCTTCCTCACTCCCACTAACCCTATATGTGAAAATCAAAGAGGTCACAGAGGGGAGGTCACAGAGCAGGACTGCCTAACTCTGCCCTCAGTGCTTTTCTGTTTAAGAGCAACTGTGGTGTTGTTCATAGTTGCAACTGCTGCACACTGCTGAATACACAATGGCTCCTCCAGTTTTCCACCCCTTACAGTAAGTCTTTCTTTTGGAAGGCCATTTACAAAGATGCCCAAAGGGACAGGTGATCAATCATCATCTATGACACAAATTGTTCCTTTCTTCCATTTTACCAGTCTGAAGTTTCTCTGACCTAGAGGCAGCATGCACTGCACAGCCACAACGGAGAGCTCGTCATTTCTCAGCAAGGAAATTAGAAAGCAAATGAAACCAAGCATCTCTTGCAGAGAATTTCAAAGCCTTCTTGCAGACAGAAGTAGCCTGTAAGTGGTGGGTGATTAATGTACTGCCATTACGGTGTGGGAAGCGTTGCTGCAGATCATCACCTGAGGCTCTCTAGATCCTTTCAACTGTGTTTTGAGAATATGAATATTGTAGAGAAAGAGTTAACAGTCAAATTGTTGAAACCATGATTTTCACACAGCTAAGCAAAGTAAGAACTATTTGGTGGGGATTGGTTTTTTTTCCTAAATTAGGGCAGCAGCCTACACAGAAGCATTTGAAGTATTGTAAGCTAAAATTTAAAATAACTAAACCAGCTACATTTTTGCTGTGTTTGCCCTGGAGTAAACAGAACAACTCAAATCTGCCATTGAAATATAGCAGGCTTCAGAACCTTCAGGACCGCTACAGAGCCCCTGGAAAGAAAAAAGAGCTAATGGCAAAGACTGCATTTCTTGCCATGCCTGCATACACACTGAGTAAGTTTTATTCTAGTTTGAAGAAGAAAAACACTTGCAAGCTGCCTGCCAAACATACTTGAGAAAGAGTCAGTCCAAAAGTTTTCTATAATGCTCCCAAAACTGACTTTGCAAATTTACTGGGACTTACTGAGACCGACTGCAGAAGGGAAGAAGCCAGAGCAGCACACAAGCAAGGATAGAAGGGGTGGCTGTTGTTGGATGTGATGTCACACCCCTTAGAAAGCTACGGAAAGAGGAAATGATTCTCAAGGTTGGCTGTAGCACTGGGTCTTCCCCTTTCGCTGAAGGGAGGGGGTGTGTTCCCCTTTGGTTACCTTGAACAGGAGAATTTTTTATACACAAGCCCAGACTATAAACCACAGAAACATGCATATTTTGAGGATTAGTTATAATTTGGAAAAAAAACTATGCCAAAATAGCTTTTTTAAAAAATAAGTTATTCTAAAAACAAAAGGTTTCCAAACATGCAGGATGTCAAGCAACCATGCATCTCAGTTCTGGCATTACCTGATTCTAAACCTCAAAGATTTCCTAAGCCGGTGATTTCAGGGTTTTCAGCCGGGTAGGTCACAGCTGCAGGCTCAGGGCAGCAAGACATCCCTTATGCAACCAAGCATGCAAGGACATCTAACAACAGTAATTGCCTCACGTCACATATGAAAGGGCTTAGGGGTAGGCACGGAAAGAAAGTTGATCCTAGACACAGGAAACTCTAGGACCCTCAAAAAAAAAAAAAATAAACCCAAAAAAAACCAAACACAGAGGATGAAGCAGGCTGTGGGCCACAAGCAATTCCTCAACAAGGGACTGTCCATGCCAGACACTCAATGGAGACAAGACAGTTGCTGAAGTAACTGCTCTGGGAGTCAGACAGAATCACTCATGGACCAGCCACCACTTCTTCCCATGGTGCTTAAGAAAAATACGTCCCCTACAGCCTTGGTATATGTTCTTTTGGGCTGTTTCTTTAGCAGAGGTCAGGCTTGTTGTTAGCTATGCGGAGACATGCACCACAAATGCACTTAACATTCATGAGCTACTACAAAAAACTCCTGTCCCAATGCAAACCACAGCATGGGTACAGGATTACAGCTGAAACACAAACAGCAAACTGCAAATTCTGCAGACAACCTAAACAGCTAAGAAAAAAATGAGAGACAAGAATCTGCCCATGCTAGGCAGAACAATTCCAGAGACATCAAAGCCTACGTCAAAGGTGCTGTCTCCCAGGGTGTTTCACTTGGAGTACTGACCACTACTTGTGTGTGTCCCCGTTTCCACCCCCACCCCCCCCACCCCGGTTTGTCCATGACCTTACTTTCTTCCCACTCACTTTGAAACTGAACCACAGCCTGCTTGAGGAAAGGCTCCCATTCCCAGATGGCCTGGCTGCCTGCTGATTCTGGGAACAGACTATACAAAACCCATTATTAGCTGTTATTTCCATTCTCCCTCCGAAGAGGCAACACAACTGGGTCAAAGACAGACTGCATCTACCTGCTTTCTTTGAACAGACGTTTGAAAAATGGTCAGTTCTAAACTATATTCCCAGAGGTCACTATCATAAAGATACATTTAATTCCAAAAATCACATGCAGACAGGGAATTTGTACTCCAATCATTATTCCAGGAAAAAAATAAAGTAATTACTAGTCAATTTTAGAAAGCCTTTGGAGAAAAGGGGAGGGGGAAAGGTGTTTGACATTGATAAAACTGAACACCTAACTTAACAGCAGAGCTTCAATGCCTTCAACTGGTGTAGTACTCCTAAAGCTATGGAAGCCAAATTCGGTGCAGCACACTGGTACTTTGTGTGTTCCTTTCCTTCAGCACAAAGCTCTGCTGAATCACACATTGCAGCATTTAAAGGAAAACCAGAAACAGTTAAGTAACCACTGCATTAGCCTGCAATACTGAATAAAACCTAGAAGCTTGTTATGATTTATCATTTCCATATCTGTAACCAGTGAACAACTCTACTGGATAATGCAAGGCTCAACATATGCAATAGCAACTAATATAATTATGATGCAAGTTGACTTCATGTTAAGTTAAGAGTGGATTTAGAGAGGAATTCTATATCAAGCTACTAAAACAAATTAATCAATGTCCTGGAATTGATGTTTTATCACAGCCTCCATATATGTACAATAGTTGTCTCTTGGGATTGGGTTTGGTTTTTTTAACATCCAAAGTAAACAGTTTGGACTAACTCCCCACAGCATCTAGGACCAGAACATTATAATGAATGACAGTTAAAAGAGAAAATGCCTATCAGGTCTCATATCATAGCCATGGTTAAATTAAGTAACATATTTTTGCTGTCTGGTCTGAGTGACAGATTAAAAAATGCCAAACAGAATTTACAACTTCAAAAGTAAAAGGCAATCTTTGTAGCTGTCTTAATAGCTTAAGAAGGCATTGCTGCATACAGTGAAGTTCATTTTCACAGACATGAAAAAGTTTCAGCTCCAAAATTTCCCCATGTAAAAAAAGGTGGCAAATAGTAATAACGTATTGCTTTGAAATAAAAAAAAAGTAAAAGCACTTCCCCAGAAAAGCAATACGTTCGCATCAAATGGCGTTGTAGAAATATTAATATTAATGCATCAGAGCAAAAATCTGCAGCTACTAAGACTTTCCACCACACTGAAATTATCAGACACTGAGAAAGGCACCAGGCAAGCAATACCAAAGCAAAGCATGAAAACCAAACAACATCGGCCATCCACAACCTTGCAGACATCTCATTTCTCCTCCTGGCCCGAAAGCAAGCTCTGTACATTGCCTCAGTTTTTCCATCAGCAGAATACCCTGCCTTTCTGTTTTTAAATATTTGTGACGATTTTTGCTTTTATTATGTTCCATTAGTGATGGACTCCACCTTCCCGTCTACTAGGGAAGCAACCAAGCGGCCACTCCATCACAAGGATGAACTTTCCCAGGGCCCTGGCTCATGGCCGCAGTCATCAGCGCACACAGAAGTTAACCAAGGGCATCTGAAACACAGCAAGTCCCAGCTGTAACATCGGGATTTTTTTTGTTGTTGTTTTTTTGCACACAGACTATCAAGCAGGATTACTTAGAGTTAATTTTACCAATTTATATCTGAGTATTCTTACCTTTCAGCAAGCTTTTCCCCTTCAGTAACAAGTATTTTTGAAAGATTTGTGGCTGAAAGGGATCAAAAGTTGGGATTTGGGGGAGCAAGTCCTCAATCTGCTCAGTTTGTAAAGCATCACAGATCCAAAGGAGAAGAGAAATAAAGTGCACCTTTATAATCGGTAGTGATAGATAATGTAGTATGGGGAGAAAAAGTGAGACTTTTAAGAGCACTTAAGTGCTCTTCATATGGGCTGAAAAAACCCTGAGATTTCCAGCTGTCACAGAGGACGGCCTTTTAAATAGAAAAACAACAACCACCAAACGTGGAGGGTAGCCACATTTGTGCATTTCTTTCTTGTTTTTATGAACAGGGAAGGGTCAGAGCAACAGAAGCCCTCATACACCAGACACTATAACACTGTAAGTGATTTTCATGCTACCACCTCACTCACACATGACATTTGGTAGAATCATCTGATCTTCTCCACATCTTCAGAGCATTATGTCATCCCATTTACAGCTATAAAAGTGCTTCTTAAGAGTGCTATATCAGAACAATGAGCCCTGCAAGGGCCTAGAAAACAAGAGAGCATCTCGTAGGGCAGCAGCAGCATCTCTCTAGTATTCACCTGCAGCACTGCAGTGCTTCCACATGCCACAAATTACCCTCACCACCCCCCACACGAACATTCACTAGCAGAAAAAGCCATGAAAGAAAGAAATCAGGCACTGAAAGCAGTAACTAGAGGAAATAAACTGCCTTTAGTCACTAAATACCAAGACAGTTTCAGTGATGTTTTAATGAAACATTACTGGGCTAACTAATTTCAGCATTAAAAAACAGGTAACAAAATCTGCATATCCCAACTAATAAAAGCCATGAAATCAATAAATACAAACTCAAAAGGATCTGTTCTCTTTCTTAACTCGGCATTTAAGATGGATCAGTGCTGCTGAGCTCTGACAGACTCTTTTCTTGGAACTAGTGACCCCAGGACTTGGGAGCTCATCCTCACCACTTTCTCAGCAGGGACACAAAACCTTAATCACAGTCTTCTGACTGAGCCATTAGTGGGATGAAGGAATGATTAACAGCTGCACAGAAAAATTATTAAAGGTAATGAGTTATTCATCCAACCAGATGTTCAGAGACATATTTAGTACCCAATGACAATTACAAGCTATCTTGCAGGGTTCAGCCTTCAGCCATAGGGTTATATCACTAGACATTATCAGATCCAGTTCCCAGCTATGGCAGGCAGCCATACCATGTGATCTCTTCATAAACCTATTAAAAACCATCTTCAAACCAAACTGTTTTGGCAATGTATCTTCCATTACAAGACATTAATCTCCCAAAGGTCAGAGTCCTTCAAATTTGCAGGCTAAATTGTTCCAGCAGCATTCTTTGGCTTCAACAAACTGCTTGCTTCCCTAAACACTGCAAAGAGCTCAGCCGTCCTCTCCGCTCCCAGTTCCCTTTGTCTCCACACGACTCCCATTACCCCAGTGTTAATATGACCCTCTGCAAAATGCAAACACACGACCCATCCCTTTTAAAAGGCCTTCTAAGGTCACGAGGCACCGGTGATGACTGAAAGAGACTTGAGAAGATGCAGCAGAACCATGACTGTTAGGTCATGTACCCTTACGGGGACAGACATGGTATTTATCTCTTACATCTATATTAAACTCTTACTGCAGCAGCTAATCAGAGGCTTCTAGAAATCTATGAACATACTTACATTTTACAAACAAAATGAGCAATAGCCTCACAGTAACAGGTCTATAATCTGAAGGATGCTGAATATTGCCTAGATGCTCTCCAGTGCCAGGACACATTCAATCAGCTGTCACACTGATGCAGAATTTTTCTGCATGTGTCGATGAAACTTCTTGGTACAACAACCATAAACCACTTAAATATTTTATTCTCTGAAATCAAGCTTCTAAAGATTTACATTTTGTATTATTCTTAGCAACTTCTCTCCCATATCAATTTAAGCCAGCAGTTACAAATTCTTACTGTCTAACTCTCTTAAATCACAGAATAAGCACTAGTCAGCAAAAAAGATTCTAAACCCTTCCATTTTCCATTCCCAGTGAATCTGTAGAAATCAGGTATGCATATTTTCTTCTTCATCAAGGGAATCTTCACACAAAAGAAGGGCAATGCTCTACTCACCAAGAGGTGTACTACTACAGTCTACTTAGATTGACATTTTGTTTACTTCTGACTTTCAAGATATTGCTGAATTGCAGGAAAACCTATATATCGCTTCTTAACAGATGTTAGACTAAAGCAGGAAGGCAGATATTGGTGTCTCCTCAACTCCTCCAGTACTAAACCATAATGTAAGGCAAATAAAACCATACTGAAAGACTTGCAGTGAAAAGTTACCTACACTGAAGCTGAAAGGACAACTTGCATTGACTCAATGGATGAAGATTTTGTCAGTGTCATTTCTCAATAATGCTGCTAGAACCGCTGCAGCATTGACAGCTAATGGGAAATCGATACTCCCACTTCTCCCCTGAACCAACGGTGGATCCCATAAGCAGGTAGTATTTTTCAGTTTTCCAGATGACATCAGCCATCACCTTTTTCATTCCAAAGAAGGGAACATGCTATGCGCTCAAAAAGCACAACATAATAATGGTAATCAACTGTGCAAAACAGCATTAAAAAGGGCTGCCAGAACAATGCTTTTAGGAAAGTCAACAAAGTAGGATGGTCAGTCATAAACAATCACATGAAAGTAGATGTGAAGAAATGCTCAGCGACCCTGCTGGCCGTTAACTGGAGTTATTTGCTGTTGGAAAATACCCTGAAGTTCCCATGGCTACAACTAATAGATTTCTTACGCTGAAGCTCCTAAGAGGACTTGTAGATAAGGGCATGCTCAACTAGAAAAGTGCTGCAACCTGGAAGTCCAGAGCTTCAAGTTTAGTTCAGGCTTAATTTCTCTCCTACAAAGCATCACTAGGGTGAGAATCTCCTTGTCACAGCAGGGAGAGCTGGCAGCATGCAAATAGCACAATGACAGACTGGTAACAGCTTTACATTTATACTGTATGCTAGCTGCATTTTGATGCCCTTCGGTAAGCTTTGTCCAGCAATACAAAGAATTCCTCCTCCCTCTGCATGGGTCTTTCTAACTTTATGATCAGACAGTTCTCAAACCCAACCTGCTAACAGTATTAGTCAAATGCCTGTTCTCTTAGACTAACATACCATCGCATCTAAAGTCAGTTGCACTACTCCTCCTCCAAATCTTACCTATAATTATGTTGGCCTCTGCATTGCTGCTGAGCAGTATCAGTTCTTGAACAGAGATGTTTACTAGTAAATCCTTGAATGGCATCAGACAAGATAATCAAGATTCCTGCCCGTCTGCCTCCTTTCAAAAACCACTACAACAGGAACTAAGAACTAACAAGTGCTGAAGCAATGCATACAGCGTTGGCTGAATCAATGCATACCTCTATGTTTCTGTCTACCTACTGCAAGGCACAGATCAGGGGAACAAAGCCCATCCAAGTGTAAGAGAAGATCAGGTTTGAGACCACCTGAGGAATCTGAACACGCACAAGCCTGTGGGACCTGACAAGATGCATCCCAGAGTCTTGAGGGAACTGGCAATGTAGTTGCCAAGCCAATTTCCATGATACTTGAAAATGGCAGTCAGTGAAAATGTCATGGCAGTCGGGTGAAGTACCTGGTGACTGGAAAAAAGGAGATATTGCACCCATTTTTAAACAGAGTAGAAAGAAGAACCCTGGGAACTACTGACCTGTCAGCCTCATCTCTGTGCCTGGGAACACCATAGAGCAGATCCTCCTAGAAGCTATGCTAAGGCGCATGGAGGACAGGGAGGTGATTCAAGAAAACCATCACGGCTTCACCAGGGTCAAGTCCTGCCTGACCAACCTAGCGGCCTTCTACAATGGAAGGACTATATCAGTGGATGTAGAAACTGCACCATCTATCTGGATTTCTGTAAGGCCTTTCACATGGTCCTCCAAAACTTCCTTGTATAAATTGGAGAGCTATGGGTTTGATAGGTGGTCTGTTCAGTGGATCAGGAAGTGGTTGGATGGTTACATCCAAAGGGTAGTGGTCAACATTTCAATGTCCAGATGGAGATCTGTGATGAGTGGTGTCTCTCAGGTGTCTGTACTGGGACCAGCAAATATCTTCATCAACGACACAGACAGTGAGATTGATTGCACCCTCAACAAGTTTACAGCTGGCACCAAGCTGAGTGGTGAGGTCAACACACCTGAAGGACAAGATTCCATCTGGAGGGACCTGGACAAGCTGGAGAAGTGGGCCCATGTGAACCTCATAAGGTTCAACAAGGGCAAGTGCAAAGTCCTACAACTGGGTCAGAGCAACCCCCGCTATCAATACAGACTGGGGATGAAGGGACTGAGGGAAGCCCTATGGAAAAAGACTTAGGGGTACTGATGGATGAAAAGATGGACATGAGCCAGCAATGTGCACTCACAGCCCAGAAAGCCAACTGCATACTGGACTGCATCAAAAGAAGCATGGCTAGCAGGTCAAGGGAAGTAATTCCACCTTTCTGCTCTGGTCAGACCCCACCTGGAATACTGCATCCAGCTCTGGAGCTCTTGGCACTGGAATGACATAGAACTGCTGGAGTAGTTTTAGAGGAGGGCCACAAAAATGATCAGCGGGCTGGAACACCTCTCCTATAAGAAAAGGCTGAGAGAGTAAGGACTGTTCAGCCTAGAGAAGAGAAGGCTCTGGGGAGACCCGATTATGACCTTTCAACACTTAAACGGGGCTTATAAGAAAGATGGGGATAAACTTTTTAACAGGGCCTGCTGTGATGGGACAAGGCATAAAAGTTTTAAACTAAGAGAGGACAGATTTAAACCAGATATAAGGAAGACATTTTTTACAGTGAGGGTGGTAAAACACAGGAGAAGGTTGCCGAGGGAGCTCAAAACTTTCAAGGTAGGGCTGCATGGGGCTCTGAGCAACCTGATTTAGTTGAAGATGTCCCTGCTTACTGCAGGAGGGCTGGACTAGGTGACTCTTAAAGGCCCCTTTCAACATAAACTATTCTATGATTCAATAAATCTATCTAGAAACTGGAGCCCCATCAAGCTTTAAACTCCTCAACTCAGGTAATAAAAGCTATTGTACTGTGGCAGCACTCAGCTCAGTGTGGACTGCAGTGCTCACCCTGGGATGCAGCCAGCTTTTGGGTTTTGCAACTAAACTTTCTCACTCTCTAAATCGCCTGAACTAGCTTGTTTAAAACTATCTCATTGATATCTTCTTGTATTACAGTCAAAGCCAGACTGAAATGTAGGCCTGGACTGACCGAAAAACAGCACAAGAAAGGCAAAGCAGGGTGAGAAAGAATGGATCTTTTTGGTCCAGCATAGGCAAGGCTGTCAAGGAGAATAGGAAGAAACTGGTCCACCATGCATTTGCAGCAGAAATCCAACAAAATTAGCTTGCTCTTACAGATATCCATCAAGGAGAGCAGTTCTCACAAATAAAAGATTCAAGCCAGTTGCAAGCAAGCCTTGGTTTATTCTGGAGCTTTCTTTAGGCTCCTGCCTCACTGTTCACTCTGACCTGACAATGTTACTTACTGTTCAATATGTATTTTAATTTTTAACTCATGTACACTAAGGCCATTAAAACCTGCATACATATTTTATAGAGAGCTTTCTCTCAGAGGCTTAACGACTGTAACGATCTTTATTAAAACTGCTACCTCCTATGTTCTGGTTAATCAAATATATTCAAGGTTTCTGGGGCTTTTGTAAGTCAAGATGAGGCTTATGTTGGGACAGCATATATTTTCCCCCTTCATTTAAACAATATAGAATCACAACGTATATTAAGACACCTAGAAAGCTGCTTCAACGCCTAAGCACTAAGCATTATTAATCAGATTTAGGCATCAAACAATTCTTCTCTATTGTTTGAAGATAAGCTGTCCAAATCTAGAATACTGGTTTACCAGTACTAATGTAAATGGCATACTGTTATCAGCTACCAAGCAAGATTAAAAAAACAATACAGGGATTTGGGCTGATAATATAAACCTAGCTATATTTCCTATTCCCTACCTATATATCTCCCTGTACCTATCTAGAGAGAGACAGATCTTCAGATTAAATATCTTTATGTCATGCCCTACACATGAATCTTCCCGATATCTCCCTGTTCTATTTGTGTTGAACAAGTTCAGATTGAACAAGTGCAACACATCTATCAAGCTAACCTACAACGTGCATAACTCTGACATCAACTATCTTTTTTGGGAAGATAAAGGTGAAAGCACAGTAAAGATAACAAAAGGTGAACTGGTTTGATCTTCCGAGCTCATTTAAGAATTTTCTTAGCCTACAGTAAGCAAGACTCTCTGAAAGAGCCTGGCATTTGCTCTCTGAGAACCTGAGCCCTTCAGGTCTTCTTTTACTTTTAGCTATCTACCATAGTCACTTTTAACAATCTTGTTGCGTGCACACAGCTACCTGACAAAAGCATAAAGAAAAAGAAAACGTATTTGAAAGAATTATTTACCGGAACTATTATCCACAGTTTGTCTTAACTAGACCATAACCCCCCCAGGCATTGCATTTGTAGAGCATCTCACACATCAACCCAGAGAACTACCAGAGCACTCTGGGTTCTAGCGATGCTAATCAACTCTGATAGCAAAATACAGTTCAAGAAAAGCGTGTCTTCTCCAAGACTCTGGAAGGTTTGCAGAGAGCTTGTGGGTCTCCTACCAAGTGCTCAGCATATCAAGACCCATTTGAGGCATTAGTTGTAACAACGTAGAGACTTCTGTCATAATATGATATTCTGTCATAATCCTTGAAATCCCAAGAATGAATCAGGAGTATCTGAGGGGGGGAAATCTCCTTCCTAGAAATGCCTTTCTACAAACAGCATAAGTATGGCAAGCCAACCTAAAAAACCCTCTGTGTCTGCTAGATTCTCACACACTAAACAAACTTCTGAATTGAGTTTCCTAAAAAAATTAATTACAAAAAGGTACTTAAAGTAGAATTGTGCACAGGCTAAAAGCTGTTGCTTCCCAACCCCTTCGCCTGCTTCCTCCCCATCAACCGCCTCCAGCATTCTACAGGTGTTCCATTTGCTTTCCGAAATCATATCGGGATTCCTGCCTTTTACCCAAATAAAAGCACTGTAGTGGGCTTGCCTTGACATTCTGAGGAGGAGCTTCAGCTGCTCTCATCTTCAACACAAGCATGCTGCTCAAAAAACATCAGTCTCATATGGCCAGGGAGCCAAGGCTCTCCTGGGCCTTAGGCCAGTGTTGGAGGTTCCGCATGTCTCCTGCACACCGCAATGGAGAACAAACACACACCTCCACGCTGTTAAACCAGGGGCTATGGAGAGAAGAGCATGTCTGCCAAGCCAGCTTTCATCTAAAAGTGGCTTTTAATCCACTAACCCTGAAATCAAATGCTGTATGTCTACTGCAACTTTCCAAGACTTTGGCAAACAGCCTTGATAAAACTTTTGGGAGTTTTTATAGAGACCAGACACCCACTGAGACACGCATGAGAAATGTGTAATACAGAATTTTTTTTTTTTCTACTTCTTGGATCTCTAAAAGAGACTGGGCATTTTTTTTGGCAGAAATGAGAGACATATTTAAGTTCAGCAACTTGCCATGCAAAAATGAGTTTATTCATCTCCAGCCAGGCTTCAAGTGAGCTATATCGGTGTCTGGGTCTTTTTCCTTCATGCAAAACTTCATTATACAAACAAGAGAAAGTTAATGCAAGGAAGTTAACATGTCTGCTTACTGAAGAAGCCCAATTGCAACATTTTTTTTTTACCCCTGCCTAAGGGATGGCCCTAGCGTTTTGGCACTGTACAAGTCAGACATCAAGTCTCCCTTAGGTTTCATCAGCTATGAGAGCACTTGCAATTCCTTGTCTCTTGACACTTACCAGGTGACCACTGTTTGCACATGCAAGGAACAATTTTTCCTCTTTATTTATGGAATCAGGGTCAGTCGTAGATTCATACACATAACTGACAATAAGAGCCTACGCTGAGAAGTTACTGTGGCCAGCCATATGCACTGTCATGCAATGCTTCATGAAGCTAAAAGGACATCCATGGATGTTTACCAAGAAATAATTAAGGTATTCCTAGAAATCTTTTCTCCTCACACTCTGCATCAGTTTAGGCTCACCTAACTTATCCTGTCGGTGTCTGTTTTGTTTGCTCCCTTTGAGATGAATTTCAAGCTTAGCCTTTAGTTCAGGGCACTTATGAAGGCAGCTGTTAATTTAAAAAGGACTGCCTGGCTAAAAGCAGTTCCAGTGCCATCTGAAACTGGGTTTCACCTTTATTTCACTATGCAGCTCCCCTCAAATGCTGTATGAACCAGGTCAATAGAAAAGAGAAAAGAACTTGGAATCTGTGAAGTCCAATTCTGCAGCCTAGTACTCTATTTGAGAGGAATAAGATGTTCAGCAGAAAATACATAGTAAAAATTAAAGAAATATGAACTGGATTGCTTTTCTCCATCTGAACAGATTCAGATGCCAATACCAATAGTGGGAATTTCCTTCCCCTGAAAATGACTGTTCTAATCGAGTTTATGTCAACATAGATCAAAGAAAAATTATTTTACTTTATTTGGAAGCCTCATTAGAGGCTTGCAATAAAACGAAAGCTGGACTTCTTACAAGCAATGATCATACTGTTTGAAAATATTCCATTTATTGACACATGGCCAATTTCCTGAAATGCAACCGGACAGAGCATTTCAGTGCTGCAGGGAATCATCTTGGTGATCTGCACAAAATACACATGATCCTGGAAATCAAAATGTCTGCAACATGCAATATTTAAATATGGTCCTACTTAGAAGAAAAAAAAGCATCTAAATGGAGAGACAGCAAATTAATAGGTGGTTTTTATTACACAGCATTCAGAATAACATTAATAAGTGATGTGAACATTGAGGCAGTGGGGGAAATGAAAAAAATTTAAAAAACAAAACAAAAAAACCCACACCCTGAACAAAAACTTACCAAAAGGTTTAGCTAAGAGAATAGAGTTTTCCATCACTCTTGTTGGATAGGACTGCAGTTTGAGAAGCTGGAAATCAAACATGCAGGACAAGGTATTGCTGCCAACCTATTAATATCAAGGCAATGCAGGTCATGAAGATTCACAGAAAAAAACACCAAAAAGCTTTAAGCAGGGATGGAAATACGATTGTCATGTATAGGATCAGCCAAGGTCAGAAAGCACAAAGAAAGCTGGAGCAAGATAAAAAGTCTTCATCACTTATGATGGTTTCTGCACCTGAAAAGGGCAAACCAAAATCTCCGAGAAACCTCCAATCGAGAAATTGCCTGTCTGGAATCTAGACCAATTCAGAGAAGTGCACCTATGTGCATGTTGCAAACATACCTATTTTACCAGGCATTTCATCTGCTTTACATTACACTGAAGTCTGCTGTCAAAAGGAAAACTAAAAATCTCCCTACTTCTTTCAGTCCATAGGCTTCTTGCTTTAAGCAGTAGCATATGCACAGGCCTGCCAGAACACCCATTTTCTTGTTTACTTCACTGGACGGTTTACAGTGCAGTAAAAGAAAAAAAAAAACTTTCATACATCGTAAAACTACACTGCCTGGTTTTTATCCAAGCTGTC